>NC_136333.1:3715374-3923926 GCF_964198595.1 Lampetra fluviatilis | reverse complement strand
CGAGGCGTGTAACGATTCATCGATTAAATATGACAGCAACTCAATAAGCTAAGAAAAGATGTGCCCGGTTCGTACTTGGATGAGAGACTGCCTGGTATTGGCGGGTGTTGTAGGGTTAGAGTTGCGAGATAGCGGTACAACAGTGATTCTTGCATCCATCGGTGTAGATCTCGGAGTGTCCATCCCCTTGTAAGCGCGGAGGGTTTTCTCTGGATTCCTCCACACGAGTGGAGTTCATGGCCAACATCCCAATGTAGCAGCATCCTCTTGCAAAGGAGTCACTGAGTCTTAATTTCTGTGGGTTTACTCTCCAACACACAACCGATTGTGCTGGACGAGGAACTAATTGGCACGTTTTGTTTATGAGACTCAGTGAGGCTTCATAAATAAATAGCATTATTATAATACTTGTGATTTTTTTACAATCGCTGATAACTCATCATAATAATTTTTACCCATTAATTCTAACAATAGAAAAACAGCACTATCATTTACAGCCATTCATTTGGCAATTCACCCACGTCCGTTACTGGTCGCCGAAGGTTGTTTGACCATACTTCACCACGCTGGCACAGTGTGGAGTTGATGCAGCGGACGTCCAAATGTCGCACTGCGTGAAGAAGGGGGAGAGGGCGGGAGCCGAAGGTGGGTGCGTGTGATGGGCGCGTGTTATCGCCGTGTCCCGTAAACACAATATCTTGTTGCTATAAGAATGCCGGGACACCATCTCCCTCTCGCTGTATCGCTCATCTCTTGTGTGGGTTGCCCCCCCCCATCCCTTCCTCGCTACTTTCTCGCACCCCCCTCCGACCTCCCACGTGCGCGTGCTCAAGTTTCTCAGCCAAAGGGACGCCTTGAATGCCACTCACAAAGATCCCCCGTATAGCCTTAACAGATTGTCGGGGCGAGTGCTGTTATTGAGTAGCAGCAGCTATGAAGACCGACACGGCACACGCCCGGCCGCCTTTGTCTCCCCAGTGGCGATATTTACACATTTACACAAGGTACTCATTTGAGGCTGAGTCGACCCTAGGGGAGGCCCGGGATCGATTCAGAAAGTCGTCAACGGTGTTCGTGTTGGCCGGAACGGAAATCAAACGGGGGTCGCCGAATTCGTTGTGCCACCGCTCCCCACATACACAAAGATCCCCCGTATAGCCTTAACAGACTGTTGGGGCAAGTGCCGTTAGCGAGCACCTATGAAGGCCGGCACGGCACACGAGAGGGTAGGTGGCCAATACAACGCCCGGCCACCTTTGTCTCCCCGCGGAGCCGACCTAGTGGAGGACCACATACACACGCATACACACCAACACATACGTATGCACATGTATACAGCATATGCATATATAGGTCCAAACAAGAAAGTGTTTTTTTTATAAGTGCGGACTGCCTGCTATGGGACACGTGGTTCATAAACACGTGGTCATGAACAAAGTGCGTGCTCGTCTGATTGTCTTGGTATCCATCTGTGTGTGTGCCTGTTCGTGAGTTTGTGCATGTCTATATTTGTGTATGCATATGGGGAGTGGCGGCTCAGTGGCTAACGCAACTGCGCTCCAAACCCGGCCACCCAAGTTCGATTCCTACTCACGACAAATACCAGTGGCGAACATTTGAACAGTGGTGACCTAGACCTCCCCTAGGTCAACTCAGCCTAAAACGAGCACCTGCTCCGGTGTTTCTAAAACATGACAACTGGGGGCCTTGATATAGGTGCTCGCTAACCGCACTTGCCCCAAAGAGAGTCTGTTCAATTCCGCACTGTGGATCTTTGTGTACTCGCTAACAGCACTTGCCACCGCAGTATATAAGGCCGTACTTGGGGGTCGTTGTGTGTGTATGTGTGATGAAGACAAAAAGTTCGCTGTATCGCCTGACCAGACTTTTGGGGCAAGTGCTGTGAGCGAGCACAACGTGCAACTGGCACACGATCGGGTGGGTGGCCAGCACCACACCCAAGGCGCCTTTGTCTCCCTCGTTGCGATGTTTACACACCGCACGCACCAAGCGCTCGTTTGAGGCTGAGTCGACCCTAGGGGAGGCCCAGGACCTTGTTGTTCTGATAATCGTCACCGGCGTTCGCCGTGAGCGAGAGTCGCCCTCAGGTCGCTGGGTTCGCAGGGTGCTAAACCACTGAACCACCGCTACCGCTCCCCAGGTCTTCACGAGGTGCTACTCACGAACGGCCCTTGCCCCAAGAATCTGTTAAGACTATACGGGGGATCTGTGTGTGATGTAGGGAATTAGAACACTGCATATAGGAATGTATATGAGCCAATATAGTGGGGGAGTGCAGCACTGGAGCTTCTCCGTAACGCAGCTGCTTTGCCGAGAGGGGGGGGTATCAACTCTGTGCACCGTAGGGATGGGTGATGCGATGGGAATGACATGTTTTACAATGTTTTTGTTTGTTCCTGATGAGCAGTTTATATTTATTTTTTAATTGGCATATGAACAGGTGGCGACACTATTTGTAGATGCAGAGTGAACGTGTTTTATTTTTAAATATAAATTGAGGAAAGAGATATTGGGGGAAATATTTAGGAATTCTCGTGGGGCCCAATTTATAGTGTGGGATGCAGTTCACTCTGTCTCTCTTGCCTCTCCACTCTGTCTCTCTCGCCTCTCCACTCTGTCTCTCTCGCCTCTCCACTCTGTCTCTCTCGCCTCTCCACTCTGTCTCTCTCGCCTCTCCATTCTGTCTCTCTCGCCTCTCCACTCTGTCTCTCTCGCCTCTCCACTCTGTCTCTCTCGCCTCTCCATTCTGTCTCTCTGGCCTCTCCACTCTGTCTCAATGGCCTCTCTACTCTGTCTCTCTCGCCTCTCCACTCTGTCTCTCTCGCCTCTCCACTCTGTCTCTCTCGCCTCTCCACTCTGTCTCTCTTGCCTCTCCACTCTGTCTCTCTCGCCTCTCCACTCTGTCTCTCTCGCCTCTCCACTCTGTCTCTCTCGCCTCTCCACTCTGTCTCAATGGCCTCTCCACTCTGTCTCAATGGACTCTCCACTCTGTCTCTCTGGCCCCTCGGCTCTGTCTCTCTGTATTGCGGACGTTCAGAATAAACACCGTATTCCAGGTAAAACCCTCATTCGAGATCCAAACATCGCACCTCCTGGCTGTGGCATTCCTCCTCCTACTCAAAGACACTGGGCCTGGAACCATCAAACGCGTCTAAAGATCATCACCAGGCCGATGCGCGCATTTCCTTCATAAACGAAACATTTAAGAAACAAGGCCCGATGCTGCGATTGTTTGCAATGCCACCCAAATTATGGACCATTTAGTAAACACATCGATACTCATAGAGATAAATAAAGACTCATAGAGATGCATGGAAATACATAGAGACCCAGATAGCTGCATGGGCGAGGCGTGAAAGCCAAGCCACAGAAGTGCGATTGTGGCCATCCAACCCACACTATGAACAATATAGTAAACGCATGGATATACATAGAGACCCATAGAGACCTATGGTAAGCCACTATAGTCAACGAAGAAGGAGGATCAGCAGCAAGTCGACAAGTGCGCACTCTCTCTCTCTCTCTGATGAAGCGTTCTCACTGTGGCCGAAATGTTATTGACGAATGCCCGTACAGCGAGTTGTTTTGTCGTTGTGTTGTTGTTTTGTCGGTGTTGTTTGTTGTTTTGATGTTGTGTTGTTGTTGTTTTGTCGTGTTGTTGTTCGTTGTCGTTATGTTGTTTGTTTTTTATGTTTTGTCGTCTTGCTTTTTGTCGTTTTGTTGTCGTTGTGTATTCTTGTGCCAACGCAACAGCAAACATCAACAGACGATTCGTTACATTTCTGTGAATGCTCCAAACACCTGGTAATCTGCTTACAAATGTCCCCGTTTACTCTCCCATCTCAATCACAATTTGATCCTGAGCTGTTAATTCTTTAAAATAACTTGACATTGTATTTGACTCGTATAGCCTTGTCTGTGTACATATTAATTAAATGTCTGATGTTTAATCTCGAATTTCAGTTGTTTTTGCTCTGATTTCTATTTGCTTCATTGCTCTTCTTTATGTGTTTGGATTTTGTCATTTGGTGACTCGGACTACTCTTGCAAATGAGACTCGCATCCTGATCCTAAGAGTTATCGCCTGGTTGAACCAAAATCAACTTGAAACAACTCAATCATTTACCCACTCACTCATCATCTTACTCATCCGTTCACTCACCCACTCGCTCACTCCCTCAACTGCTCATCCATTCACTCGCTTACCCACTGACTCACTTATTCCCTCACTGTTGCAAATGAGACTCTGTCCTGGTTGAACCAAAATCAACTTTAAACTTTCAAACCATACCTGCCGTTCATCATGCTTCTAACGAATGGAAATTCACTCAACAATCAAATTGTCGTGATCTCATTTACATTTCTGGCTGGATAGAGGTGGGGGTGAATATAATAATAACGATACTAATTTACATTTATAAAGCGCCGTTCTCGTGGCGCCTTTTGGCGTCATCTGGTCCAACCCATGTGAGACTAGGCTCTAAGGAAAGCTGTCTCGGGTGTGGACCAATCAACTTCAAGGACAGTGCATACATTATCAGAGTTGTGTTTTTTGTTTGCATTATGACTGCAGGTATTGTGGTCTATGCAAACATGACTCCTTGTCAAAAAGTTGTCAGTTTTGTTGCCAGATAGAAGGGTAAAAAAACCAATTATCAAGAGGGAAATAGTTTAACATCAACCAAGGGAAAAAGTCGTGAGAAAAACGTTTGAAGAGGTGCGGATATTTAAGGAACTTGGAGCATTGTTTCAACCGCCGCGCCATGAGCTTCGGATCGAATCGGTGACCTCTGGTAAGTCCAGTACGTTGATCACTGCACTTACTTTAGCAGTTTAGCACCAATCTAATGTTGCGCGAGCGATAATATAATCTACGTATCCAAGGAAAGGCTCACTTCGTCTCAAGACTCTCTGTTTTGTCGAGGGGGCCCTGCCACATTGGGTTGTATGGCTAGTTCCTTTTTTTTAAAAGTCGCGTTTGTGCAATCATCTCATTAGTGTTTCCATAAACGAGTCCTGTCGCTTAGAGATTTATATCCAATTATATTCGGTAGTATAAATACACGTTGCACATACACCACACACTTGCGCAAGTGCGCACGTTAATTTCACAAATTACGTGCCTATCCCTAGGCAGTCACGGGCCGTGTCTCGCAGGGGCTCCCGGCGCCAACCTCAGGCACGGACGGGAAGGGGATACTGACTGGCGGGTCGCGACCCCTACAGTTGGGGGTGGGGGGGTGGCTTGTGAACTGGATGAAAGATGTAATTAACGGGGGGGGGGGGAAATCTGTGGACACAGTTTTCAATTGTCTTGTCGAGATAGATTTGTTTTATGTAACACGTTGCTTTTTTGTGGCATCTCACTGACAAACCTATAGTGTCTCAATTCCATTGCAGGGAGTCCCAAAACCACACTCGGGAGTCCCAATTCCAAAGTGGGAATCAACATTCCAAATCTAGAAGTCCCAATTCCACTTCCAGAAGCCTAAATTCCACATATGGCAGTCCTAATTCTGCCAAAGAATTGGAACTCCCGAAATGGAATTGGGACTCCTGTAACTCTGGTAAGGGTTAGGGGTTAGGGTAGGGTTATTATAGTAAGGGTTTAGGGTTATTAAGGTTAGGCGTTATTTGGGTTCGGGTTTAGGGTAATTAGGGTTTGGGGTCACGTGATGCCCTCTTGTGGACAAATGCACAACTACAGCTGCTGGATTGCAAGGAACAATAACCACGCAGAACGACAGCCTCCAACATCGCCGTCTCTCCAAAAAACCCTGCGAGTGGTTCTACTCATCCCGTCAGCCACACGTGGTACAACTGCAGTGTAAATATTCTGATTCTGATCATTTTGGGAAAACCACGATAGGTTGCCGATTTGCAAAATTGGCCCAGAAAAGCACTAAATGTGCGATATTTTGAATTTTTGGAAGAAAAAAACTGTCAAATGGTAAATTTTTCGTTATTCATTTTTCACTCTTGTATTTCTAGAGCAAAATGTCAGACATACGTTTGCCAGATAAACATTTTTCGCCTTTTTAAGACGAACCCAACGATATGGGTCGCGTTCTACGACGTTTATAGGTTTTGTACATTTAGATGTGACTTGGCCGCCCTCTGCTGGCAATTTTATTTTTTTCAAATCATGGGCCAAAAAATTGTGCAAATTTTGCACCATTCAAGAAATGTTTTCTTCTTGGCAGAATTCGAAAAAAACGTGGCGATATTCCAAAATGAAATTTGGATAATGGCCTTCCTTCCAGAGCCACGATGGCGATACTTCAAAATGCCTTGAGCACTGTAAATGTCTTTAACAAAATATGCAACTGGACCGACAAGGAATCCTCTGCAAATATGTAATAATGCACAAGTGGAATACTAATACAATTTATAACGTGTACAATGTTGCGGACCCAAGACGCAATTCTGAGGCACGGAGCCGAGCTCAGTGTCAGATCGCGTTGCGCGGTTCCAGGGAGACTCGGTTAAATGTCGAGCTGAAGAGATGCGCCTATAGATGGTTTTTGAACTAAGTAAATGATTGCTCATTACGGATGTGAATAGGGATGTCGTTCCAGATGGCGGGGCTGCCACGGAGAAACGACGAGAAGCATTTACAGTCCTTGTCCTGGGAGTTTCAAGGAGGTTGTGCGATGCACTGCGAAGGTTTCTGCGATTAATTGAAGTTTAAGGCTTCAGCAGTGAACGTGTATACGGTGGGTGGCCGGATTTTATGGCGCGATAGCAGAGGCAAGCAATCTTGAAGGTAATTCTGGTCGAAATGGGCAGCCAATGAAGGGCACGAAGGATGGACAGGGAGTCAGGGCGAGGGTTGCGGGGGCTGTGAACAACTCGGGCAATGTGGATTTGGCGGCGTTGCATCTTAATTTGATTGCTTGGAGAGGACCAGACGAGGACTGAGTTACAATAGTCGAGCCACGACCCAGTGATGCTGCAGGCGAGAGTATTTGCGATGTTGGTGATGAGCAGACGTAGATGGCCGAGGGCCCTGAGGTGGTGTCAAAGAAGAGAGTGGGATCCAGAGTGACGCCGAGAAATGTCAGATGGTCAGAGAGCGGAACGAAGGAACCAGCGGTTGAGATTCCTGAGGGGAGTGGGAGTGAAAGCAGTCTTTGCCGAGTGCCAATTAAGATGGCCTCAGAGTTAGTTGGGTTGAGGGAGGTCGTGATCTTTAAACCAGTGCTGTAATGCAGTCGATACCTGAGTTGCTGGGAGATTTAATGGAGGCGATGAGACAAGTCGTCGGCATAGGAGTGGTCGGAGATGTCGAAGCTGTTGGTTAGTCGGCCAATTGGAGATGAATAGGCGGAAAACAGCAGAGGGCCCATGACTGAACCCTGAGGTATTCCGCATGTGAACAGAATTGCGTTAGGTGACATCACAGATGTGACGGTGACGTCACATCTGTGATGTCACCCGCATGCGGCAGCGTGACACAGTGTGCCTGCTGACGTCACGCTTCCCCCCACCCCACCCTCCACGTAGGACGTGTATCCCGCACAAATGCGCGGCTGGGGGGGGGGGGATCATCTATATTCGTTCATTGAAAAACTTAAGACTAGGACTAAACTATTACCGTAATTTCCGTGCGAAGAACGGGTACACCTGCTAGTACAGTATTTTAAAAGGCTCCCTTAGACTTCAATATTAAATCCTCCCATAGACTTCAATGTTAAAGGCCACCATAGCTGTCAATGTTAAATCCTCCCATAGACTTCAATGTTAAATACTCTCATTGACGTCAATGTTAAAGACCCCCATAGACTTCAATGTTAAATCTTCCCATAGACTTCAATAGCAAAGGCTCCCGCACACCCACCCAACTCCCGCACTCTCACCCAACCCTCACCCAACGCTCACACTCTCACCCAAGTCTGAATCTCAATCAGCCGTCACCCAACCCTCTCACCCATCCCTCACTCTCACACAATCCTCACTCTCTTCCAACCCCCACACTCACCCCTTTCTCACTCTGAAAGTTCCCACTTCTCTTGATCGCCACGAACCCTAAACACACATACATACGAGGGGGTTTGTATTGTAAAACTAGCAGCCCGACGTCATTTGGATGTGACCGTCCGTCCCTTGCAGCCAGCAAACCTTTATTCTCACGTAAAAGTCCTGTCTCCTCCATATTTATCTCGCCTTCTCTGTGCTGTATATAGCAATGTGTAATAAAGGTCGTGGAAGCGACTTCTGGAATCCGGTCTTTATTTGTCTTTCGTTCACAACACTCCTATCTTACTCTTTCACGCTGCTGACAGACAGCGTGAGAGAGAGAGACACGCGCGGCCACGTGGCAGCCTGGACCCCGCTCCAGCGTGGCCTCACCCTCCGTTCGTTCCAGATCTGACCACGTGTTGTCCGTCTCCACCCCTTTTAATACCCGGGTCACGTGGTACCTTTCCACCAATCCTGGTTAACCTCTATGGAATCTTCTAGACTCCATCGTACGTTCCCAGGACCGCGCCCCTGACTCGTCCCCCCATTGGCTGTGGCTAAAGCCAGCAGATCCAATCCTCTACTTACAGATGTCACCTCCCCATTACGTCAGGGCCACGCCCCTAGACTTCCCCCCATTGGCTATGGGCCAGGACCGGTAGAGCCAATCATCGTAACGAGGTGTGATCCATCAGCAACCCGGATATATCCTCACATTACAAATGTACTGTTTATCCACGTCTCGCTTTATCGGTTTCTGTATCCCAATTCCCCTCTCCTCCCGCCACTGTATGTCACCCACTGCCACCCTCCAATCTCTGACCGTTTCCTCTCGCTCTCTACATTCCCATCTCTTCCTTTCTCGGCTCAATCTGGCGCCACGGTGGATAGATGTCATCTCCCTCTCCTGGTATGCAGGAGGTCGTGGGTTCGATCCCAACGCTTGTATATTTGGAATTTACATGTTCTTCCACGTGGTCGCATGGATTTTTCTCCGGGTCCTCTGGTTTTTCCCTCCACAATTAGATACATGTGTTTAGAGTATTTGGCTGCAATAACTTTCCGCATGATAAATCGCTGTGTCGAGCTATCTTTTGTGGCCAGGTCGCTTCTGAAAAAAGCTATATAGCTCAGTGGGCCTTACCTGGTAAAGTAAAAATAGTATGCTTAATCTCTCTTGCCTCTCCCTAATTTGCCCTCCCGCTGTTTGTAGCTTTCCCTCGCTGTCCTCTTTGTTTTGCGCTCTCTCTTTCCTTTCACTCTACCTGCCCCTCTCCTCCGTCTCTTCCTCCCTTCTCTAATTTCAACCCTCACCTACCTCCTCTATCTCCCTCCCTCACCTCCCTCCTGTGTTTTCTAATACAGTATCGTAGTACGAGTAAGATGGTGAGAGTTTGATGATTTGATAGCACGATAGAGTATCCTGAACATTTGTGTGAGATACACGTCCAGACCGTGTGATCAATCCACCACTGGGTCACGGCCCGCAAAATCAATCCGCTGCTGGGTCATTGACCGTGTGATCAATCCATTGCTGGGTCCAAGACCGGGTGATCAATCTACGGGTCAAACAGGTACAATTATAATAATGAAATATGCTGGCGGATTTCTACATATGAGATGCAGGAAACTAGACAGAGAAGTAGAGAGACGCAGCATGGCAGAATGGGCGTGGGAGGAAGTGGGAGATGATTGGCGGTGATTGGAGAAGGGGAAGCGACGAGGGAAGGGGCAGTGAGCTGCAAGGGAATAGTCCGTGAGGGGCTCTGTTTGCTGTCGGGAGCCATGCTCTACCATCTCGTTACGGTCCTGAGCCTCGTCGCTCTGACTCGCGGTGCAGGTGAGAGAGGCAGTTGTGCCAGCACCCGTGAGAGTGTAATCTGTAGGGGCTGTCCATAAATGACGTCACGCACCTAGGGGGGAGGGGGGGTCAGACATTTGTGACGATGTGTGACGAGCAGGGGAGGGGGGGTTTGAGAAATGTGACGTCACATCAAAATGCGCAACTTTAAATAAGTAATAATTGAACAGAATTCGAGCATGCTTTCCCACCTGATGATGGACGCTTGTGTTGCGCCCGAAACGTCGTGATTTATTTTCTATTCTACCTACGTGACTTTACCGAAACAACCAGAGTATGGATTCCTGCAGTCACGATAGCTTCAAATCAAGATTAATAGAATTTTGAATAATTTTCATTAATAACTATTTGATTATTTAAATTTACTAAAGTCACCTTTTATTTATTCCATGAAGGAGCATTTTGCGTCTCATGGGAGAATGGAGAAGCATACATTCTGTAAATTTTTTGAATGATTTTTATTCAAAATTTTGATTCTAATGATCTACCTGGGCTTTTCATTCTGTGGAATGAACATGTGATTGTTAGAATTGTACTCTCCATTTTGCTTCGTTCTACTACAAAGTTTCAAGCATTTTTTATAGTTATAATTACTTTTAATATTTTTTTTTATTATAAGAGAATTTCAATATAATATTCTGAACATCTGCAGTTTTAGTTAGACGTTGAATATTTTCAAGTGAATTTTATGCTAAATTCCAAAGGCTCCTTTTTAATACATGTTTTCTCCTACAACCTCAGAGTGCAGCGCCACATTAAATACGCACTACAATGACAATAGTTTAAAGTGATTTGAAGCATGTTTTATTTTCAAAATGGAAATATGGTTTGGGGGGGGGGCAGAGCTTTGTGACGTCATATTTGAGGGGGGTCTGACTTTTTGTGACGTCGTGTGACGAGGGGGGGAGGGGGGGTAAAAAATCGTCCAAAATCGCGTGACGTCATTAATGGACGGCCCCTAATCTGTGTGTAATTCGTGTGTGCATGTAATCCGTGTGTATGCACGCGTGTGTGTGTAGAGTGGAGGGTGGTGGATTACACGCAGCAACATCTCCCCGCTACTGCAAAAAATAAACTTCCCATGTCCCTCCCGAGAAATACTCTAGTCTTAAGACTCACATGACTCTTTCCTGGGCAAACAAGCGAAATAATGATAATATAAGCTGGCGAATTTCTGCATTTCAGCTGCAGGAAACCATAAAGGGAAGTAGAGAAACGCAGCATGGCAGAGTGGGCGTGGGAGGAAGTGGTAGATGATCAAAAGCGACTGGGAAAGGGGCAGTGAGCTGCAAGGGGATAGTCTGTGAGGGGCTCTGTTGCTGTCGGGAGCAATGCTCTACCATCTCGTTACGGTGCTGAGCCTCGTGGCTCTGACTCGCGGTGCAGGTGAGAAAGGCAGTTGTGTCAGCACCCCGTGGGAGTGGAATATGCGTGCGTGGAATCTGCGTCCGTGGAATCTGCGTGCGTGGAATCTGCGTGCGTGGAATCTGCGTGCGTGCGCGCATGTGTATGGCGCAGTGGTTAACGCACTGCGCTACGAAACTTGCCTTACCTGAGGTGGATCTGGCGTCGGTGACGAATGTCTGATCCGGTCCTGGGCCTCCTCTAGGTCGACTCGACCTTGAAATCTGATAACGGGGTAGACAAAGTCGGCAGGGTGTGGTGCTGGCCACTCATTCCTGTTGTGCCGTGCAGGACGTGACGGGTGCTCGCTAACAAGCACTAGTCCACGCCGGTAATCGTCGTCTTCACAGACAACCGTCGACTTCCATAAGAGATGGTCGCGAAAACGTACGCGTTAAACTAACCATCGACTTACGAACACAATTCGGCACCTGGTCCCCCGTTCGTAAGTCGAGCGGTTCGTAAGTCGGGGACTGTGTGCACGGCACGCGGTTGGTTTGACAGCCGATGGAGGTCGCAGCCAGCGCAGCGCGTGCGAGCGCGGCGCTCGGTGGACCTCGCCGTGACGCCTCGTTCAGTCTGTACGTGTGTATGTTGAACTTCGTTCGCGCCGTACCTAGCCAACCGTGCTAATCGGGTGTGCGGGAAAGTGCGCGCCGGGTGTAATCTGTGTGCGTGATTCCGTCGCAGAGTCGGGAGACTGGAACTACAATGTGACTGTTTACACGGGAACTGAGACTGGAGCCGGGACAAACGCCATTGTCCGCATTTGGATCTATGGGGACTATGTCACAAAAGAGATACAACTCAGACATTCAACAAGAAACAAGGATGCGTTTGAAAATGGCCAGGTTCGTGATTTCAAATTATTTAACTTTTTTTAGAGTGTGAGATTTGATCTAAACGAATTTAAGTGCAATTACTCGCTAGGAATGAACTTGCATATGCAAGCCAAGTGACGTCTTAACCGGAGAATGAGGCAGAGAATGAGGCAGAGACAGCTGTAATCATGAGCTCAACATTAGCTGGTTTTGTGCAACCACCTTGCAGGTCCCCCGTAACGAGTGTGCTGGGTTGCAGTCACATTCATAACGATAATAACAGCATCCCAATACAGAAATACAGAGTAAATGCAACATAATTAACATATTCTATAAATATTGAACTATATAAACCACATTCCTATAATTGTAGTAAAAATGACGTAATTAATATGACATGTGCGTATTCGTGCGAGTACTCCTTTGGCAGTGAGATGCCCCCATGGAGAGATTTTTCAGGTTAAATATTTAAATAAACAATAACAGGAAACATCTCCGCGGCAGAGGTCGTTCCCTCCTTGAGCTGCCAGTCTCGTCCACGGCTCCCTCGGTCCGCCTAGCAACGCCTCCTCTCCCAGCTCATTTGCTTTTCCTGTCAATCACGGCCGGAGCCGCTGACGCCAACTCCTCGCCAATGCGGTCTACCCTCTGCCGCCTTCCGCAGCTGCTGCACAGTGGACACGCGACCTATAAGGTCGGCAGCCCAAGCAGCGTCCCACCACCATCTGGCTGCAGAGCTTCTGCATGGCCACCGGACTCACGGAGACAAATCCAGTGCCTTGTTTTGCTTGTTCTGTGACGCACGTGATCCTATTTCCGTCTATCGGTGTAATTCCTACATGCATCTCCCCCAGGTGTGCATCTTTTGGATTTTGTTCCTTTTATTGTCAAGTGTCTACGTTCTAATCCATGTCGGGGCCGGCGGTTCGCACTGATTGAAAACTCTTTTTCAGCCACGTTGTCATGTTCGTCTTCATTCTCACGTTCAACTATTCAGAGGCAATCCTTGTTCTCCCCTGTCTGTATGTGGTCAATGGTAAAGAAACCTTTGCTATTCCTAACTTCCTCATGCAGATTTTCTCAGCATAATTTGAAGATGTTTCTACCAAAATCGGAGGCAGAAATAAATATAAGTAGAGAAAATATTGACCACTTCTAATTCCTTCATGGCATCGTCAATAGCAACGAACCACAGGTCAGAATCAATTAACAAAATATAAAAGGCTGCAAAGTGGGGCTCAAGATAAACAATTTACAAAACTAAATTAAAGTGACTCGCTCTCTAAACAACTGAAGGCATCTGAGATGCGACATAGCACGTAGTAGGCTTTCGCGACCAATATCATCCATAATAGAGGTTTTTTGGGTTAGATCGTGTAAATATATAAATGCGTCGTTAAACCCGCCACCACCCGAGACAGCAAATTAGTAAACTTTGTCATGGCAACAAAACATGCCAATTCGTTACTAGCTCAGCACACCTGTGTGTTGGAGAGTAAAGCCACTAAATGTGCAATCGAGGACGACGTTTTGCTGGTAAGTACAACAACCAGCCTCATCAGGCGACAGCCATAATAATGCAAAACACAGCACATACCGAGAGCAACTCCTGAAGGTAGACTGATAAAGTGGAAGGAAAGGAGGCGCCCCAGAGTGGACATAGCAGACTATGAACAGCAATGTGCATGCCTGTGCTGTGAAGCCAAGTAAAGGCGTGTCTCGCTTAACGAGTGAGATACGTTCCGCGAAAATTACTCGGTAAGCGAAAATTCGTTAAACGATCATTTTCCCATGTTAAAAGTTACGAAGTCAAGTACACGTATTTCCTCCTCGTTCACCGTTATGATTCCGTGCATTCATTAGCCCCAATGAGGGTGAACATCAGTACCGCCTATTGCGTGCTACGGGCCTCCTCACGCCTGAAGGCCTCCTCAAGTCTGCCGGAAGTCGCAGTCAGATTTTGCACCAGCTGAGTTCTTTGTTGGACTTGATTTTGAATTGAATAGAAATACTTTTCTCCTAGGTTGACGAGTTTCTCGTGAAGCTGCATCCTCTTGGGAGAATCAAGAGCATTATAGTTGGCAACGATGGGTCACAGTCTTTCCCTTGTTGGAGTTTCAAACAACTTGTGATCAAGGAGCGGAGCAGTGGATGCACGACCATGTTTGTGTGCGAGTGCTGGATAAACGGCCAAAATAAGACGCTTTCTCCCAAGGAGGTAACGAAATAGGCGAGCTGTGGGTAACACCACCATTGCTGTTGCATCATGGGCATCACATTCATTTCAAACGCATTCCTGTGTTCGCAGTGAACGTCGCTGGCTCATTTGCATGTGCTGATTAATCGTAATATCGCACTTGTAAATTAATCAGTTTTATAGTCCTAGATTTGTTTTATAGTTGCCTACAAGGTCACATGTGGGTGCCAGGTTTAGTCATTTACACACGGTTGCTGTGCCAAGGGCCCAAAGGCTAAAAAAGTCGAGTGGACAGCAACAATCAGCAGTGCCAACATCCAGTGCCGGATTATCTCAGTAGCAAAAGTAGCTACAAATGCCCCGCACTTTAAAGGGCCCCGCGCTAAGTGCTTTCGAAGTATCAATTCCGGTTCAGTGATTATGTAACTTTATTACTATAGTACTATACTGCCTTCAACTTTTATGAACGACTGGGTGTTTAAGGTTAGCGATTTGTCATTATCTGGCTGTTTAACAAATGAAAAAATACAATTACTTTACTATCCAAGTAAAAAAGTTGTGTCTTAATATTACATATGCTACAGGCCCCACACTACCTTAATCTGGCACTGCCAACATCGTTACAGATATGAGTGTAGCACGTTTCTTGAATTGAACAAGGTTATTGTTATTGTGAGAGCTTGGAAAGAGAGGCGATGATGGGAGAACGGAATTCCAAAGTTGAGCAGTGCGAGGCCAGGAGCAGAGGGAGACGCGTGGTGCAGTGCGATGGTGGCTGAACGTAGTTTGGATGTGATGGATGAGATGGTAGACTGGTAAACAGTCTGGACATCTGTGAAAACAATCTTCATAGCTCATCGGATTCCTCCAATGTAAATTCAAATTCTGATTCTGAGTCCTCCTTCAATCGGTAACTCACAATCAGCGGCGTATTCGTGTGATGAGTAATGATAGTCAGCTTAGGCTGCTTTTACTGGCTTTAGTGTCGTGAAATGTTTCAGAAACAACTGATTATCGTGTAACAATGCCCTTTGCCAGAATCGGTTAAATATACTCTTGAGTTGTGATATGCACACTGTTAATCAAAACATGGTTTAGCGCTGCTATCTTTGGAAAGCGATTGTCGTTGTAAGGTTGCATTGCCTCTGTACCAAAGCAGTGTTGGTGGGTGTTCATATGCATAGGCGGTCCTGAGAAATTGTGGATATTCCACGTGCCTATGGCAGAGCTGAAGTCTCTACATGACAATTGTGTTGTAATGGCAATGCTCTCTTAATGTTAGCTTCTGGTGTGTGTGTGTGTTTTATTTAAACGTTTATTTTATATCAACACAAATTTACATACACATAATGCATACGCACATTTACACACACCTATACATACACCGACACCCACACGACAGGTTACATCGTGTGAGACAGAGACGAATCATACAGCGACTACAGATGTCACCACTGTCTTCACAAAAGGTATTGTCCTTTTTACGTGTACATCTGGGCAACCCTTATATTCTAGGCTTTGCATGGGAGCCTACAGCTGGATTAGGCTTGCTGATGACTGCGAATAATAGCAAACCATTTAGTTGTTTACTGAGCTGCTAAACTCCTCTCTGTAAGCATTTAGCTGTGTTAGCAAGTAAATCCCACGTCTGCATTATCTATTCATTACATAGCCGGCCCTCTAAGAGGCCGTCCATAAATGACGTCACGCACCTGGGGGGGGGGGGTCAGACATGTGTGACTATGTATGACGAGGGGGGGGAGTTGATAAATGTGACGTCACATCAAAATGCGCAACTTTAAATAAATATAGACAACATGTTTTACTTAATTAAATATACTTTTTAATAAATGTTTTCACCTTCAACATCAAAGTGCAGCGCCACATTAAATAAGCACTACAATGACAATAGTTTAAAGATTTGAAGCATGTTTTATATTTGGGGGGGGGGGGCACAGCTTTGTGACGTCATATTTGAGGGGGGGTCTGACGTCATTTATGGACGGCTCCCCCTGTCTTGCTCTGCACTGTCTGGTTTGCACTGTTCTACAGTCTCATTTGTATGATTGAGTTATCTGTCTCATTCACGTTGTACGTCTCATTTGTGTGCACTCGTTTTGCTCTGACTATCCTGTATGAGTGTTGGTCGTGTTCTGTTCAGTCCTCTTTGCACTGCCTATTAATTTCAACTCTGTCTCATATATACCAGCTCCGTACTGTCTTTTTTCTACTCTCTTTTCTACTGGAATTGAACAAACTCATAAAGATTACATGAAGAAAGTACCAGAGTGCATATTAAAGTGTAGACTCTAGTTTGAACGTTAATCTTCGAAACTTTGACATTACACTGGCAGAGAGTGTGTAAAACCTCCGAGTTGTCATTGACCATGAGGTTTTGTGTTCTTACCACAGGATAATTTTGCAGGACCTTATACCTCAATCTGCACAACATCACTCGCTCTTGTCGACATCCTTATCCGTCAATTCGTCACATCCCAACTCAACAATTGCAACTCTCTCCTATGTAGCCACACCACTCATCTCCAATATCTAGAAGATGGCCAATGCCAGGTTCTTATCCTACCTCTTCGGTCTCACATTGCTCTGCTTCTCTCAAACGATTTTTTTAAGCCGCCATTTTTTCAGAGCCGCCATTCTGGAAGCCGCCATTTTAACAGAGTCGCCATTTTTTTAGAGCCACCATTTTGAAGACGCCATTTTTACAGAGCCGACATTTTTTCAGAGCCGCCATTTTGAAGACGCCATTTTTTAAAGCCGACATTCAACCAATGCTCAGTCGAGGTTGCTCATTCTTTTCTCCTGCCGCAACTGATTGGTCCAGACCAGTTTCAAGGAAAATGCATATATTATCATCGTGTGTTTTTTGTTTGCATTTTACTGCAGGTATTGTGGTTAATGCAGACATGAATCCTTTTTAAAAGGTTCCAGTTTGTTGCCAGAAAAAAGGGGAAAACCCCTATTATTATATCTTGGTACTGACAAAGGAGGTCCAATGATGAAATTGTTTGTATTGTTTGTTCTAACATTCTGACCCGCCTCTACTGGACATCTGTAAAAAAGAGCTGCATAGCTGATCGGATTTCTCTAGGATAAATAAAGATTCTGATTATGAACATTCTGGTTAATTCTTTACCTGGACTTCTTCCCTTCCCCTTTCCTCTGTAATTCCCTTCTTCCAGTACTTTGGCAACAATTCCCTATTCCATACAGCTTTGCATAACTCCTCCAACATTGCTAGGACCCCCTTTGAGCATTTAACAATAACTGGGTTGTGGTCTGAATGACCTTCTGCAACCCTGTAACCTCTGCTCTTAATATGTTGAACTTATTTTGCACCGTACGTAGCCAACCATGCCAATCGCAGAGCGGGGGAAGGATATTAATGTCCCCTCTTGCTCCCAAATTGTATATGCTCTATAAATAAAAATGGTATGGATGTATGTTACAGGCAAGTGTAGCATGTATAAAAGTTGAATATCCTTCGACTAATTTTGCGATGTTTTATTCTCACACCAGTGCACTCTCATAATACCAGATATCCAACGGAAAAACCATCGCAGACCCTGCACACAGTGAAGCCGAGTTCGAATCCTAATACTCAGCCAGTCACTGGAGTTAATGAACTCGTGCTGGGAGGGATAGTAGTGGCTGGAGTCATATTGCTCCTAATCTTCATAGCCGTGATCATCGTGAAGAAGAGGAATGAGATGGCAGGTGGGTTCATAATGGATGTGCATAAGGCACTGAAAAAACATTGCTCTGGTTGCCTCTCTTTATTTGTCTCTCACCATGGCCACATGGCGTTAATTGCACGACGTGAGGGGTGGGGGGCGAGGCCATGGCCTACCGGTAACAAATTCGTCGCTCGTTGGTGAGGTTTGCAGTTTGTTTGATCCCCACGGCCGCCCTGGTTATTGCTGCTGGTGTAATAACCATAGCACGTGTTCGGTCTGCATTACAGGTTACTCAATTGGGATTGTACATAGCGATCATCGCCCCCTACTGGCAGACCAAGTTAGCAGGCCAGGTGCTGGGTCACCTTGTGCCCACACAGAGAGCTACCACTGGGGGTGCCCTTTCACATGTTTGAGATGAGATGCAATTTAATGCACTCTGAGACATTCTGATGTAAAGGGGGTTATATAAAAAAAATCATTATTATTACTACCTCACTATAACATGCTTCCATCATCCAGATCTTGCCAAAGCTACACATATGTTACACATATGACAATCTCTAAGCTCCGTTGCATGGTATCCCATCAGTTGTGTCTCTACACATCTGTTTTAGGTCTCCCATTAATCCGTCTCGTGATTGTACCCCACCTGTCTCAAACGGTTATTCAAGGCTATTTTTACAACACTTTCCTGCCACAATCTATCATCATACTCGTACTACATTAAAAAACAAAACTATTCTGGATTGATGACCTGGGTGGATTCCTGTCTGCCTTGGTGCCGCACTCCCAAGTGTGTGTGCATGGTCGTGATGTCACCGGGAATATCTGTGTGGTGACGTCACACGCATTTCACAGTGTTGAACCGGGTTCCTGCGCACTGACGTCACGCCTCCACACTCCATGTGCGGCGAGTGCTATCGCATACAGGCGGTCCCCGCTTTTACGACGTTTCAATGCGTTCCTTGAAACCCCGTCGCAAATAGGATTGTCCTCAATCGGACCCTATTTTCCTGTAGACAGAAACATCCACAAACACTCGAGAATAATAAAGCTCCACGCCGAGTCGCGTTGGGAACCAGACCAACTCCGTTCACATGAGTCGTATGGGAATGTGCGTCGTAAATAGAGTTTCTGCGTCATAAATCCATCCACATTGGCGTTATATAAACGGTGTTAATTGTGGATCGTCGTAAACCGGAGACCGTCTGTACTGTATACCATATACCACCATAATTCGTATCATATCACACTAAACTGTGATATGGCTACGTACGGAGCGAAAAGAGTTCAACATACATAGACACAATAAAAAAAAACTTTCCGGGTGGCTCCGTGTAATCTAACCTGCCAATTGCAACCAATCAATGAGCAATTCACTCCAATTTTAACTTTTACCAACGAACGAACTCTATTAACCAATGGACACTTAACTTCATTACCAATGCAGAACACCTCAATGTAATTAAGGAGACCATTTTTTCACAAAATTGCTAGAATAAATTCACCTTACTAAATTAATATAACCTGCCAATCGCGACCAACCAGCAACCCTCTCTCATTGTTCATTTGGGTCACGTGAACGACTGTCCTTTGGGGCGCCTTCGACTTATGGACCCAGATCAGGAGGCTAATTCGCACGAGGTCAAAGCTGCTGTTTGTGAACCACCTCATTGATGCTGGATGTAATCTGAAAGAAACGTACAGAATTATCAACGTTTTTTTTTCCTGGTTTTCAACATCCTGGTTTGCTGCCAACCCGAATCAAATGAACGAATTTTCCCACAACATTTGATTGGCTCTGTCAAATTCACGAACTTGCTATCGGAGATTTTGGCAATTCGCGAATGACATCTGAAACTCTACGCGTCCCCTGCATCGAGAAAGAGAAACAAAGTGACGAGTTAAAGTAATCAGAGAATGTGATGTGAGAAAGTGATGAGATGAGTTTAGTGCATTTATAAACTATAATTTAATACTTGAATGTAAATTTTTTATCCACTTCATGTTTATTATAATACATTTTCATTGTTTTGTGTTACGATCATTTCCATGTATCCAATAGCTTATTTATGTATTTAAGGCAATTCACTAAAAAGATAGGGTTTTATCGGCCAATATCATCCGCAAATTTTGCTATTCACGAGCCTCTCCGGAACGTATCTCTCAGGATGACTTACGTAGTCGAAAATTCGCATTTGACGTACACGATCGAACACGAGGGTACCTAATTAGGAATTTCAGTTCACACGAGTTCCAGTTGATGAGCGTGTGAACTCCAAGTATGCGTGCATGGTTTGGCTCTAATGAGCACTAAAACAATCCCATTGAAATAGTTTTTTATGCACAACTGTATACAGGCATCCCTCACGTAACGCCACCCACCACTACCCCCCGAAAGTGCAAATTCGCAGTTTTTTTAGGGACACACTTCGCACGCTTACGCTCTGTGTTTGACAGTTACGTGCTCCGCAAAAAAGAAGTTCCACGATTAAAATTGAAAAGTAAAATAACAAATATATTTCTGACGGTGTCACCTCACCATGGCAGCGCCCAGTGTCACCGGCTGGGCATAGCCTTCCATGATCTACTGCTGGCTTTTGTTTGCACTACGGAAGCGTTGACGAATCCCAGAAGTTACCCATTATTAAGTAATCTTTGCAAGTAAGATGTATAATCTTAAATATATAGTTTATTAAACTCCTTATGAAGTATTGTTTTGTAATGTTAATATTACGCGTTACATTTGTACGCATTTTTGTAAATCCAGAGCTAAAATGAAATGAAATACTTTATTTTTATTCAATAACGCACACCCTGCCTCCACCCCATCATAAGTATCTATGGAAAAACAGGCTTCGCAGAGCACGATTCCATTTACGCGCTGTTTTCAGGAGCGCATATCGTGCATTACGCGTGAGACACCCGTACTTCCATGATCGTGATTCCGGTTCCAAATGTAACCATTTACATCGTTTGTCCCAAACAACACAAACGACACTGCGAAACATCCCACTCACCTCTCTCTCCTTCCCCTTCACTCCTCTCCCTCCCTGGAGGGTGCAGATAAGGAGGTGGTCGGGAAATCGGATGGAGATCAGTGTGTGTACGCCAATCTTGAAATGATGCCATCTTCGTCCATTCCTCGCCCCGTCTCGACAAACAGCACCACGTACGCCACCGTCACAGGTACCGTGCGTCACGAGAGGGCCCGGAACTTCACAGAGATGGGTTCCATCTTGGCGTTCCACGGTCGTTACACCTTGCCCCTCTCACTATTCTCTGGGGGGCTCCTGGTGGGCACTGATGTTGCATGTGTGTATGTATGTTGATTTTCTTTTGCACTGTACGTAGCCAACCGTGCTAATCGGAGGTGCGGAGAGGGGCAACACACTAAACACAAAAAGCAGGTCTAAAGAAATACGTTTTAAATCTAGATTTAAAACTGTATAGTTCCATTGGTTCCCTAATATTGGAAGGAAGAGTATTGCAGACGGCCGCAGAAGCGCATCTAAAAACGGCGATGCAGTGACCGTCTTTGTTCGATGGTTAGCCAAAAGCCGCAGCTGCTGCAAGGATGACCGGAGTTTGCGTGGCGGGTTATGCTCATTGAAGAGATCAGCATGCTAAGAGATGAACCTTGGCAGCAAAGCGCGTAACTTTACCAGGTGTTCACGTGATAGATGTGGGGCGGGGGGGGGGTGTGACATCGTCTGTGAAGTGACTTCACAAATCAGAAATCTTTATTTGTCACGCTTGACCTGTGTGCATTTCCAGACTCGAGGGTCCAGGACGAAGGGGTGGTGTACACCGAGGTGACCACTGACCGTTTCACCGGAGCTCCCAGAGAATCCACGGAGCCTAACGGGCCCAGTACGGTCTACTCAGAGGTCCAGGCCCACAGGCCTTGACAAGACCTCCCTTCAACGAACCTTCACTTCTGCAGCCACAGTGTTTGAGTTTGATTTTCTTAGTTGTCAACTTTAGTTTTTAGATTTTTATATTTCTTTATTATAGCTTCTGTTTGTCAGTGGTTTGATGACTCCATGAATTTGCACTGAATGAAACCTTATTTCATTGTCTACAATGGCCAGGCATAATTCTAATTGATATCCACGTGTCTTTTCATTGTATGTATTCAAAGGTCGTTAACCATTTCTAATTCTAGCTTTCTCATGTTGTTGGTTGGGTTCTACATTGTCCATTATTCTGTTCCCAGTCTGGTGAACATATTTTAGATTTGGTTTGTTCTCTTGGGCTTTCACTATCTGAACTGACTGCGATGGATTCAGAAATCTCAGACCACTCCGTGGTCCTCTTTGATATATCCCTGCCCCCTCCTGGTCCTTCTATTGAACATCAAATTTCATTTAGCAAACGTCCTATCGAGTTCTCCACTAGCTCATGACTGCCAGCTTCCCGTTGAAGAAGCTACTCAAATATATAACTCTGTTCTGTCAGAGATCCTGGATCATATGGCCCCCCTTCAAACCCTTTGGACATCTTCATATGACCCTTCGCCATGGCACAATGCAGAATTGATGGCGCAAAAATGTACTGTCCGTAAACCAGAACGTACTTGGAGGAAGTCCGGCCTCACTATTCGTTACAAAATATTTAAAGAACAGCTTCTTACTTCACGTAACAACGATGCATGGGCTAAATCCTCCTACATTGCTGGTTCTAGATTTGAAGCTTTCGTGACTGCAATGATTCATATTCTCAGGTTTTTTCGGTAAAGTCACGTAGGTAAAACATTAAAAGTAATGAAAGTAAAATAAAACAAAACAAAAATAAAAATAAAAAAAAATAAAATGAAGCTTCACTTGATGCAGCTAATCTGGCTGTGACGGTCCCACCTGATGACGGAGACTTGTGTTGCCTCCGAAACGTCGTGAATTTTATTTTTATTTTTGTTTTGTTTTATTTTACTTTCATTACTTTTAATGTTTTACCTACGTGACTTTACCGAAAAAACCTGAGAATACATTGCTGGTCGCATTGCAAATAGTGATAACAATACTCTGACCTTGTTTTCCTGTATCAGTCAACTTTTGAATAAGGAACCAAATGTAACCCCCCACTCCTCCGCTGATTTCCGTAGCAGAATTCAACAGTTTTTTCACGATAGAATTTCCATTATCCGGTCCAAATTACTGTCTCTTCCCTCTGTTCCCTCTCTTTCCTACTTGCATCCAGCTAAGTTCGAGACCAAAATTTTTACGGAGTTTCCCGCAATTTCAACTGCAGAACTTCATCTCTTTATTTGCTGCTTTTCAACCTACCAGCTGTTCACTGGATCCGTTCCCTTAAAGGGTGTTCCGCCACGGGATCTTTAACGTGCCCTGCGAAGCGTGGATGTTGCTCCCGGCCCACCGGGATTTGTCCCCCTCTCCGCATTTAGAATCAACGTTCCAATGGTGTAAATGCTTACCCCGAGCTCTCATACTCTGATGGTGCATTGTCTTTGAGTTGTGCGCCTTTTGGCGTCATCTGGTCCAACACCATGTGAGACTAGGCTCTAAGGAAAGCTGTCTCGGGTGTGGACCAATCAACTTCAAGGACAGTGCACACATTATCAGAGTTGTGTTTTTCGTTTGCATTATGGCTGCAGGTATGTGGTCTATGCAAACATGACTCCTTGTAAAAAAAGGTGTCAGTTTTGTTGCCAGATAGAAGGGTAAAAAACCAATTATCACGTTTAGAGTATTTGGCTGCTTAATGAATGTCCACACGATGGGAGCCACACTTCGTCGAGCTATAATTTGTGGCCAGGTCGCTTCTGAGAAATAGCTCTATAGCTCAGTGGGCCTTACCCGGCAAAATAATTAATTAGTACATTAAGGGTGAGTATTCCTCCATTATAAATAAATGTTCTGATTCTGTATTGTGATTATTGTTCTTTGGTTATTTCGGTAATCAAATCAAATAATAACAGACACATGCAGAGAGAGACACACACAAAGACACATTGTGTGTGTCTCTTTCTGCATGTGTGTCTGCCTATGTTATTTCCGTGTCTGTGTTTTATCATTCATTCTTACCTGATGATGGTTGCTTGCGTCGCAATCGAAACGTCGTATTCTATTATTATTATTATTTGATTTTATTTCCTACGTGATTTTAGCGAAAGAACCAAAGAGTAATTCCTGCAGTCACGAAAGCTTCGAATCTAGATCATTATTGTTGCTGTTATAACTCTCGCAGTATTTATCTGGGCGGCCGCTGGATGCTAACCGCGGACCTCTGCAACAAGCGGCCGTGTCGCTGTCCGAGGCAAAGGTGCAGCCCTGCAATTGCTCGCTTCACTGCGAGCAGAAGGGCATCTATTGGAGGGTATTTGGCCTACTCTTCCACTCCGGCCGTATGTACGTCTTGGAATAGTTGGACGTTATCCGCACCTCCGATGGGCACGGTTGTGCTACGTACGGTGCGAAAGAAGTTCAACAGACATGCAATGCACACACAAAGAACCCCCGTATAGCCTTAACAGACTTTTGGGGCAAGTGTTATACCCACACTTTACCCCCCACACAAAACCTGGCGTGTGACTGGGGGAGGGAGGGAGGGGGGAGAGATAGAGGCCGTTGCGGTGTGGTGGGGTCTAGGAAACTTGTGCCATTGTTTCAGCTGCCGCGCCTGGAGATCGAAGCGACCGGCCGATTACGCAACTACAGTCTGACGTGAATCGGAATTAATCGATTATCGCCATTACTCCACGTACCTCTTCTTGGTTCTTTCGGTAAAGTCACGTAGAAGGGGAATAATACAATAATAAAAATAAAACATAATAAAATACAGTTCTCACGACGTTTCGGCCACAATGCAAGCAGCCGTCCTCAGGTGAAGAACAGGGCTGTTGGAAAGACAGCGTCCCAATGAACACCACCAAGCTTGGCAGCGTATATTTAAGCTGGGTAGGAGAGCGCCTTGACAAAGGAATTTAAATATCAACAGAGGAATTTAGCATATTTATGGTAAATGCAGACATGGGATTAGTCACTACTTGTGGAATGTGTAGGTGGTGGGGGGGTCTCAAAGTCATATTATGCTCGTGTTGTTTATGTAGGATTAGCAGTAATAAAGGGAGCAAGTAGGATTAGCAGTAATAAAGGGAGGGAAATTTTTATAGTAAGGAGCTGCAGCAGCCAAACCACCACGTAAAAAACTAAAATATAAACTGCATCAATATCGATTTAAAGCTTTCGTGACTGCAGGGATTCATCTTTTTGGTTCTTTCAGTAAAGTCACGTAGAAGGGAAATAATAAAATAAAAATTACTTTATTAAATAAAAATTATTATTTTATTAAATATTAATTATTTTATTATGTAAATTTATTCTTATTTTATTATTTCCCTTCCACGTGACTTTACCGAAAGAACCAAGAAGATGCATCAATATCATCCACGTACGTTTAGAATCGATTTCCCGTAATCACCAGCAACGGGGAATCGACTTCGCTACCGCAGCCATCGCGAATCGATGGAATCGCATCGAGGTCCTGCAAACGCCCGCTATGGAGTAGCGGCAGCAGCGGCGGAGGCGGCAACCACCAGCGGCTCACGCCTCCTCACGACAACAACGCATCCACACGCCCGATACGTGATGCGTGAGCTTCTAAGAGCCCGTGACATCCACGCAACAACAACACCAACGATACAACACGAGCAGGCGCGGGAGAAGGAACACATCGGCGATGAAGGCCCCATGTCCGCGGGGCCTACGGGCTTTCCTAAGCAGCCTGGCCGGGTTCGCGCTCGGATTCTCGGCAGCCACTTGGCTCTTCTCGCCCTGGGCAGCGCAGCGAGCCGGCAGTAGCGGCAGTGGCGTCGTTCCCACCGGGGGTCACTGCTGGTGGCAGGGCGGCTTCGGGCGAGGGGGAGCGCTACTTATGGGCGCCGGGAGAAGCGGCGCGTCGTCATTCTCGTTCGCCTTCTCCTTCCCATTCTCGTCGTCCTCCACCTCCCGGGAGGAGACGGAGTGGGGAGGAGCGCGGACCCGCAGCTTCGTCTACGTCGGGGTCATCACGGCGCACAAGTACCTGTCCACACGCGCCTGGGCCGCCTATCGAACTTGGGCCCCCACGGTGCCCGGCCGCGTGGAGTTCTTCACCAGCGACGGCTCCAGCACAGAGCTGCCCCTGCCGCTGGTGGCGCTGCCCGGCGTGGACGACGTCTACCCGCCGCAGAAGAAGTCGTTCATGATGCTGAAGGTACCTGCAGGAGGGTGGTGGTGGTGCTCGCAGACGCGGTGGTTAGACCAGAACAACACCACGACTGTCGACCCCCCCCACCCCTCTCTCTCTTATCAGTGCCCCTCAGAGGTCGCAAACGGGTTTTGATTCCTTACCCGTACCCGTATCCGGCCGCACCAGGGTCGCAAACGGATACCCGTACCCTACCCGATACCCGGCTACCCGTACCCGGCCGGGCATCGAGTAGGGTACGGGTACCCGATTGCGACCTCTGGGATGAAGCCATGTTGCAGGCGCGGGTGGGTTCATTCTAAGAACTTGAATTGTGAGAAGAGACAAGACGTTGGGAAATGAGTGACATACGGTTTCCACTGCTGGATTGTATTGTTTCCGCTTGAGGACGACCGCTTGTGTTGCGATCGAAACGTGGGGATTTATTTTGTGTTCTACCTACGCGACTTTACCGAAAGAACTAAAGAGTATGGATTCCTGCAGTCACGAAAGCTTTAAATCAAGACCAGACCCTTACCCCGTGCTCCTAACAAATCTCAACGTATATCATACAAAGTCACCATCACAAGGGAGAAACACAAACAAATAGACGAAACAATGTTGCCCGTATTGAAACGGCTGTGCGCCGTATGGACCTGAAAACGCAATTTCCCCTGTACAAGAATACGGGGTAAACCGTATGGGTTGACAGGTATGATCATACAACAACAAATAGAACAAAATATATTACCAGGTAGGTAGGTGAGGGTCCCACTGAGCAATGTAGTTGTTTTTCAGAAGCAACCTGGCCATCAGAAATCATAGCTGCTCAACGAAGTGGGCTTATCATCACGTGGAAATGTATAGCAGCAGCCAAATACAGGTAGTCCTCTCCTTACGATGGAGATGTGTTACGACGACCCCATCGTAAGTCAAAAATATCGTGAGTCGAAGATGGCCTAGCCTACCCAGGAGTCTTAAAGAATGGTGATCATTTCTAAATGTGGAAGTAAAAACCAGAGGACCCGGAGAAAAATCCACACGGCCACAATGAAAGAGAGAGATATGCAAACTCCAGATATACAGCAGGCGTCAGGGTCGGGATCGAACTCACGACCTCCTGTATACCATGCAAGGGAGTTAATATCTGTTAAACTCTTTAACTTAACTTTCCCGCTCGCGACCCAATCAATAACATTGGCGGCGAATATTTGCACCGGTGCTAGACCTCCCCTAGGTCGACTCAGCTTGAATGGGTACCTGGCGTGGGTGTGCAAACATTCAGCGCTGGGGAGATGAAGGCGGCCGGGCGGGTGTAGTGCTGGCGACCCACCCCCCTCGTGTGCCGTGCCGGCCTTCATAGGTGCTATTCGCTGACAGCACTTTCCCCCTAAGTCTGTTAAGGTTACGGGGGCGGGCGAGGATCTTTGTCTCTGTGTTTCTCTTGCGCGCGCGCAGTACATGCACGACCACTACCTGGACCAATTCGAGTGGTTCGTGCGTGCCGACGACGACGCCTACATTCGCGGGGATCGCCTCGAGCAGTTCCTGCGCCGCCTCAACAGCAGCGAGCCACACTACCTGGGCCAGACGGGGCTGGGCACCACTGAGGAGCTGGGCAAGCTGGCACTGGAGCCCGGCGAGAACTTCTGCATGGGTGGCCCGGGAATGGTGTTCAGCCGGGAGGCGCTTAGGAGGCTGGCGCCCAACGTGGGGCCGTGCCTGCGCGAGATGCACACGGGGCACGAGGACGTGGAGGTGGGGCGGTGCGTGCGGAGGTTCGCCGACACGCAGTGCGTGTGGTCATACGAGGTGAGTGAGTTGGGTGAGCGGGTGCGAAATGGTGAGTTTGTGGTTGAGTGATTTGCTGGGTGGGTGATTGAATGGATGGGTAAGTAAATACTTGGATGGTTGGTGGGTGAGTGAATCTGTGAGTAAAGTGGATAGGTGGGTGGGAGAATACGTGAGTGGGTGGGTAGGTGTACGAGTGGGTGAAGTGAGTAGTTGAAATGAGTGGGTGGTTGAGTGAGTGGGTGAGTGCTTGAGTGGATGAGTGCTTTGTTGAGTTGGATATTTTAATAAGCGAATAGATGGGTGGGTGAGTAGGTGAGTGTATGAGTTACCGAGTGAGAATCGGCGACAGAAGGGTGAATTGTTTTTTGGGGTGTAACATGCTAGCCAATCAAACACCAGCTCCACACTTAGCAATAAGAATACTCGCCATCCAGACTCTAGCCTGACCCGACACGGCATCGTTCTGCCTTCCTCCAGCAATGGAATAAAAAAGCATGAACATTTTTTTGTATTACTATTGTTACATGCGTATAAGCTGAATAGAACTATGCTCTAAATTTTCGTGCTCGGCAAGACCCCCTAGTCTCGATGGTTTTGCTCCTGCCAATAACATCTGGCAATGTAACAGCATTAATTTGATGGACATTGCTGATGAGACCCAGATGGGGTCGAAACCAGTCCACGTTTTTTATTCGTAAACAAATGTTTGTCATGAAACATGACTCCGGAAGGCCCAAACAGGCTGATGGATGAGAGATAAATAAATACTTGGGTTTTTTGTTTGTTAATGAAGAGAGATGTACTTTTGTCTGTTCGTTTGAATCTCCGTTCTCTTGCGCTGATGAGCTTACATGGGCAGATCCACAAGTTTGACAACCTCAAACATTTCAGCATCAGCCGAATAGTTCCACACGTGGTGCCACATATGGTGCCACTTCGAAAGTGGTTTTAGAAAAATATGGATTATTCATGGAATAACTCATTGGTTTAATGCATACGCGAATCATAATGCCTGATCGCCATCACAGCGGAGATGAAAGCCAGTTTGTCTGAGTGCGTCTAAACACCATTGTACTTTGTGTGCATTCCTCCTTAGTGAAAAAAACGTGGAAGCAATCATTTATTCTATTCCAACTATAGTCCAGATTTGTTGACATCATCAGACATGGTCAATCCACTGCTAGTTGGAGCCTCCCCCAGCACTGGTCGTATGGATCGTAGTGGTTGCCTGGCATCCTTCACTAAAGCAGGTCGGTGCGGGTTGATGACCGGTTCAGATATCAGACATCATTCACCACTGATGTCAGCCGTGGCGTAGGAATCAAACTCGGCCGCTGGGTTCATAGTGCAGTGCGCGCACCACCGTGCCGTCCCTTCCACCCCTGACACACTTTACCGACGTCTACAAAAAAAACCACCACCACGATACACACTTTACGATTATACTCCTCGACTGCTGACGCCCACTGGCGCGCGCCGAGGCGCCCGACACCTCGACCGCTGGCAAAAAATGTAGCCTCTCGCCGAAACGCGTTAAATCTGCCAGCGCGTTCCTGACAGCGCATGCCAGCGGTGCCCCACTTGGGCTGGCGCCTGCTTCGCCTTCCATGGCCACACTTGAAAGATTTTATCCTTTGCTCCCCCGTATGTACTGTATATGTATGTATGTCGAATTTCTTTCGCACCCATCGGCCGCACGGCGTCATTTCAGCGGCGTTGGCTCAACACAAGCAACACTGGACAGGTTTGATTGTGCAGAATTTGTTTTTGTCCTTGGTAAAAAAAAAAAAATCTTGAGAACCCGGACAAAACTATGTGTTTGTTGAAATTCTTTCGCACCCGTACGTAGTCAACCGTGCTAACAAAATTGAACACAAAGCAGTTCTAAAGAAATTAGATTGTCAATCTATATTTAAAAGTGGCATAGCTCCAGTGGCTTCCTAATGTGGGAAGGGAAGAGTTCCAGACGGCCGCAGAAGCGCGCATGAAAGCACGCGATGCGATGACCACCGTCTCTGTTCGATGGTTAGCCAAAAGCCGCTGCGTGGCTGACCGGGTACGTACGGTGCGAAAGAAGTGGTACATACATAGTTTGCGCGATGAATTATGCCCCTTGACGAGATCAGTAAGTTCTTTAGGTGAAATTCTACTGCTTGAGCTCAACTGTAAACATGACATTGTTTAAAGGGGGAGGGGGTGACATAGAACCAAAACTCAGGGGTGTACTCCACAGTCAATGTTAAACACTAGAGGAATGTTAAACAATTTATACTTGGTTTCTTTTGGCTCGTCTTGTGCAGTTGTAATGTCAATGAGAGCGATAATCCCTCCACCATCTAACCTATGTGTGTCTGTATGTTGAACTTATTTCGCACCGTATGTGGCCAACCTCTGCGAATTGGTGTTGCGGGGGAAGGACAACAAACTAGACACAAAAAGCAGACAAAGACAAACAAAAAAAGTTGGCAGATGGGTCATGTGCCAATTGATTTGTATTCTTACAGCAAACCGGCATTTTACAAAAGTGAGCAAATTCGACATTTTTGTAACTGCGTGGTTTTTCTGATGTCTTCAAGGCCACCTACTTGAGGGACCCGGATTAGAAAGCGCATTCACTCGAGATGTGAGCTCTGGCTACCCTACCTGACCATTCTGGGTGTACTCTTCAGCGAAACGTCGTACTAAAACTGCCCAATTCCCCTTCGCTTTCCAAAAGCGAAACAAAAAAGCCAGTTGGTAAATGTGTCCGGGTTTACAACCTGGCCGTATCGGCTGGCCACAGCTCAAATTGACATCGTACCGACACCGTCTGACCCAAACAAAAACACCCCCTAAGTGTGTGAATGTTAAACGCTCCACAGGATTGGTCATGGTTACGATCTGCTTTTGTCAAGCATGCCTTCGGCTGTAACGCATCACACTAAAGAATTTGACAAATCCATTTCTTCTCCATTGTCTGTGCAGAAGGACATCTGCCCGACAATGTCGATACTGTACGCGTAGATTATCTTTCTTTTCGCCGAAAAAAAAATTTGGCAGTTTGACCCACACATGATAGCAATCTCAAGTTTCCCCATGCATAAGAAGTCTGTTTCGGAATGGGGCATTTGACGCCAGGGGTTTTCCTGGAAATATTCATCGATCCCTTTGTCTAACAAATGTCCAACTGTACAGAAAGACAACTGACTGATACGCCGATACTCTACGCCTAGATTTGTTTTCTTTTCGCCTAAAAATATATTTTGGCAGTTTGACCGACACACGATACTGAGCCCAAGTTTCCCCCCATGCATAAGAAGTCAGTTTCATAACGAGGCATTTGTCACCAGAGGTTTTTTTCCTGGCAATGATCATGATCCAGATGCTTTCCAAAAAAGCACCGCTGTCTCTTCCAAGTTGGAAGCAACAGCGGCTGCGGGTGGTGGCAGCAGTGGTTTGGGCCCATGCCCTCGCTGTCTGGCCAAAAAAATCTGCTTGCGAAATGTGGGAATGTGTCTGGCGGTGCCGAGATGACAATTCCACTTTTTACGCTCGCACAATACCAGCTGCGCCTTGCACAGCCTCGGGGAGATCCCAGCGTGTTTTTCCGCTGCAGAGAAGCCGTGCCGTGCCGTGCCGATGGTGTTGCGGGCAATGAACATGTTGAGACCGGTTCACGTGCAACTGTGAGCCATGGTCGGGAATGGAACCCAGATTTCTGGATTTGTAGTGCAGTGCTACTACCTATTAGAGCCCTTCGGGTGTATGTTGGTTTGTATGTTTTTGAACTCGCACCATACATAGCCAAGCGTGCTAATCGGAGGTGCGTGGGAAGGACAACACACTAAACACAAGCAGTGTAGAAATGAGTTTCAATCTAGAATGAGGTGACATCTGGTCCACATATTTGGGGCAGCACTTTCCCACTTGTCCTGTCGTTGAGAGCAATGTTTGCTGCATGATCCCACCTGATATTCATATCGAGAGCTGGAATCTAGCCATATTAAGTGCAAAGATACATTTTATGCAATGGCTTTTTTTGTACAGTCATCGGGTGGACCAGGCTGATATTTCTCAGCTCACAAAAAAAATTACACCCGGTTTAATCACACAAAGCTGAAACCTGGAATCAAACCTAGCATCTCAGGAGTGCCAGCTCAGCCCTCTAGCCTGAGCCACCCATCCTCTCGGACTTGGTCTATGAGCCAGATTGATTCATCTCATCCATAGTGTGTTGAACCACTACACTACAGGCCCAAACACTTTATCTTTCTGCCTTTTTCCCAAACACATTACTTAACTTAAAAATGTCCTCCCATCATCCCAAGTTCTGACAACCTTGCTCAGCTAAAGATATGTATTCACTCTTTCTCTATGTATGTTGAGCTTCTTTACATCGTTCTCATTCGAAATTTAAAAGAGCATAGCTGCAGTGGCTTTCTAATATCACAAAGGAAGAGCGTTCCAGACAGCCGCAGAAGCGCAACTGAAAGAGCGCGATGCAGTGAACGTCTTTGTTCGATGGATAGCCATCGATGGCTAGCCATCGAGCAGTGGATTGGATCTTTTCTGCAGGACAGGACCCAGCAGATGGCCTTGGGTCCCCATGTGTCCCCCCCTAGACCCTCCCCTCACGGTATCCCTCAGGGGTCAGTCTTATCTCCCCTTTTATTCAGTGCCTACGTTAGGCTGCTTGGAAGCTGTTATCCGAAGGCATGGGTTTCAGTGCCATCAGTAACGCCGATGACACCCAGATGTCTCCTTCTCAGGTAACCCAGCTGCAGCTCTCGCCTGCTTAACTCAACAGACTGTCTGGCAGAGGTAGCTGCATGGATGCAGCAGAACTGGCCTAGACGGAGCTGATGATTGTAGGGTCAGAAAGTCGGCTGAGGATGGGACAGGAGGGAGCTTGAGCCTCCATTAATTCATGGAGTTACGCCCTCTCCCTGTAACAGTGGCGCACAACCTAGGTGTATTGTTCAATCGTAGCCTGACCATGTGCCCTCATGTTGCAGCTGTGGCCAAAGTTGGGTTTTATCACCTGTGCTCCGAGGGCTACCTCTAGTGATCTCGAAACACTGGTTCACGCGCATCTGGATTATTGAAATGCTTTCTATGCCGAGCTGTTTTGTGAACCGGCTCAGAAACTACAGCTGGTGCAGAATGCGGCTACTTTTATGCTTTAGACGTGTTAGCTGTTTCGAGCACGTCATACCAATCCTCCGTGATCTGCACTGGCTACCAGTCAGCTAACCGCATACAATTGAAGTTAGCTGTAATGACTTACAAAACTCAAAATAGCCTTGGTCCTCAGTACCTGCAGTCCCGTCAAGCCCTCCAGATGTCTGGTAGATACATAACCATGCGTTCTTCAGGCCAGGCCCTGGTAGCGCAACCTAGAATTTTTTAATTCTGCGCTGGGCGGTAGTAGGTGCCTTCTCGAGTGTGGCGCCTAAGATGTGAAACTCTCTTCTACCGGCCCTCAGATTGGCTGCGAGCACTGAACAGTTCAGGAAACTCTGCAAGGCAATTTTTTTTTCTTTTAGCTTTTCCTTGTGTATGTCCCCTCATTTTGATATTTTTATACGTGTCTCGATTTTATGGGGAGGATAACTACATTCGTTTAATCAATACTTTAAAGTATTGCGATGCCCTCTTAGTCGGGGCAGGTTTTTACGAAAAATGTTTTTTTTATAAATGAGCCAAAACCCGCGACTGCTTCTGCGAGGATGACCGGAGTTCGTGTGATGATGGTTTATGCTCCTCAACGAGAGCAGCGAGGTATTGCGGTTCATTTGTGGCAAGCGCTTCGTGTGTATTGAGTGTGACCTCACAATATATTAATTTGGCAACCGGAAGCCAATGCAGCTCGGCGAGCACCGGACAGTCGAGCCGTTTATTGCTCACCGCCAGAGGTCGCAACCGGGTACCCGATACCCGTACCCTACCCGATACCCGGCTACCCGTACCCGGCCGGGTACGAGTACGGGTACCCGTTTGCGACCCTGGTGCGGCCAGGTACGGGTACGGGTAGGCCGTGAGTCACTGGTGAGTAACTGTTTGTCACTCATTTCCCAACGTCTTGTCTCTTCCCACAATTCAAGTTCCTAGAATCAACCCACCCGCGCCTGCAACATGGCTTCATCCCAGAGGTCGCAATCAGGTACCCGATACCCGTACCTGGCCGGGTACGGGTAGGGTACGGGTACGGCCGGGTACGGGTACCCGTTTGCGACCCTGGTGCGGCCGGGTACGGGTAAGGAATCAAAACCCGTTTGCGACCTCTGCTCACCGCCCTCACCGCCATGTCTACGCCATCTCGCCACTCCCACCGCAGATGCAGCAGCTGTTCTACGAGCACTACGAGCGCAACAAGCGCGGCTACATCCAAGATCTGCCGGCGAGCAAACTGCACCGCGCCATCACCCTGCACCCCAACAAGCGCCCCGCGTACCAGTACCGCCTGCACTCGCTGCTGCTCGCTTCACGTGCCCAAGAGCTGCGCCACAAGACCATCGAGCTGCACCGGCAGATTCTACAGACTGCGGTGAGACGGGGTGGAGGGTACGGTCTTCGGCACGTGCCAAGTTGCACCCATCGTTGTAACATCTATTAAAAAAAAACGACACCTAATGTGTGTATATGTATCGATTTAAAGCTTTCGTGACTGCAGGGATTCATCTTCTTGGTTCTTTCGGTGAAGTCACGTAGAAGGGAAATAATAAATAACGTAGAAGGGAAATAATAAAATAATAAAGCTTAAATATACGCTGCCAAGCGTGGTGGTGTTCATTCAGACGCTGTCTTTCCGACAGACCTGTTCTTCACCTGAGGACGGCTGCTTGCATTGTGGCCGAAACGTCGTGAGAATAATTGTATTATGTTTTATTTTTATTATTTTATCATTTCCCTTCTACGTGACTTTACCGAAAGAACCAAGAAGATGTGTATATGTATATAAAAAAATATACGCACGGTAAGTCCTTGCTTAACGCGTGGTGTTCACACAACGCGTTTTGTCTATAACGCGTCTCTTGTACGAGGTAACACGTGAAATGCGTGCACCGTTATAATGCGGTTTCTTCATGGTCGACGATGAACTACTTTCTTGAGCTGCACAGCTGAGCGACACAGTGATACAGTACGCGGAATGATACAGCACAGCAGCAGCGTACCCTCCGTTATTTGCCCCGCCATCTCACTGCATATGCGTAGTAGTACATCGGCAAACTTTATCGTTGTGTTATTTATGCGGAAATGTTTTCGTTAAAACGCGTTTTTCGCACAGCGCAGCACTTTTTTCAGTAACGCATCTACCGCGTTAAATGAGGACCTTGCCGTATTAGGGCTGTTTTCGATTAATAGTCAATTCAGTTTCTTCAGTTCACTCCCTGAATCTTCAATTTATTTCCGAGGGGCTGCATTTCAGTAATTTTCATCATTTATCACAGAGTTGTCTTCAGTTTTTGTCGAGATGTAAAAAAAATCAGTTCCTGAAGCTGCCAGTGCGTGGAGCGCGTAACATCAGACGGCACGGCGCGCTTCACGCGGTACGACGCGGAAGCACGGCGGAGAGAGGCGCGTTGAGTTTGTATTCATTAAAACGTTATTATTTTATCTTACCCGACGCTCTTATCCGCTGGCACCTGCAGACGGAGGCTCAGCAGCTGCTCGATAATGGCGGCGACGACGAAGCCAGCGCCGCCTTGGACGTGTCGTCAGAGGACCGGCGCCTTGGCGCCTCGCCCTCCTTCATGCGCTTCCACCCGCGCGACCGCCAGCACGTGCTCGAGTGGGACTTCTTCACCGGCACGCACCTGTGGTCAGCGCGCGCCGGCGCCCAGGGCCCCCGCCAAGCCCTGAGCGGCGGCGCCCTCCGTTCGGCGCTTGACGGCACCGTCGTGGCCCAGCTCATGGAAATGATCGACGCCCGCGCTAGGGCGCGCCGGCGAGCCATCGATTTCCGCGAGATCCTGTACGGCTATGCGCGCGTCAACCCGCTGCACGGCGCCGACTACGTGCTGGACGTCCTCATGACGTACCGCCGCAGTGAGGGCAAGCGCGCCGCCGTGCCGGTGCGCCGCCACGCCTACCTGCAGCAGACGTTCGGCCGCGCCGAATTCGCCGAGGAGCGCGAGATGCAAGCCGCCGAGTTCGCCGCGGCCGTGGACGCTAGTGCCGCCGCCGCAGCTGCCGCCGCTTCGGCCGACGGCGGCGGTATCGCCGGCGGTAATGCCGGCGACGGTTCCTTGCTCGCGGTGAAGCTATCGAACTCGCTCGGGCTCTTCGCGCCGTTCGGCCGCACCCCCGTTGAGGCGGTGCTGGCGGCCGCCGGGCCCAGCCGGGAGAGGATCCACATGCTGGTGCCGCTGGCCGGGCGGTACAAGGCGTTCGTCAGGTTCATGGAGAACTTTGAGCGCGTGTGCCTGGCTCGCCCGCAGAACATCAAGCTGGTGCTGCTGCTGTTTCGCCCTTCGAGCGACGACGGCGGCGGCGGCGACGGGGACGCGGTGGGAAGACCTGAGGCACTGGTAGAGGAGTACCGCCGGCGCTACCCGAAGGCGGAGATAGAGGTGCTGAGCGTGACCGGGCCTTTTTCGCGAGGCCTGGCTCTGGAGGTGGGGTCGTCGCAGTTTCCCGGCGATGCCCTCCTCTTCTTCTGCGACGTTGACCTGGCTTTCACAGCCGACGCCCTGCAGCGCTGCCGGGACAACGCTGGTCGCGTCGATCCCACCACCGGCAGCGCCAACGACGACGGGAGGGTTGGCCAAGTCTACTTCCCTGTCATCTTCAGCCAGTACGATCCGCGCATCGTCCACTCTGGTGGCGGCCGCTCGCCCACGAGCGACGACGGCGACGGCCGCCACGACGACGACCCCTTCGACTTCTCCGATCGCGCCGGAATGTGGCGCGCGTTCGGCTACGGCATCGCCTGCCTGCATCGCGCCGACCTGGCCCGTGCCGGCGGTTTCGACACATCGATTACGGGCTGGGGACTCGAGGACGTCGACTTGTTCGGCAAGGTGGTGGCGGCTCGTGCCGGCGGCGTTTCCGGTGGCGGGCTAGCCGTGTTCCGCAGCCCGGACCCCGGCGTGGCTCACCTCCACCACGAGGTGCGGTGCGACCCGGCGTTGGAGCCGAGGCAGCTGCGCATGTGCCGCAACTCGAAGGCGTCGACGTTGGGATCGGCGAGGCAGCTGGCGCACACGTGGCTGGCGCACGCCGAAGCCGCCGCCGTCGCCGCTGGGGAAGACGAAGGAGGGGGACGGGGGCCGGGGAGGTTGGGCCCGACAGCCACCGACGTTGGCGGCGGCGACGGTGCCGCGAGTCGATAACTGCAAGCGCCGGCGCGTTAAATCGATTTCCTCGGCGGCGCCATCGTCGTACAACAGATGGGCGCGTGCTGGTAGGGGGTGGGAGTGGGGGGTGAGCAATGGCGGCCGTTGGATTTCAACGGAGTTAGGCCAAACATCCCAAAGTAGCAGGACACTCATGAAGACTTGAGACTCGGCCAGGCTTTACTGGTAAATAGTTGATATTATAATTAAACTGTAAAAATGAAAGTTTTCCTGGGCCCATATATATATTTTTTATCAATTTGGGTCGGACTATTTATATTTCATAGTGACGTCGTTTCCTGTGCCGATGTGGCGCACTCATTTCATTAAAACCACATCGGCGAGAGGTCAGAACGCGGGGATAGCACCAGAGATTCCTGAACGCAAATGCAGATTTCAGCTGCCTGTTCTTTTAAGGCAGGTTTCTCAAGTGTAGCCAGCTTATCGCCCTCAGCCTGATCATCAGCGACTCGCAGACACCCTGATTCTGACTAAATTTCAGCTCTGAGATTTAAAAAAATATCCGTTCGAACATCATGCAACGAACATTACTCTGTGGCAGGACAGGTGGGAAAGTGCTGCCGCTTAACGTGTGCACTTTTAAGGGATCTCGGAAGTCGTTTCGATATCTGCATCTGCGACTCTGAATAGCTTATATCAATGTGTAACAAAAATGATTTTTTTTTGTTCCTGGGTAGTGTTACTTTCTAATTGCTTATGCCTCAAAAGTACAGAAAATGGCTATTATTGCCCACAAACTTTGCTTTTGTGACCAGGACAGTGATATTTTGAAATTTACCTATTTTTCAATGAAAAATCGTGTGCATTTGTGTCATTCCTTCACATAAAGTCCTGGTAACAAAAGCTACGTTTTCTATACTTTTGAGGCAAAAGCAAATAACACTACCCAGGAACAAAAATCGTGTTACATAGTGAATTATTGGGCTGATGACTTGACACCAAAAGCACAATTTGGATAAAATTGACAAACAAATGAAGAATATAAGCTCCAAAATTGCTTGTCCGTGGACGTTTCATCGGTAATTACGCCGAGCCAAAATACACAACCAAAAGCTGAACTTTGTGCATTGAACTGAATGAAGTACATTTCATTTCTTTAACTTTTAAGTTAACTGCCTGTCGCTTGCGTACCGTGTTTTTTTATACATTTGCACATTTATGTTAATTGTAGCGTTAAAAGCATTATTGCCATACACGTAAGATGTGTAACAATTCATCGACTCATCGATAACTATCAATTAATAAAAATAAAAACAATAAAAATCACGACGTTTCGAAGGCAACACAAGCTTCCGTCTTCAGGTTTTCACCTGAAGGCAACACAAGCTTCCGTCTTCAGGTTTTCACCTGAAGACGGAAGCTTGTGTTGCCTTCGAAACGTCGTGATTTTTATTGTTTTTATTTTTATTAATTTTAATTTCATTTTTAACCTACGTGACTTTACCGAAATAACTAAGAGTATGAATCCTTGCAGTCACGAAAGCTTCAAATCTAGAACTATCAATTATTAAGCTTTTCCTAAGGTGCTTGATAGACATCAAATCACGCGCGTTAGAATCGACACAAAAGATTCCTAAATAGATATTTTTTTACATTGCGATGCACGAGCTCTATCAAGGTCTGTCGTGGCGAAGTAGGCAAACAACCTCAATAACTGACACCGCACGGGGAAGAGTCATCCCTGGGTGGAACGGTGACACAGCGGTTACAACACCGCACTACGAACCCAGCGGTCCGAGTTCCAATTACCAGCCTTCGGAGTTCCATACCTGGCCACGGCTAATATCGGTGGCGAGTGATCTTGGACGGGGTCCCGAATGCCACTCCAGTGCTGCAAGAGCTCTCTTTCTTCACCGACGTGTCCATGCCTCCATTATATATATTTTTTATCGTTGTTATATTTACATCAGTTTCACGTGATGCCTACAATCCACTGGATATGTGAAAAATAGCTTTGTTGCTCATCGGATTTCTCCAGTATAAAAATAAATATTCTGATTCACTGAAGGCGCTCTATTTGCTAGTGTTAGAAAAATAAGGGTTCGCGATAGTGAAAAGGGGAGAATAGTTACATTCCGGATTTTTTGGGAGTAAACATTTTATCGAGTCTGGCTCTGTGAGCCTCGGGCAAAAGGTGTGTGAAGGTGCATCGATAAAATTTGTATTTATTCTTACGCTCGTGATGTCGCATCACGATTGAGAGAATTTTATGATTTACTATCCGTACAAAGAATACGCGAACTCTATGCTGTTACATCTAGGGTAATGGGGAAAACAGAACTAAATGACAGATTAAAAAAAAGTAAAACACATTTTTAGATACAGATGTGTTTATTATACACCGTCTGTGACCAAATGACCCAGAATGCACGCGATCTTCATCATATTTAAGATGCCAAGCAGGTTTGAGCCTGGAAAGTGCTTTGGATTGGTGACCGCCATGCATAACAGTTAGAATTTGTGGAGCCATTTTGGGCAATGCAGCATAAGCTATTGCAGCATAAGCTATTGTCATTCAGTAATATAACCTCAGTTTACATGGGGGGGGGGGGGGGGGTGCGTTCCTGAAAGGTGCGGAGACGAATACCGAAACGACCTAAATCAAAGCGATTTACAGGGTAGCTAGAGGCGACGTGTGGGTGTGAGGTTGAGGCGACAAAAATCGGGCGTTGGTATTCATAATGACGACGTAAAGGGGGGGGGGGGGGGGAAGATGTACATTGGGGTATTATTGTGCTCTTCTACGCTCCTTCACCAACACTCCCCACCTTCACCAACCTGCACTGACCAGCGTGGTGAAGTATGGTCAAATAACTCTCCACAACTCACGCGGCTCTCATGCAGCATTGGATTCACAAGTGCTGCTGTACAAGTTGCAAAGTGTTGCTGTAAACGCTGCGGCCACAGGCCGGCCGGGGTTAGTTCACGCAACTCCCCAAAACAGCTAAAAGGTGCCGTTTTATTCCGCTTTGTTAATGTGTATACCTCAGCAGATGAGAATGGCCCATTGCAGATTCAACTGTGAACCTCGGCTTAAGTTTAGCTCCTCGAAATGAACGTATTAGCGGTACACTGCGCGGTATATGAAATGAGCGTAAAAAAAATTGCAATCATTTATTTTTTCACATCTTGAGGGGTGTGCATCAAAATAAGCTCTTGCGATGTCGAAGTGGTCGGAAGACCAAACGTTACAAGTGGCTGAACACGAAAATTCAGTCCGTTGCCGAATAGCAGCGCCCAGGCTGATGACGAATGGCTTGCTCCATGTTTCAAAGGCAGATTTGACGTGTCCTTGACGTTCTTCGATTCGACGGACCCAAATCAACTGGCAATAGACCTTTATTAGTAGACTGAATAAGCCTTCAAAGTGTCAAGCAACTTTCGCGAAAGGGTCAATTGAAGTTTGATGAACAGATGTGCTAATTCAAATTTAGATTTTAGACTGTTTTATGAGGACCGGTGTGTTATGCTGCATCGGTGTACCGCCAATACGTTCAAATAACTGCTCTCAGCTCAAGATCCGAATGTGGCCGGCAAGCCTTAGAGCATTGTACACATGAAACGTGGCGGCATGGCACGCACGCAAGGCGATGGAAGTCGTGCCTTACGATTCTGCTGTTTGTGAGCATGTATGTGTATCTACTTATTTCCAGCCTGCATGCATTCTCCTGCGATGGGTATTCTCATGTCCAGAAAGTGTTGGATTCGAGTTAAATTCCTGCAAGAGCAGCGCTTTTGCCACCATTCGTTTTCTGTTCTGAGACAATTTCAGTGTTTTATATTCGTGACATTTCTTACAATTGAGATTTATCATGCATGCAGTAACTAATGGTGTATTTCGTTTTTTTGTTAAAGAATGCATTTACTTGGTATTCATATTTTTTTAAGCCCACGACATTAATAAAGACAATTTTGTACTCAAGCGGTGACATTTTTTTGTGGGATGCTTGTGGGGAGGGAATATCAGAGGACATCCACCACGTAGGTGGAGCGTTTCAATCGGTTTCACGTGCTGGAGCAAGGATTGTTCCATCATTGCGAGACCATGAGAGGTGGGGGAAGCCTACATCAAGGAGTGGACTTATCATTGCTGATGACAAGTTTTTCTCCCGGGTCTCCTTTGCTACCTTTGGGCTCTCACTTGCCCATAAACTAGTTATAGGAAAACCCTGCATCACTTTAAACTAGCTCCACACTCGCGTGATCAGTTGCGCAACTTGCTCATGCGGTTTTTCCCTCGTTGCTCATGAACTTGCTATCTGGGATATTGTAATCGCATTTGGAACTCTGCACAACTGCAATGAGGGAAAGTGATGAGATAAAAGTGATGAGAGAATGTGATGCAAGTGATGAGAGATTACTTCTTGAAGCTTTAGAAACATCTGCATATGTTGCGCGTATGATATTCGTAGGCCACTATCCGCAAAATGTTCTACTGACAAGCAATTCCGAAAGGTATCCCTCGTGAAAAGGAAATACTGTATGAGACGAGATCGCTGACATATGGAGGATGGCTATGCAACCAGTTGCATACACCACATAGACCCTACTTGAAGCAACCTGCTCGGAAATTTGCATTTAATAAATGAATACATTTAGTCTGTCCAGCTTACCCCGAATTCCAGTTTCATGTGGTTTTACTTTATATTTCCAGCAATAAGCTGTCCAATTCTACAACTCAGAAAATCATGGAAACATAAAAAAAATGTTTTACCAACTTAAGCCACTCTTCAGCTCGGCTGCACTCGAGGCAACTCAAGTATGCAGTCCATGGAAATGAGGTGATAGAAAAAAAACTCAAAAGATTCTCCTGTACATTTTTTGTAATGCTTTTACTAACAAACAGAACACTCATTGTGAAATGTATCCAAACTACTTTTGAAGATAATACAAATACTGGAGTTACAGTGAAATGGTAATCAAAGCGCAATTGAAATTACAAGGACTGGCAATTGATTACATGGCAGTAAGTTATGCAGGAACAATACACAAGTTACGAAAGTCTCAAATCTTCACGCTTCATTTCCGTTCGTCTAGTTTGTTCCAGTCGATCCAAAACCTCCGCTGCCTCGTTCCGTGTTTTCCAGTGACTGCAAATATTGACGGCAACAAAACATTGACATTTCTATTAGGCAGTCGTAAAACATAGCTCGCTTATATTTCGTAAAAAATAGTTAACTTTAAACAAAAAAAATTGGCTACTTGTATTTCCGGCATCATGTCATGACACCAAGAATCAAGTCAGATTCTCAAAGAGCAGTTCAACTACCCGTCTTAGAGAACAGCCCACAGAAGTGGATATCGTATATCTCGAAATCAGAATATGTATTTATACTGTAGGAATACGATGAGTTTTCAAGCTCTTTTTTCACATGTCCAGAGCTATGAGATCCCTTCAAGTGACTGCAAGTCGACAGAATGGTGGGGGCACTTGTTCTGTCACAGAGTAACGTTTTGCCACGTGACATTCAAACTGATATTTTTCATATTCAAAGCTGGAATTTAACAAAAAGGTGAAAAATCTGTCTTAATAAGAATCTGCACATTCAGTGGCAACTAGGCTGAGACTATCAACCTGCCACACTTGAGAAACCACTTTAATAACTTTTTATTTTATTTTACCAGGTAAGGCCCACTGAGCCACTTTCTAGATCTTTTTCAGAAGCGACCTGGCCACAAACGATAGCTCAACAAAGTGGCTTATCATCAAATGGGAATGTATTGCAGCAAGATACTCTTAAAACACAGTTGACAGAATTTAAACCAACGGTGCTGGTTCCATGCCCTTGATTTCAGAGCCACCGGACCCACCTCTCATGGAAACGCGATTTCAACAAACGCAGTGCTACAAAATGAACATCAGGCCGTGTAAGGTGTCAGCGTGAACTATTCATTTGTTAAGACGCCTGTGCCACACGGCCACCTCAATGTGACCAAGTCAAATCTCACCGTGCACTCTTCCAACTGGGGGTAGAAGATCTTTTCGCAAATCAGCTGTGCAATCCGGTCTCCCCTCTTAACTGCAATGGGACAAAACGAGTGCAAACAAGTAGAGAATTGTAAATATTGTGGGATTAATCTCCAACACCCATGTGCTGAACTAGTAACGAATTGGTATGTTTTGTTTACGCGACTAATTGGCTGTCGGGTGGTGGCGGGTTTAACGACACATTTATATTTAACTGATTTAACCCAACAACTTATATCATGAGTAGAAGAATGGTTAGAAGCTTCGTAACTGAGCGGGGAGCTTCGTCGGTGAATGCCATGTGAATGAAGATCATCAGTCATGACCTATGCACTGCTGGATGGAGGCCTCCCTAAGCTGATGGACGTCTCTCACTGTCAAGCGATGCAATAATTGATCTCTCTCCAGCTCCATGTTGGAGAAGGTATATTTTGCACTGCGATTTAATTTCACTCCAATGTACCTTGGCTTCATAGCCTACTATACATTTACTCGAATGAGGATATGCATGTTGAATGCAAGCCAAGAGTGAAAGTTAAACTTTACCTGCCCCGCAGGTTTAACTGGTACGGTGCCATTCAAGTGTCACCAGTTGAATGACGGTTTAATATATTCGCTTGCAATTCTAAGTGTTCATTTCACTTTCCAGCCCTGTGGCGGGTGAGTTTAGAACTCTAGTTTGTTCCTGAAGCAATCGCATCGCTGCTCACTGAAGAAGGTGAATACCTCAGAGTTGCATTTTGCACAAATTTCCACGCTGTGCTGCAAACCTGGTGACCTGAGAAATAATCCGGGCCACAGCTAACATTGCTGGAAAGTGATGTCTGAACCATTCCCGAGTCCCTCCTCCCACCCTTTTACCAACCCGCAATGGAACATGTGAACTTTCCAGCTGTGGTAGTAAAATAATATTTGAGCGGACAAAAAATACTACAAGTCAGCTCGTTAACGGAGCCTCTATACTGTTGGCAGTGTGCTTACACCCACGCGTTCGCGTTTTAACACGCGTGCATTTGTGCAACGCGACTTTATATTTTTGTTTCAGAGTTTTGAAATTCTCTGGAAAACACTGGTAGCATTCTCGGATGGACAATATTTCCTGGGCACAGCAATAAGCAGCCCGACGGCTGTCCTAGAAATGTTGACGAACTGTAATATACGTAGTTAAAAGGTTTACGAGAGCTGTGGCACGGCAAAAGGTATTTACCGACAAAAGGCTTCTTCCCGAAGTTGAAGAGCACCACACCGACATTTCCTCTGTAGTCTTCGTCTACGACGCCGGCTGAAAGGAATCACACAAATAAGCGTTGTACAACCAGGTCGGGAGCAACAATGGGAGATATTTTTAAGTGATCAATTACTCCACTGTTTTCTCGACTAATTGTGCACCACATCTCCCATTTTCCAAGGGGCACAGATTGGCTTGGGGGGGGGTATAGTCCAGCCATTGCTCCGCTGAAGAGTTTTATACAAAATCCAAATCTAGTCGAGCTGCTCACTGTCACTGTTAACACCAGGGCTGGGATGATAATTATTTAAGTGCTCTTTTGCTCGATCAAAGAAAGATTTGATTATTCGACTAATCACAGAATGTGAAAATAGTTGGGGGGGAAAAAGGTCTCGCCTGTTACGTGTACCGCTAGACGGGAGGTGACAATTAGGTTTTAGTGTCGTGATCGGCATCATGAGCCGTGCCATGCTGAGGGGGGGCGGGGGTTCCCGCCTTCGGGGAGACAGGATGTGAGGGTCGCTGCTATTTTTAAAGGGGACGGAACCCAAAGTAATCGACCACCTAATCTTCCCGCTCGCGACACCTGACTCAGGGCTTCATTTCAGTCAAGTCCATCGGAGTCGATGACCCAGGAAAATACTTTGACATCTGGTCCACCACATCCAGGCCCCAACACATTCACAAAGGCCATGTGTACCACCGACGCGATCGTCCAAATGTAACTGCTCGCAAAAGTTACTTTCTTTTGAAAAACCACGCAGCATTATCACCCCCCCCACCCCCTTCTGGTAGAGCAATTCACATTTGCAGGTCCGTGCTGAGTGCACCTGGTGTGATGCCAGGATGGTTTCAGAGACAGCTGCCACCGGGGCGACCACAAATCCTTAAACTTATATGAACGTCTTGGCGGTACATCGGTGCTCGGAATAAAAAAAAAGCACATTTTTGTCACAATAATTATTGATTTTCTCACCATTCACAACCCCGGTCAGAAAATCTTGCGGGGTGTGCGTCAAAATCAGTTCTCGTGACGTCCAAGTGGTCAGAAAACGAATGTTACGAGCGGCTGAACGCGAAGCTTTATAGTCTGCTGCCGTATAGCAGCACTCAGCTCGATGACGGTTGGCTGGCTCCGTGTTTCAAAGGTTCCTCGATTCATTTGCGGAATAATTTCTTGACGGACGGTGGTATCAAAAGATTATGACTCGTGGTGTCACGCGCTCGAATGGGAAAGCGGCTGCTAAATCTAAGTGCAATTTCTGATGGAGAGTCTGCAGCTCACTCAAGGGCAACAGTGACATTGTCAGACTGTTTTATGAGCACCTGAGTACCGCCAATACGTCCATATGCATATAGTGTTAAGACAGCTCCTTATTTGCTTATCTTTCCGAAACTTCGTACTCCTATCGTGCTTTGTATTGTCTGTTGCTGTAACGTTCTGACTCACCACTGCTAGACATCTGTGAAAAAGAGCTTCATAGCTCATCGGATTTCTCCAGGATTAGTAAAGGTTCCGATTCTGAACAGTCGCACCTACCTCCGACGTCGATCCCGTGTTTGGCAGCCAGGCCTGATCTCGGCGCTGCCGAAACAAAGCACACCAATAAATCACAAACTTATTTACCAAGTAATGATCGTCATCATCATCATCATCACATGATCATGACCACATGCTCCTTCATCGTGTATTCAGTTATATTTTTGATCAGGCGAACTCCAGCTGTGCAGAAACAAAAATTGTTCTCAATTATTACGTGGGTTACTACCATTGCAAACAAACAAAAACTCAACACATTCGTCAATAATGCTGTGGCCTTAAAACAAAAAGATTGGTAAATTACTCCTTTTTCAGACGTTTCGGGCAATGACCCTTCTTCGAAGCACAGAGAAGCCAAAGAGACAGAGTTAATACTAAGGGTTGGAGACTTGCACTTCATAACATGGCAAAAGGGTTAGCACACTGGACGTTCAATCCAGAGGATGGCGGTTCGAATCCATCTCCCACCATGGCAGTTGAAGCAATGATAAACTTTATTAAATCCTCCCCCACTCCTGTTCACCCAGCAATACACACAAATGGGTATGCCACAGTCGACCGACGGGTCACGTGAGGTGGGGTTAAATGTGGGTAATCCAACCTCCAGGAGGAACTCTCTTGAGGTATTTCTAGTGGAGGCCTTTCCACCTGCAGTGGCGAAGGGCAAGCAGTCACATGGCTGCGCCTTTACATTTGTATTATTATAACGCATTTAGTTTAAACGTCACACGCAATTCAATGTTTGTGTGTAAACCGCAGTGTGCGGCTTGCATGTGGAGAGCTGCTGTGTGCTGGCGCTGTTGGAGGTGGCTTTGAAACAAAACTATATTTATTTTACCAGGTAAGGCCCACTGAGCTACTATATAGATCTTTTTCAGAAGCGACCTGGCCACAAATGATAGTTCAACGAGGTTGCTCGAGGTATCATCATGTATACATTTATCGCAGTTAAATACTCAAAACGCACGTCGATTCTAAACGTGGAGGGAAAAACCGGAGGACCCGGAGAAAAATCCACGCGACCACAGGAAGAGAGAGACACGCAAACTCAAAATACAGTCGATCATCGGTTATCTGGCGGTGCTAGATTTTCAAAAATGACGGATAATCACTAATAATCATTATATTCAATGGATTATTTTGCACATTCTTGTATGGCATTTGTTTTTAGGTGTTATATATTTTTTAGAGTTTTAAATTAGTGTGAGAATAAGTTTTCCCCTTTTTTCTGGCAACAAATTAAATTAGTTTACGTGAAATTGTCATAAATAAACAGACAAAATAAATATCCTACTTTTAAAAGCTCCTATATTTACTGTACCGTACTCACCACTTCAATCTCAAAGACTGCATGGTGAGGTATCACAATGCAGCAGAGGTGTGGACTCGAGTCATGTGACTTGGACTCGAGTCAGACTCGAGTCAGACTCGAGTCATGAATTTGATGACTTGCGACTCGACTTGGACTTGCATAACAATGACTTTGTCCCACCTATGAGATGTGGACTCGAGTCATGTGACTTGGACTCGAGTCAGACTCGAGTCATGAATTTGATGACTTGCGACTCGACTTGGACTTGCATAACAATGACTTTGTCCCACCTCTCCAATGCAGTATTTTCATTGTTTAAGTTGTATGTTGTGTATAATGTACTGTATATTATATTTAACACTGACATCAAGCATAGCTACTTTGTCACGCTATATAGTGCCGATCGCCGGACTGGTTACAGCCTTTCGAGCGGTTTTGTCGGTTTCACCAGATCGGCGCGGTACCGCCGGCTAATGTTGGAAGCAGCCGGATAATCGATGATCGACTGCATACAGGCGCCAGGGTCGGCTTACCGATGCGTCCGTAGCAGCCCTCCGGCAAGGCGATCTGTATGTCGGTCTGCACCACCAGTCTGTCCATGGGCGGGATCTCGTAGTCGTACGCACTGCACACAGCAAGAAAAACAGAAATGTTTATTGACATTCCTCCTCGAAAACTGGTGTAACGATCAATCGCATCAGAACATCGACACCGAGCCGATGCGAAACATCTCCTTCATGAATGGAAAATTGAAATACGAGCCCACAGCAACGCGATTCTGACCATGAAACCCAAACCATGGTTCCATAGACTAAAGGCCAGAGGTGTGGACTCGAGTCATGTGACTTGGACTCGAGTCAGACTCGAGTCATGAATTTGATGACTTGCGACTCGACTTGGACTTGCATAACAATGACTTTGTCCCACCTCTGAGATGTGGACTCGAGTCATGTGACTTGGACTCGAGTCAGACTCGAGTCATGAATTTGATGACTTGCGACTCGACTTGGACTTGCATAACAATGACTTTGTCCCACCTCTGCTAAAGGCAGAGAGATTTGGCGATATAGACGTATCGAGGTGCACTAAAGACGAGCAACAGTAGCGCGCAATTGTGGACGTGAAACACAAACTATGGACCGCATATCTTGATTTGAAGCTTTCGTGACTGCAGGAATCCATACTCTTTGGTTCTTTCGGTAAAGTCACGTAGGTAGAAACTAAAATAAATAACGACGTTTCGGACGCAACACAAGCGCCCGTCATCAGGTGGGAAAGCATGGTCTGCTGCGGAGGCAGGTGTGAAAACCACAGCAATTGATTGTGTTGCAATCGAAACGTCGTGAGAATTGTATTGTTTAATGGTTATTATTCCCCGTCTACGTGACTTTACCGAAAGAACCAAGAATATTGTAATTAACTTAATTTTTTTAAATGAGGGATGAGGCGCTTAAATTTTCCCGCCAATAATCCAAGCCACTAATGAAGGTGTAGCAGATAAAATAGTTGCATACGTTAGAGCTACGTTTATACAAATAAATCAACATAATACAATACACACATTTACACCGTATTGTAATAAAGCAATGAAGTAGGGCCATTGCACGAAACGTCGACGAGTATATATTTTGTTTCAAGTTTAATTTATTAGGTATAGCCCTGTGAGCCATTCGGATCTTTAATCGGGTGCAATCGCAACAACAAAAAACATGAACAAGAAAACATCTTAAAGTGACGATGTGCAAACAGAAAATCCAAGAAAAGACAGTAAAATATTGCATAAAAAGCACCGTACACAAAAATCCCAGTGGGATGCAAGTCAAACAACAACAACCACAAGACAACTTAGATTAAGGTTATTAACGAACGTGTTGAGTTTCTGTTAACTGTGCTTGTTACACCACTGTCAACGCAGACTCGCCAAATAACGTGAAGCGTAATGATATTATATTTTAATTTGACGTTTTTAAAATAAATATAAATTACTGGGTCACCGTCCAGCGTGGAGACGGAGCGGATGGCATCGTTAGCAGAGACCTTCATCCAGCAGTGGATAGCGCGTCTGACGATGTTGACGACAGAGATAAAGACGAACATGATGATGATGAAGGAGAAAAAGAGAAAGTTTAACCTGTGGAGATCGAATCCTGCGGCCTTGGCGGATGCCTTGTAGGGCGCCACGGCGTTCGCGCTCAGCTTAGCGAAGCGTAGGAGAGCTCGGTCTGTGACGGGCATTTCTACCGATTTAGTCAACAAAAAATCCCGAAAATGAGTAAAAAAATTGTTGTTTTAACGTCCTCCTGACTATTCACTAAAAGCGTTCAAATCAATGCGATTATCGGGACCGTTCGCTGAGTAAATTTGAAGGGGGGGAAAAATTGGCGGGGAAAAAATTGAGACGTTTCTTATATATTCCGTGAATCGATTCCGGAATCGAGGCTTTCGTGGGTTCTCTTGAAGTGCAGTGCGAATCGATTCCATTTGAATAACGATTATTGAATCGATTCCGGTTAATTTGAATTCTATACTGAAAAGTAACGTCACAGGATTACACGACAATGCTCTACGGATGAAGTAATCGTGTAGAATGTACACGTTTGTTAATACAATAATAAAGCGAATCCCCTGAAGAAAACTCGTCATAATATCAAGAGCAGCAGCCGCCGTTCGCCACTAAGTGATGATGATGATAATAATAATTACATTTACATAGCGGCTTTTCATCAAGGCTTTACAGAACACAGCAGCATCAAACACTTTCGGTAAAGTCACGTAGGTAGAAAATAAAATAAATTGAATGATTTATTTTAATAAAATAAATTGAATGATTTATTTTAATAAAATGCATTGAATTATTTATTTTAATAAAATGAATTGAATGATTTATTTTAATAAATTAAATTGAATTCTTTATTTTATTTTATACCTACGTGACTTTACCGAAAGAACCGAAAAAGTATCAATAATTATATGATAAGGGGCCGTCCATAAATGACGTCACGCACCTCGGGGGGGAGGGTCAGACATTTGTGACGATATGTGACGAGGGGGGGGGAGTGTTTGAGAAATGTGACGTCACATCAAAATGCACAACTTTAAATAAATGTAGACGACACGTTCTACTTCATTAAATAGACTTTTGAATACATGTTTTCTCCTACAACATCAGAGTGCAGCGCCACATTAAATACGCACTACAATGACAATAGTTTAAAGCGATTTGAAGCATGTTTCATTTTGGGGGGGGGGGGCAGAGCTTTGTGACGTCATATGAGGGGGGGTCTGGCTTTTTGTGACGTCGTGTGACAAGGGGGGGGGGTGTTCAAAAATCGTCCAACATCGCGTGACGTCATTTATGGATGGCCCCTTTAACAGACTGTTGGGCGCAATAGCAGCACCTGTGGTGGCACACGAGGGGGTGGGTGGCCAGCAACCACGCCCGGCCGCCTTTGTCTCCCTCGTGACGATGTTTACGCACTGCACCCAGGTACTCATTTGAGGCTGAGTCGACCTAGGGGGGGGGAGGGCCCAGGTAACCGGTTCAAATAATCGTCACTTGGTGTTTGCCGTGAGCGGGAATCGAACCCGGGTAGCCAGGTTCGCAAACCTGTCAACCCCTTATCAGTGCCCAAGCTTATTACAGACAAATTCAAATTTTATTGGTCAATCCGTGCCCTTACAAATCTCAACGTTCATCCTACAAAGTACCATCACAAGTAAGAAACACAAACAGACACACCACCATTACACTCACCACTCGTACACTCACTACCACTACACTCACCACTAGTAGTACATTCACCACCACTACACTCACCACTACAAACCTGTCAACCCCTTATCAGTGCCCTAGCTTATTACAGACAAATTCAGACCTTATTGGTCACTCCGTGCCTTTACAAATCTCAACGTTAAATCCTTCAAAGTCCCATCACAAGGGAGAAACACAAACAAATAGACCCCAAAAAATTATTTGTGTTGACCAATTGAAACGGCTGTATCGAAAAATTCGATTTCCCTGTACAAGAATACCGGTAAACCGTATGGGTTGCCTTTGTCTCCCTCGTGGCGATGTTTAAGCATAGCACCGAGTACTAATTTGAGGCTGAGTCGACTTAGGGGATACCTAGGACCGGTTGCAGACAATCGTCACAGGTGGTGTCGACCGTGAGCGGTGAATCCAACTCGGTTGGGTCATGGGTTCAGCCATCGCTCCTCGCATATTCACGCAGAAAAGACGCCCCCCGGTGTTGGGAATTGAACTCAGGCCACCAACCTTTGCTGCGTGAGTCACAACGCTCCCCGCTGACCCTTTGCCAACGCGCGCTGGTGAAGTATGGCCACACGACCTCCCAGCGTAAGGGATGTGGGGGAAGGAGTGCAAGGTGGCAGTCTTGAGTGTTACCACTAGATGGAGGTCAAGTCCCATCTTAATCGGTAAGGGGCCGTCCTAAAATGACGTCTTGCACCTAAGGGGCGGGGTCAGACATTTGTGACGATGTGTGACGAGCGGGGCGAGGGGGGTTTGAGAAATGTGACGTGACATCAAAATGCGCAACTTTAAACACATTCCTGCGGAGGGAGCTGGTAGGAACGTTGGGTTGCTCGGTCAATGGCCAGGGTCAACGGCGGCGTGGTGTATTCCGCAAATATGGCCGACTGTGAGGGCGGGCACAAGCCGGCGTGAGTAGGTTAAACGTTGAGTTTTATAAGGGCACCACGGGGTGACCAGCCCCTCCCCACCCAGCCCCACTCTCCCCACCCAGCCCCTCTCCACCCTCCCCTCCCCACCCAGCCCCTCCCTCCCCACCAGCCCCTCCCTGTACGACGGACGGACACAATTATCCCCTGTGGGCTGGTGTTACCAGGAGGTTCCTACCAGCATAAATGTTTTCTCCTACAACATCAGAGTGTAGCGCCACATTAAATAACCACTACAATGACAATAGTTTAAAGAGATTTGAAGCATGTTTTATTTTTGAGGGGGGGGGGCAGAGCTTTGTGACGTCATATTTGAGGGGGGGTCTGACTTTTTGTGACGCCGTGTGACGAGGGGGGGGGGGGGGTCAAAAATCGTCCAAAATCGCGTAACGTCATTTATGGACGGCCCCTAAACTTAAAAGACACATTTAAAAAAGAAAACAGGTAAGGATCACTGAGCCATGTGGCTGATTTTCAGAAGCGACCTGGTTCTTTCGCAAATGATAGCTTTACGAAATGTTGCTTATCCACCACGTGGACATTGATAGCGGCAGCCTAGACGCGTGATGTTGATTTTAAATGCGGAGGGGGGGGCGGGAAACCCGGAGGACCCAGAGAGAAAAAAAAATCCACGCGACCACGGGGAGAGAGAAAATTGCAAACTCCAAAACGAAGGCAGGCGGCCAGGGTCGGGTGCGAACTCACGACCTCCTGTACACCAGGCGAGGTAGTTAACATCTCCTAGCAACCGCGGAACCTTCATTGCTGTATGTACTCTCAAGTCCATTGTATTGTCTTCCAAAACTATATATGTTGGTGAAAATAAAAATAAATAACGAAATTAAATCACGACGTTTCGGATGCAACACAAGCTTCCGTCATCAGGTGGGACAACCAAAGCTTGTGTTGCTTCCGAAACGTCGTGATTTAATTTAGTTATTTCTATTTTATTCTTTATTTTTTATTTTTATTTTTTTATTTTCACCTACGTGACTTTACCGAAAGAACCAAAGAGTATGGATCCTTGCAGTCACTAAAACTTCAAATCTAGAACGATATATGTTGCACACATATATTTTCAAACATGTGTTGAATGTATTTACAAATGTATTATCACGTGACACAGTTGTTTTTGCGCTATCTATATTATTCATTGCTGTACTTTATTCTAGTTAAATGTGTTTGCCTCTGTAATTTTGTTGATATCTGCTCACAATTGCAAAATGAGATGATGGTGTATCCTGGTCTCTTCCCTATCCTGGATTAAAACACATTCCTGCTGCGGAGGGAGCTAGTAGGAACGTTGGGTTGCTCGGTCAATGGTCAGGGTCAACGGCAGCGTGGTGTATTCCGCAAATATAATATGCCCGACTGTGAGGGCGGGCACAAGCCGGCGTGAGTAGGTTAAACGTTGAGTTTTATAAGGGCACCACGGGGTGACCAACCCCTCCCCACCCAGCCCTACCCCTCCCACCCCCCACCCAGCCCCACCCTCCCCACCCAGCCCCTCCCCACCCTCCCCACCCAGCCCCTCCCCACCCTCCCCTCCCCTCCCCACCCAGACACACCCAGCCCCTCCCCACCCAGCCCCTCTCTCCCCACCCAGCCCCTCCCTGAACGACGGACACAATAATCCCCTGTGGGCTGGTGTAACCAGGAGGTTCCTACCAGTAAAAGCTTGGCTGGATGGTATGTACAGTATGTCGAATTTCTTTCGCACCGTATGCAGTCAACCCTGCTGATCAGAGGTGCAGTGGAAAGACAACAAACGAAATACCAAAAAAAGATTCTAAAGAAGTTAGTTATAAATCTAGATTTAAACGTGCGTACATAGCTCCCCCTGGCTTCCTTAATATCGGAAGGAAGAGCGTTCCAGACGGCCCCATCTGAAAGCGCCGCGCGATGCGGTGACCACCGCCTTTGTTCGATGGGCAGCCAAAAGCCGGTGCTCGTTGACGAGATCAGCGAGGCATTGTGGCTCATCTGTGGCAAGCGCATCGTGTGACTCCCCTAGGTCGACTCCGCCTTAAATTAGCACTTGGTGTGGTGTGTAAATGTTGGCATTGGGCGAGACATGTGCGACTGGGTGTGGTTCTGATAACGCCACTAAAAACTATTATTTTATTTTACCAGGTAAGGCCCACCGAGCTGCATAGGGGTTGTCCATAAATGACGTCACGCACCTATGGGGGGTCAGACATTTGTGACGATGTGTGACGTCACATCAATGCGCAACTTTAAATATAGAATTGTTATAACAACACGAATTGTTATAACAACACTCCTACAAGGGTGCAGCGCCACATTAAATACGCACTACGATGACGATAGTTTAAAGCGATTTGAAAGCATGTTTTGTTTTCAAAATGGAAATATGGTGTTGGGGGGGCAGAGCTTTGTGACGTCATATTTGAGGGGGGGGGGTCTGACTTTTTGTGACGCCGTGTGACGAGGGGGAGGGGGGTCAAAAATCGTCCAAAATCGCGTGACGTCATTTATGGACGTCACGTGATAAAATATAGCTCGACGAAGTGGCTTATCGCGTGGCAATGTGTAGCAGCAGCCAACTACTTCAAACACATGATGTTGATTCTAAACGTGGATGGAGGAAGTCGGAGAAAAATCCACGCGACCACGGGGAAGAGAGATACGCAAAAAAACCAAACAAATATACAACAGACGTCAAGGATCGGGATCGAACCGACGACCTCCTGCGAACCAGGCGAGGTAGTTAACATCTCCTCGCTCAACCGTGGACGCCCGCAAATTGTTTAAACTGCCGCGCCCGGAGATTGAGTCGAACCTGAGCTCCTCCGGATCACAAGTCCAATGCGGCTGCTGCCGATTACCATCGCACCGGCTGTCGCAGCAGCAACAGCTTGCCTTCGTTGCACGGTTTGAACGCGAAAACGAATTCAGTTCATTACGTATGTGCGGCAAATCGGTAAACCGGTTTTAACCGGTTTTTTCACCCACCTTACTGTTACCGGCCATGCAGGAAAAACGATTGTTCACGAACCCAATCAAACACACACATGCTGAACATACACGCGTGTAAACATATATATATACACACACACGCGCGCGCATATATACAACAAATACAAATATCCCCCGTATAGCCTTAACAGATTGTTTGGGCAAGTGCTGTTAGTGAGCACCTATGAAGGCTGGCACGGCACACGAGGTGGGGGAGGGGGGTGAGGGCAATGCCTCGTCCGGACGCCTTTGTCTCCCCAGTGCTGATGTTAACACGCCGCACTCGGCACTGAGGGCTGGATCGACCTATATAGGGGATCTTCAGAACCGGTTCAGATGGTAGTCACAGCTGTCCTTGGCCGTGAGCGGGAATCGAACTCGGGTGGCCGGGTTCGTAGCGCAGCGCGCTAACCAATACACTACCGCTCCCAACACAGTACACACACATTTATGTTGAACTTTTTTCGCACCGTACGTAGATAATCGTGCTTATCGGAGGTGCGGGGGAAGGGCCACAAACTAAACACAAAAGTCAGTTCTAATGAAATTCGTTTTCATCAATAATATATAAACACACGCGCATATGCACATGTATATACATCAACACACACATATAGGTATACATAGAGACATTGACACAAAGTTATACAGAACCAAGTCAACACACTAACATAGATCCCCCGTATAGCCTTAACAGACTGTAGGGGCAAGTGCTGTTAGCGAGCACCTATGAAGGCCGCAACGGTACACGAGGGGGTGGGTGGCCAGCACCACGCCCGACCGCCTTTGTCTTCCCAGTGGCGATGTTTACACACCACACCAGGTAATAATTTAAGGCTGAGTCGACCTATGGGAGGCCTAGAACTGGTTCAAATAATCGTCACTGGTGTTGGCCGTGAGCGGGAATCGAACCCGGGTCGTTGGGTTCATAGCGCAGCGTGCTAACCGCTACACTACCGCTCCCCAAAAACACACTAACACACACATCGACACACGCACGCGCACACATATATACACGCGTAAATACACACACATAAACATGAATATAATATACACATGAATACACGTATATTTTATGTACACATATGTTAATAACGGTGGTGCAGTGGTTAGCGCGCTACGCTATACGCCCACCTCCTAATTGAGTTTGATTCGCCGACGCGGCCACCATCAGTGGCGAGTGATACCTGAACAGGTCCACGGAATCACCAGCGTGGTGAAGTATGGTCAAACAAACCCCACGTGTTTCGACGCGGCGCGGGGAGGCATCCATTCAGAAGTGAATTGACCATGACTGATGATAGTGATGGATTGAGAGAGGCATCCATCCAGCAGTGAATTGACCATGGCTGATGATTGACTTCATTGCTGATAGGTAGGAGAATGGATAACGTTTAAATAATAATTACGTTGATTATGGCTGTGGTCTACACAACGCGAGTGGACGAAAGAGGGACACGTGGATTAGAGAGACTTCGGCCTTCAGAGACGAGTTTACCATAATCGCCAGCGAAACGTCACTGTATTTGAATTATAAATGTTGTGGGTTTACGCTTCAGCACACTAGTAACTAATTGGCACTTTTTGTTTACGTGACAACCCTTACTAGTTGACCGTGTGGAGTGGTGGCGGGTTTAACAACACATTTGCGCAATCTAACCCCCCCCCCCCCCACACGCACAAAACCCTTTATTACTGAAATAAGGTGTTGCGGTTTTAAAATGTGGGCTAAATTATATCATGTTTTTGGGGTCTTTCGGTAAAGTCACGTAGATAGGTACCAAAGAAAATCACAAAAAACTACGACGTTTCGATCGCCACACAAGCGGCCGTCATCAGGAAATGTTATTTTTTCTTTGAACCCTTTGAACCTATCTACGTGACTTTACCGCGAAAGCTTTAAGTCAAGATTTAAATTATATCATGTTATGCTCTTTTGCATATGCAGATAATTTGAACCACTGTATCGTGTATACGTTTGTATTAATTACGATTTTGCACATCGCAAATTGTAACGACGTAATGTGTCACGTGAACACGTGCAAGGAGCGCTTCGCGGCGATGCGACTGCGAGAGGCGTTATACTGTATATATTTAATAATACACTTTGATTGATTGATTGATCGATCGAGAGCCACACAGTGCTTGCCAAAAATGAACCACAATACCTCGCCAATTTCGTCAAGGAGCATAAACCATCACGTGAACTCCGGTCATCCCCGCAGCCAGCAGCAGCAACAGCAGCAGCGGCTTTTGGCTAACAATAGCTATCGAACTATATATGGATAGCCACTATATATAGTTCGATAGGTATCGAACAAAGGCGGTGGTCACCGCATCGCGCGGCGCTTTCAAACGCGCTTCTGCGGCCGTCTGGAACGCTCTTTCTGTCGACATGAGGAAGCCACTTGGAGCTGTGACACTTTTAAATCATCATCTATATTGACGAACTCATTTCTTTAGAGCAGATTTTTTTTTCGCGTTAGTGTTGTTGTCCTTCTCCCGCACCTCCGATTAGCGCGATTTGACTATGTACGATGCGAAAGACGTTCAACACACGCACTACACATCCGTGGGCTCAGCGAGAAGGGGAGATTGAATCACGTTGACTCCTAAGAACTGGATGCGGGTTTGTGGTATTGCGAGAGGTGGAGGCGGCTGTGGGAGTCGGATGGGTGGGGTAGGCCTTCATCCAGCAGTGAATAGACCTGACGATGGTGGTGATGGTGGTGATGATGGCGCTCTGCTCGCGTAACCGTGCATTGGTCGAACATTGTTTTCCGCCCCAGTGAATGTCGGAAGGGGGTATGATGATGATGATGATGATGCAATGGCGGCGGGTCGAGACTAATCAAGGAGTGGCAGCCGAAATAAGGAAAGATCATCGTTACAGAGGACGTACGGTGCAGGAGATGGAGCGATGAAATCAGCTCGTGTGACTCTTTGCAAGATTGTGGGATCACGGGACTGGGGGGGGGAGGTCATTTAGCAGTGGATAGATCGTGTCCATTGCTGCTGCTGATGCTGCTGCTGATGATGGTGACTGATGATGATGATGCTGATGATGATTGATGATGATGCTGATGATGACTGATGATGCTGATGATGGTGACTGATGATGATGGTGACTGATGATGATGCTGATGATGCTGATGATGCTGCTGATGATGGTGACTGATGATGCTGACTGATGCTGCTGCTGATGATTACTGATGGCTCTTCCATGTCTCCATGGGCCCTCGCCGGGTGTAATTGAGATTGCGAATTAAAACGACGCGCACGCGGGTGGTGAAGAGGCTTCTATGGCGATGGTGGTGGTGATGTTGGTGATGCTGGTGATAATGTTGATCCATATATTTTTCGGGTTAGGCGAAAGTTAACCCCCTCCAACACCCGATGAGATGGTCTCGTTTGCACAGATGTGATGAATTGCATATACGCCCCAATGTATTGATACAATTTATGACCGAAACGCCTCAATCCTCCTTTTCCACCTCCTCTTCCACCTCCTTCACCTCCTCCTCCACCTCTTCCTCCTCTTCCACCTCCTCCCATTCTTCCTCCTCCTCCCACTCTTCCTCCTCTTCCACCTCCTCCTCCCACTCGTCCTCCATCTCCTCCTCGCTGGTGATCACCTAAGACTTCTCAGCATCAACGTTCGTACGACGTTTCGCCCGACCTCCTGTGCGAGCGTCAATCAGGCGATAAACTTGAAAAGTATTTGTGCCCCGAGACGCGCATTTTATAAAAAAATATATAATTGTCGGGTGGTGGAGGGGTTAACGACACGAATTCTGGCATTCATCTACCACCGCGTGGCCAAACCGATAAATAAAAACACAAATGAGGACTCACTGCATTGATCATGATGTTGATTATAATACCATTGATGTTGTCGTTGCGAATGTTTGTGATGATGGTGTATGTACGTCCGTTGAATTTCTTTCGCACCGTACGTAGCTAACCGTGCTAATCGAAGGTGCGCTGAAACGACTCCAAGCTAAGCACACGAAAAATTGTGGTCCCAGTTCAATGGTTAACGAGCTGCGTCACGAACCTGGCGACCCGAGTTCGATCACCGCTCACGGCCAACACCGGTGACGATTATCTAAATCGGTCCTGGGCCTCCCCTAGGTCAACTCGGCCTCAAATGAGTACCTGCTGCGATGTGTGCAATCATCGCCGCTAGCGAGACAAAGGCGGCCGGGCGTGGTGCTGGCCACCCACCCCCTCGTGTAGCCTGCCGGCCTTCATAGGTTAAATCTTAACTTAAAGCTTTCGTGACTGCAAGAATTCATATTCTTTGGGTCTTTTGGTAAATTCACGTAGATAGGTTAAACATTTTAAATGTATTTTTTTATGAATCTGAACCAATCTACGTGACTTTACTGAAAGACCCAAAGAATATACCTTGATAGGTTGTTGCTCGCTCACAGCACTTGCCTCAACAGTCTGTTTAGGTTATACGGGGGATCTTTGTCTTTGGTGAACCGAGTAATTAAGACGACGTTGATGATGCTATTGGTGATGAAGCTGATGATTCTGGTGATTCGATTTTTGATGTTCTTGATGATTTTCAAGTTGTGGATGATTCGATGATATTGTTGCCACCTATTCTGACAGTTATCGATGATGACGATGATGATGTAGATGATGTTTGTGATGATCAAAAGATACCCAAATACGGCACGGCATATATATAATGCGGTTTTGTGTGCGTCGCGTGCAATTTCGCGGAGTGAAATCGTTCGCGAGCGCTGAGTGAAGCGGCTGACACGCCACGACATAGTCCGCGCACGTGGTGAGAGGCGTGGTGAGGCGTGGTGAGGGTTGGCGGTGTTTGGTGATGAAGGGCGGTGAGCGTGGAGGGTGTGTGAACGCGTGGTGGAGCGGTGGTGCAGCGGGTTGGCGCTGCGCTACGAACCCGGCGACCCGACTTCGATTCCCGCTCACGGCCACCAACGCATGGTAACGTATCATCTGGACCGGCCTTGGGCCTCCCCTAGGTCGACTCAGCCTAGAATGAGTACCTGGTGCTGCGTGTAAACATCGCAACTCGGGATACAAAGGCGGCCGGGCGTTGTGCTGGCCACACCTACCCCTCCCCCGTGTGTCGTTCCGGCCTTCACAGGTGCTGCTGCTCGCTAACAGCACTTGCCCCAACAGTCTGTTACAGGCTACACGGGGGATCTTTGTCTTTGGCACCTGGGTCGTTACCGTGACCTCCTGCCAGCAGCGCGCCTTCGAAGCGTCACGTGGCCTCAAAGTGCACCTAGCCTGGCACAAGCGCCGTGGTGACGTCATCGCCACTCAGTAACGAACGGCGGCTGCTGTTGTTGGTACGATCTCTCCTTTGTCTTTGTTACCTTGGATCACGTGTGTATTTGCGTCTGCGTCTACGATACGTATTAGATTGTTGTGTATCCATTGTGTGTGTGTGTAGGGGGGGGGGAGGGTGAGAAGGTTAGTAACCATACTTCACCACGCTGGTCAGTGCAGCTTGGTGAAGGACGTGGGAGCATAGAAGCGCAGTACAACAATTGCATTTGCTGCTATACCCTCATCACAATGAGCGAGGGGGGAGAATGCGGGTTAGGGAGGGAGGGGGGCTTTGGCGTAAGGGGAGGAGCCTAAATGAGAGATGGTCTATGACGTCACCACCCACACCTCTACCCCTCCCTTTCCTCATCACCGCGTGTATCCCTCCGCCAATCTGCACCCCCCCACCCACCACACACCATCACCCCCCTCCCTTCGGCGCCGCTTCGCTCCCTTCAAATTCCCGCACGTCCCGCGGACGCGCCTTAGTGCCGTGATGAGATCGGGGATGAGAGACGGCGCTCGAGACGGGAGATGCGCACACTCTCTTCTCTCTCTCTCTCCTCCCTCTCTCTCCATCCCTCCAGCCCCTCCCCTAAACCCCCTCCCCACCGCCACCTCCCATATACCACCCCCCACCCAAACCCTACAGCAGCGATGTCAGAGGTAAGTGTATGTGTGTGTGATATATATGTGTGTGTGTGTCTGTGTGTGTGTCTAGGTGTGTGTGTGTCTAGGTGTGTGTGTATGTGATATATGTGTGTCTATGTAGGTGTGTGTGTGTCTAGGTGTGTGTGTGTGTCTAGGTGTGTGATATATGTGTGTATGCGTATGTCTATGTGTGTGTATGTCTATGTGTGTATATGTCTGTGTGTATATGTCTATGTAGGTGTGTGTGTCTATGTGTCTAGGTGTGTGTGTCTACGTGTGTGTGTCTAGGTGTGTATATGTCTATGTGTGTGTGTGTCTCTATGTGTCTATGTGTGTGTAGGTGTGTGTGTGTAGGTGTGTGTGTCTAGGTGTGTTAGTCTGGGTGTGATATGTGGGGAGCGGTGGTGTAGCGGTTAGCGCGCTGTACTATGAACCCGGCGACACGGGTTCGATCCCCGCTCACGGCAACCACCAAGAGTGACGATTATCTGAACCGGTCCTGGGCCTCCCTTAGGTCGACTCAGCCTCATGAGTATATGGTGCGGTGTGTAAACATCACCACTAGGGAGACAAAGGTGGTCGGGCGTGGTGCTGGCCACCCACCCCTTCGTGTACCGTTGCGGCCTTCATAGGTGCTCGCTAACAGCACTTGCCCCTAAAGTCTGTTAAGGCTATATAGGGGATCTTTGTCTTTGATATGTGCATTACATTATAGCTATTGCGAAACGCGTACGAGTCGATTTTTTTTCATGTGTAGTGTTGTGTGTAGAAATGTCTGCGAGCGTGTACACCTGGGAATCCCCTAGGTCGACTCAGACCTAAAACGAGTACCTGGTGCCGTGTGTAAAATGTCAGCAGTGGGGAGACAAAGGCGGCCAGGCATGGTGCTAGCCACACCCAACCCCGGTCGTGTGCTGTCTTGGGCCGTCATAGGTGCTTGCTATCAGCACTTGCCCTCCAACAGCCTGAGCAGGCTACACGGGGGATCTTTGTCTTTGCGCATATACGTATGCATATTTGTGCATGAAATTGTATGCAAGTGTGTGTATTTGATGCTATGTAAATAACAAACAAACAAAATCGGCACTGGGGAGACAAAGGCGGTCGGGCGTGGCGCTAACCACACCACCCCGCCTTGCGCCGTGCCAGCCTTAATAGGTGCTCTGTAACAACACTTGACCCAAAAGTCTGTTAAGGCTATACGGGTAGGGAGTGGGGGTCTTTGTCTTTGTAATGAACAATAAACTCGCACAATGTGAACGCGCCTTGCACTTACCTGTCCTGCAGAGTTGCTTCGCGTCGCCCGTGCAACCGCATGCAACAGATCTCCCACTCGCAATCAATTTGACAATTTCGTCGGCTTTGAGCAACTTGTCGCCTGCAATTGTGTCGCCTGCAATTGTGTCGCCTGCAATTTTGTCGCCTGCAATTTTGCCGTCGCAAATTGCGGTCACAAATCGCTTGTACCCTTGCAACCGGTCGCCGCATGTCCTTTGTGCATTCGGTCGCCTAGACGTAATAAAGTTGCATCAACTGCGCATGAAATCGCTTAGAACACTGTTGCCTGAAAGTTGCACCAAGTCGCCGAAGACCTTGCAACCGATCGCGCCCACACGTTGCAATTCATTGTTGCATAAGAGTTGTGCTCGGTCGCCCAGACATGTCACCGAGTCGCAACTAGTTGCATTAAAATTGTACCAAGTCGCTCGGAGGTTGAACGAGCCGCCTGGACTACGTAAAGCAGCCTGGCAAGTCACCCAAACGACTGTTACCGAAGTCGCCTCTGACGTTGCCCAGACGTTGCCTAAAGTAAGATGCGTCTCACTCAGCGCGAAGTAGAGGCTGGTGTGGGTCTGGGGTGGTGTGAGGTCGGGGTGGTGTGAGGTCGGGGTGGTGTGAGGTTGGGGTGGTGTGAGGTCGGGGTGGTGTGAGGTCGGGGTGGTGTGAGGTTGGGGTGGTGTGAGGTTGGGGTGGTGTGAGGTCGGGGTGGTGTGAGGTTGGGGTGGTGTGAGGTTGGGGTGGTGTGAGGTCGGGGTGGTGTGAGGTTGGGGTGGTGTGAGGTCGGGGTGGTGTGAGGTCGGGGTGGTGTGAGGTTGGGGTGGTGTGAGTCTGGGTGGTGTGAGTGAGTCGAGTGGGGTGTGACGACTGGGTCGGTTCCCCTCCACCTAATGCGTTCGCTCGCTTCCTCCCTTCCGGACAGAGGGAGAGAGGGATTGGGAGAGAGCGGTGGGGTGGGTGGAGGGATGAAAGGGTGGGTGGAGGGAGGGAGGAATTGGTGGGTGGAGGGAGGGATTGGTGGGTGGAGGGAGGGACTGGTGGGTGGAGGGAGGAATTGGTGGGTGGAGGGAGGGATTGGTGGGTGGAGGGATGGAAAGGTGGGTGGAGGGATGGGAGGGATTGATGGGTGGAGGGATGGAAGGGTGGGTGGAGGGAGGGATGGGAGGGTGGAGGGAGGAATTGGTGGGTAGAGGGAGAGATTGGAGGGTGGGTGGAGGGATTGATGGATGTCAAGGTTCATCAACCACGTTAAGAATCGGGGATTACGATTCGAAGTCTTGTTTATTCTATAACACCCTGTGTGTCGCTCTACTTGTCTGTCTGATTGATCTCTCTTACTGGTTTGTCTGATATCTTTCCGATCGAGTGTCTGTACGCATGTTTGTCCCTCTGATTGTCTGAGCGGGTCTTTCTGTCAATAACACTGCCAGATCACACCACGACGCTCATTCACTTTGAACTTCAACCCGAGACACTCCCACGCCCCTCACCCCCCTGGTCGCGTGGGAATCCCTCCTCACCCCTCACCCCTCACCCTTCACCCCTCACCCCCGTCTCATCCCGCGTGCCGTGACACAATGGGTAACATGCAGTCACACACACACACACACGTGTGTGTCTCTTTGTGTCTCTATGCGTGTGTGTCTATGTCTGACAAGGACATTGAGACAGATACGCGCGCACACACAGACACATTGAGGCAGACACAGATGACATGGACGCAGAGAAAGACAGATGCACATGCAGGGTCACTGAGACATAAAGACAAAGGTCCCCCTAATACCCTTGACAGACTGTTGGGGAAAGTGCTGTTAGCGAGCGCCTGTGAAGGTTGGCAAGACACACGAGGGGTGGGTGGCCAGCAACCACGCCCGGCCGCCTTTGTCTCCCCAGTGGCGATGCTTGCACACTGAACCAGGTACTAATTTGAGGCTGAGTTGACCTAGGGGAGGCTCGCGAGCGAGAATCGAACTCGCGTCGACCGGGTTCGTAGAGCGGTTCGCTCACCACTGCGTCCCTGCTCCTACGCACAAACACAGAGATGATGCCATTGGGACGAGTGCTGTTAGCGAGCACCTATTGAGGCCGGAAAGAGAGACGCACCACTACCAGAAACTCGTTTAAGGCTGAGTCGACCCGACGGCAGGCCACACACACACACGCGCGCACGTGTTACACATTGCCCATGAACGAGACGAGTGTGTGTGTCATCGCGTGACGGGAACCGCGGAACCACCAATCCGGGTTCACAGAGTGACAATCAATCAAAGCGCCGCACAGATGGACACGGGGGAATCCTTTTTGGGCCACTTTGGTGATGACAATTATTCACGTGCGATTTGCCGAGGCTGCCAAATGTCTGATTATATTTGCTCTTTATTTTATTTTTTTCCCTCCCCTGCCCAGAAAATTAGTGTGAAATTGCGGATCCGTAAATGTGTGGCGGGCCAATTAAACAGAAACGGCGGATTTCGTGGCACCTTTCCCCTGCAAACGCATCTCGCTACGACACCCGCGTTAACGCGCGCCCGTTGCATCGGTACAATACGGCAACATTACGACACGCCGTGAGTGTGTGTGGGCCAACCACCACCAGTCGTGCCGTGTATGTATAACAACCATCATCATCAGCAATGCAGTGTATGTATACCAATCACCATCATCAGCCATGCTGTATATATATACACCAATTCTCATCATCAGCCATGCCTTGTATGTATACCAGCCATGATCATCATCCATGCCGTGTATGTATAACAATCATCAGCAATGCTGTGTATGTATACCAATTATCATCATCAGCCATGCCTTGTATGTATACCAGCCATCGTCATCAGCCGTGCTGTGTATGTATAACAATCACCACCATCATCATCAGCAATGCTGTGTATGTATAACAACCATCATCATCAGCCGTGCCGTGTATGTATACCAATCATCATCATCAGCCATGCCGCATATATATACCAACCACCATCATCATCAGCCATGCTGTGTATGTACAGTATACCAATAATCACCAGAATCATCAGCCATGCCGCGTGTCCATACTTCACCAGGCCGGTGTCATGCGGTGTGCCGTTCTGTGAAGGCTGGGATGGTGGCAACAGCGCTCCGCTGAACGTCGGCTGAACGTCGGCTGAACGTCGGCTGAACGTCGGCTGAACGTCGGCTGAACGTCGGCTGAACGTCGGCTGAACGTCGGCTGAACGTCGGCTGAACGTCGGCTGCCCAATGCGCCCGCTGTGGTTATCTCCCACGCAGCCTATGGCACCTGCTATATGCACCGTCAATTCCCATCCCGTGCGGCTATTGCAGGCTCAACGCCTGCTTAGCTTTTGAGACATTTGCGAGATCGGGCGCATGGTGGGACCATTGGATCAAGTGCTGCAGACACGCGCACACTAAAATACTGACATCGGATCGTATGGGAACGGGTGTTTCCCCCACTTTCTATTAGCTTCGGCGTCGCACTCGCTGCACGGGAGGCGAATTACTCGGTCTACCGGTGCGGGCGCGACTCGTGTGGTGAGCGAGAGTGGAGAGCGGTGGCGCAGCGGTTAGCGCCGTGCCGCGCCACGAACCCCGCAAGCCGAGTTCGATTCCCGCTCACGGCCGGCAACCACCGGTGACGATTATCTGAACTGGTCCCTGTGCCTCCCCTAGGTCGACTCGGCCTCAAATAAGTGCCCGGTGCCGTGTGTTAACATCGCCACTAAAGGAAGACAAAGGCGGCCGGGCGTGGTGCTGGCAAACCCCACCCCCTCGTGTGCCACCGTGCCGGCCTTCATAGGTGCTGCTCGCTAACAGCACTTGCCCCAAACAGCCTGCCAAGGCTGTGCGGGGGATCTTTGTCTTTGCCTGGCGAAGAGACTCGAACACCGAGTCTGCCCGCCGGAGTGAGAGCGATCAACGAGAATATTTTGGGGTTTTGATTTCGCAAGCGATTTTTTTTCTTCCTCCCATTCTCGCCGTCGTGAGCAATAACAGACGGTAACATCCGTGCGTGACATTTCGTCTCTCTCTCTCTCTCTCGCGCGATCCTGAAACATCAATGTAACGTGCACACGCCCGCCCGTATTCAGCCTCGATTCCAACTCTTCTAGAGTGTATATCATGATCACTTACATCACCGGCGAGTGTTAGAGAGCGGTGGCGCAGTGGTTAGCACGCTACGCCGTGAACCCCGCGACCCGAGTTAGAAATCCGAGCCACGTTTAACATCAGTGGCGAGTGATGATATCTGACATCCAGGCCTAGGACCCCCCCCCCCCCACTATCATATGTCGCCAATTTGCTGCTGACCAGTGTGGTGAAGTATGGTCAATGTCGCTCTGCAACCGGGCACTCGAGCGCGCAGGAAGGCATTTAACCGAGCAGTGTTTCGTTGACAAAGGTCTGTAAATGCAGATGTAATTATTTTTGCGATACATTGAAAGAGTGCTCCAATCAGACTAAATCAATATTTTAATTTAAAGATAAATATTGGTCAAAATGTATTAATTAAAAAATGTACAATTATAATGCATATATACAGACATTGTTAACACGCATGTGTACTTTTACACGGTAATTGTCTCACTCCCGTGTGTATGTGTGTTTGTTTGGGTTGAAACCGCGTGGTGTTCTCGACGCGGTGTTCGACGTTTCGCTGCCCGTACGACGGGGGCGAGCTTCTCATTGCCAAGGAATTCAAGCTCCCAGGCGGTGCGGCGACGCCGCTCGGCACGTGGCGTGAGCGCGAAACGTCGGAAATCACGAGCCATACGGCACCAACATCCAGTATGTCGTGTGGCTGATGGGATGTATAAACAATAATAGCCCTTGGTCACAGATGTCCCGTACGGTCAGAAGTTGATAAGTATCAGAAGTTTATTTAGTAAAGCCCACTGAGCTAAGAGGCTTTTTGTTTGTTTTCAATTCACTCTGCCCGCAGACAAACAAGTTACAACAACAAAAACAGCAACAACAACATAATACAATAAAAGGATACGTACTTATGTTTGTTGAATTTATTTCGCACCGCGCATAACCAACTGCGCTAATCGATGGTGTGTGGGGCGGGGGGGGGGACAACACATTTAAACAACAACAAGCAGTTCTAAAGAAAATGAATTTGTCAATCTAGACGACGATGATGATTTCAAAGCGCACCGCCGCTCCACAGGGGCTTCCTAATATCGAAAGGAAGAGCGTTCCAGACGGCCGCGGACGCGCATCGGAAAGCGCGGCCTCTCTTTGTTCGATGGCCGGCCCAGAGTAAGACGGAGTGGAGTGTAAGTGAGTCGCTTAAAAAAAAACAAATATATTTTCATAACTGTTAATGAAGTATGGGAGTAGAATTGGCACCCGTACAGTAACCGTACCGTACATCCCTGCAGATTGTGTTAACATGCATGGGGCAAGGCAGCAGAACAACAACAACAACAACCGTCTAAGACAACAACAATAATCCGTATACATTTTGTGTTTGGGTTAGATCGCGTAAACAAGAATGTGTCGTTAACCCATCACCACCCGACACAGCAAATCGGTAAGGGTTTGTTACGTAAACCAAACGTGCCGCTTTGACACTAGTTCATGCCTGCGTGTTAAACTAACAATTAAACTAACAATTAAACTAACAAATAATCCAAGACCACCCCAAGGACATAAAACACGCGACGTTTCGGGCAATATCCCTTTGTCCTGCAAGGCACATCATGCGATATGAAGGATATATGGTTATATATATGTATATGTGTGTATATATATATAGGGTTTTATATATGCGTACATATTACATCATTTATAGCAACGCCAAATAATTAGCGGTATTGTCAGTTTTGTATTGTCCCAGTATGCGTACAGGAATTGAAACAGAAATATAGAGTAGTATACATAGAGGAATATCTACACATATACTGTTTACGAATCTCTGTATAGCGGAATTTTTGTATATATATGAATGTCTATTTAATAAACTATATAAGCATAAATATGAATATAAAGTACTCTGTGAATCTAAATATATGGAGATACATCAATATATTGGCGTCTACTTATAATATTTCAATATATAACAGTAGATATAAGTTTCGATTTAAAGCTTTCGTGACTGCAGGGATTCATATTCTTGGTTCTTTCAGTAAAGTCTCGTAGAAGGGAAATAATAAAATAATAAAAATAAAACAAAATTCTCACGACGCTTCGGCAACAACGCGAGAAGCCGTCCTCAGGTGAAGAAACAGAGCTGTCGGAAAGACAGCGTCCCAATGAACACTGTTTTCGTCTCTGTTTCTTCACCTGAGGACGGCTGCTTGCGTTGTGGCCGAAACGTCGTGAGAATTTTATTTTATTATGTTTTATTTTTATTATTTTATTATTTCCCTTCTTCGTGACTTTACCGAAAGAACCAAGAATATAGTAGATATGAAAATTAATATACGGATGTATGTGCGAATCTCTGTATATAGGGAGATATATATTTAAATGTATCAACAGGAGCTCTCCATAATGTTTAGATTATTATATAAACGGATTGTATGGTGTCTGCAACGTGCACGGGATGCGATCTTCTTCCGCCTGTGAAAAGTTTTAGCTCAGAATTCATCCCAAGCTCCCCTCTCCCCGGAGTAACCTGCACCTCAAGCTCTTGCCGTGGTTGTTGAAAATAAAATAAAAAACGTGGCAAGGGCATCGCTGCAATGGTTGAGGAATGAGTGACAGCAGCCATAGAAGCGGGAGTGGGTGGGGAGGGACGGGAAGGAGTGGAGGGAAGAGGAGGGGAATTTGGCCGTGTTTAACTCAGAAACACGTGTCTACACCATGTACGACTAAGGCCTCAAAGGAGTACCTGGTGCGGTGTGTAGTAAACATCGCCACTGGGGAGACAAAGGCGGTCGGGCGTGGTGCTGGCCAGCCACTCCTTCGTGTGCCGTGCCGGCCTTCATAGGTGCTCGCTAACGGCACTTGCCCCAACAGTCTGTTAAGGGTGTAAGGGGGATCTTTGTCTGTGTACACATATAGACACGTGTACACACACATACACGTGTACACACACATACACGTGTACACACATACACGTGTACACACACATACACGTGTACACGTGTACATACACGTGTACACGTGTACACGTGCGTGTCCGCACCTCCGATTAGCACGGTCGGCTACGTACGGTGCGAAATAAGTTAAACATACATACACACATATGTGCACACGTGTACAAAATACAAAGACAAAGCTCCCCCGTATAGCCCTAACAGACTGTTGGGGCAAGTGCTAAAGGTAATACCACACGCGGTTCAGGTAAATTATCACATTGTCACTTCATTAACACCCCCCCCCCCCTCACTTCGCACAAGAAGAACGCACAAAGTGTTGTCATCACATCTACGCCTCGTATTTAAGGAACAAAACACGAGTACTTCTCCACTAATCTGGCTGTCGCCTGATGAAGCTGGTTGTAATTACTGGCGAAACGTCGCGGAACTCGGATTGTAAATGTTGTGGCTTGGCTCTCCAACACAACCGGTGTTGCTGTATTAGTATACTACACTATACACTACACTACTATACACTCCACTATACACTACACTATACATTACACTATAGACTACACTACTATACACTACACCACTATACACTACACTATACATTACACTATAGACTACACTACTATACACTACACCACTATACACTACACTATACATTACACTATAGACTACACTACTATACACTACACCACTATAAACTCCACTATACACTACACGACTACACACTACACTACTATACACTCCACTACTATACACTTTATTACTATACACTCCACTACTATACACTACACTATACACTACACACTAGTGCTGTACTAGTGACGAATTGGCCACGTTCTGTTCACGTGACAAACCTTACTAGTTGGCTGTATCGGGTGGTGGCGGGTTTAACGACACATTTATATATTTACGCGTTCTAACCCCCCCAAAAAAAACCTCTCATGGATGACATCGGTCGCGAAGGCCAAAACACTTCGTTTTCAACGGGCAAGTGCTCTTAGCGATAAAGTCAGGTAGGTATAAAATGAAATATAAATCACGACGTTTCGGGCGCAACACAAGCGTCCGATCATCACCCGATCATCACCCGATCATCACCCGATCATCACCCGATCATCACCCGATCATCACCCGATCATCACCCGATCATCACCCGATCATCACCCGATCATCACCCGATCATCACCCGATCATCACCCGATCATCACCCGATCATCACCCGATGACGGACACGTGTGTCGCGCCCGAAACGTCGTGATTTATTTAATTTTCTACCCACGTGACTTTGCCGAAAGAACCAAAGAGTATGGATTCCTGCAGTCACGAAAGCTTCAATTCAAGATTGCTGTTATCGACTTGCACCTATGCAGGCCGGCACGGCGCACGAGGCTGTGGGTGACCAGGCCGCCTTTGTCTCCCCAGTGGCGATATATCGACGCATCGCACCACCAGGTACTGATTCGAGGCCGAGTCGACCTAGGGGAGGTCCAGGACCGGTTCAGACAATCGTCGCTGGTGTTGGTGGCCGTGAGCGGGAATCGAACTCGGGCCGCCGGGTTCGTAGCGCAGCGTAGCACTAACCGCTACACTACCGCTCCCCATGCGTGTATATGCGTGTACACACACACGTACACATACATATACACATGCACAAATGTGTATTTGTGTACATACATACGGTACACGTGTACACATCCACGTCTAATTGGGTACACTTGCACACATAGACACATACACACACACACACACGTGTGTGTACACTTGTGTTTTGTATGGCCAGTTGTACACACAGATACGCGTGTGCGTACATGCGTCTGTGTGAAAGTGGGGGGGCAGGTAACGTTTAGCGCACTGCCCAACGAATCCCGGCCATCCGAGTTGGATTCCCGCTCACGGCCACCAACCCCAGTGACGATTATCTGAACTTGCCCCAACAGTCTGTTAGGGCTATACGGGGGATCTTTATGTACACACACGTGTCTATGTGTGTATCTGTGTGTGTGCACGTGTGTATGTGGGTGTACACACGTGTGTATGTGTGTGTGTGCACGTGTCTGTGTGTGTGTGTGTGCACGTGTGTGTGTATGTGTGTGTGCACGTGTGTATGTGTGTGTGCACGTGTGTGTGTATGTGTGTGTGCACGTGTGTATATGTGTGTGTGCACGTGTGTGTGTATGTGTGTGTGCACGTGTGTATATGTGTGTGTGCACGTGTGTATGTGTGTGTGTGCACGTGTGTATGTGTGTGTGTGTGCACGTGTGTATGTGTGTGCACGTGTGTATGTGTGTGTGTGCATGTGTGTGTGTGCACGTGTGTATGTGTGTGTGCATGTGTGTGTGTGCACGTGTGTATGTGTGTGTGTGCACGTGTGTATGTGTGTGTGTGCGTGTCTATGTGTGTGTGCACGTGTGTGTGTGTGAGCACGTGTGTATGTGTGTGTGTTTGCACAGATGTTGTACGATCCGTGTTGACTGTGATGATGTTCTAGAAGGGCTCGCGAGGTGAATGTCGCCACAGGTGTTGTACGCGTGCTCTAAATAAGGGGCTAGCTAGGGTCGTTGCCTGAAACGTCGCCTTCCGCTCCGCTGCTGCTTCCATCGTGCGGAGTCTGAACAAAGCAGAGGCAGCAGTCGCAGCGGTCCGTTGTGGTGTCTGCGTAGCGTGGCGAGCCACTCCACTGCAGCATCCGGGTGGGGAGGGTGGGTTGGGGTGAGTGGGGGTTGGGTAGCTGAGCGGAGCAATCCGCTCGTTTTACCAGAACACGGCGTGGTTGTATCGGGGTAGCTGAGTGGAGTAACCCGCCCGTTCCACCACAACACCACGTGGTTGTAGTGGGGTAGCTGAGTGGAGTAACCCGCCCGTTCCACCACAACACCACGTGGTTGTAGTGGGGTAGCTGAGTGGAGTAATCCGCTCGTTCCACCACAACACCACGTGGTTGTGTTGGGGTAGCTGAGTGGAGTAACCCGCTCGTTCCACCACAACACCACGTGGTTGTATCGGGGTAGCTGAGTGGAGTAATCCACTCGTTCCACCACAACACCACGTGGTTGTGTTGGGGTAGCTGAGTGGAGCAATCCACTCGTTCCACCACAACACCACGTGGTTGTGTTGGGGTAGCTGAGTGGAGTAATCCACTCGTTCCACCACAACACCACGTGGTTGTGTTGGGGTAGCTGAGTGGAGTAACCCGCTCGTTCCACCACAACACCACGTGGTTGTATCGGGGTAGCTGAGTGGAGCAATCCGCCCGTTCCACCACAACACGGCGTGGTTGTAGTGGGGTAGCTGAGTGCAGGAGTCATCTTCATCGTCATCATCAGCAGTATCGTCGTCATCAGCTGCTGTTGCTTCCGTGGTTTTTACGCGGGGACTGCACGTGGCGTCGCGACGGCTTGGGGTGGGTGGGTGGGAAGGCCTTCATCCAGCAGTGGATATATCACGGCCAATGCCGGTGATGATATTCATGATCTCTATCCGGCTGATGGGGTCGTAAAATAATTACATCCGTGATCACACTTCAACGCTGAGGCTTTCGCGACCAATATTATTCCACGATATTTTATTTTATACCGACGTGACTTTACCGAAAGAACCGAAGAGTATGGGTAGTAAAGGTGTTTTGGCCATCGCCCGAGGATGATGATGCTGCTGGTGTAGTAATCGCCAGCGAAACGTCACCGTACTCCGATTGTAAACGCTGCTGTGGGTTGATTTCGCCAACACACAACCGGTGTGGTGAACTCGTAACTAATTGATCACGTTTTGTTTCCGTGACAAACGCCCCGACTAATTGGCTGTGTCGGGTGGTGGCGGGTTTCACGAAACATTTTGACTACAAAAGACAGACAAAGATCCCCCCGTGTAGCCTGTAACAGACAGTAGGGGCAAGTGCTGTTAGCGAGTAGCACCTATGAAGGCCGGCACGGAACATGAGGGGGTGGGTGGCCAACACCACGCCCGACCACCTTTGTCTTCCGAGTAGCGATGTTTACACACCGCACCAGGTACTCGGGTTGCCAGCTTCGTAGCGCAGCGCGCTAAACGCTACACTACCGCTCCCCACACACACCTCGACACACATACACACCAAGACACACACTTAGACACACACACATAGACACACACACACACACCTCGACACACAACTCTATACACACAGACACACATAGACACACACCTCGACACACACACACCCACATAGACACACACACACTAGACACACACACACCTATGCATACATAGACACTCACTCATTCAATAGCGAGAGCCATGCTCGATTCACTGCTGGATGAAGGCTTCCATGGCCAAAGCGCCGACGCCGCTGCCACCTCTCGCAACCCCGCAGTGGTTCACAGCTCGTGTCATCGCCCTGTCTCTACACACATTTTTAATTTATTTTATTTTACCAAGGTAAGGCCCCCAACTGAGCTGTATTATAGCTATTTTTTTCAGAAGCGATCTGGCCGCAAACGACAGCCAACGTAGTGACTGGTTATCCTCATCATCAGCATGTGGAAATGTATAGCTGCCAAATACTCTAAGACGCGTGACGTTGATTCTAAACGTGGTGTAAAAAACCTTGGAGAGAAATCCACGCGACCACGGGGGGAGAGAGAGAGAAACGCAAACTACAAATATACAGCAGCAGGCATCGTCAGGGTCGGGATCGAACCCACGACCTCCTGTATACGAGGCGAGGTAGTTAACATCTCCAAGCCACCTGCATGATGGACGTCCTCTTTCGGACGCATTCCGTTCGTCGGCCGCACGCCGCGGCCTTCTGAAGGCAACGTGGGTTGCATTAGGGCCTCCGCACGGCGCGTCGGTGATGAGAGGTTTCTTCCACTGTGCTTCGTGGCCACGCTGGGTGCGCGCGGCTTGGAGAGGTGCGGTTCGATTATCATCCAGGCGGGAACCACCCTCACGTTGGCCGTGAGCGGGAATCGAACTCGCGTCGGCGGGTTCATAGCGGCAAGTTTAGTTGCGCTAAGCACTGCGCCACCGCTCCACCCATCGTTATGTTCGTGAATACAAATATGTAGAGGCATTCGCGGGCATGACAACCGCGCAACGACAACAGCAACAGCAACAGCAATGACGCAACATACTCCATGACAGCCACATCGCGATCCTCGTGTTAATAGAACGCCAGGAGATGTAGCGACGAAATTGCGTCGACTTGCAGGTGGCGCACGGTGGATCGTTGATGTCGCCGGATCGGGGTTTGGGGAGGCATTCATCCAGCAGTCGATAGACCATGGCCGGTGATGGTGGTGCTGATGGTGGTGGTGGTGATGATGGTGGTGCTGATGATGAAGATGGTGGTGGTGATGATGGTGGTGGTGGTGGTGCTGATGGTGATGATGATGATGGTGGTTGTGGTGCTGATGATGGTGGTGCTGATGATGGTGGTGGTGCTGATGGTGTTGATGACGATGGTGGTGCTGATGATGATGGTGGTGGTGCTGATGATGATGGTGGTGGTGGTGCTGATGGTGGTGCTGATGGTGGTGCTGATGGTGGTGCTGATGATGGTGGTGCTGATGATGATGATGGTGGTGGTGCTGATGATGATGGTGGTGCTGATGATGGTGGTGCTGATGATGATGGTGGTTCTGATGATGGTGGTGCTGATGATGATGGTGGTGCTGCTGATGATGTTGGTGCTTATGGTGGTGGTGATGATGGTGGTGCTGATGATGGTGGTGCTGATGATGATGGTGGTGCTGATGGTGGTGATGATGGTGGTGATGGTGGTGCTGATGGTGGTGATGATGGTGGTGATGGTGGTGGTGCTGATGGTGCTGGTGCTGATGATGATGATGATGGTGCTGATGATGATGGTGGTGCTGATGATGATGATGGTGCTGCTGGTGATGAATAGAACTGGGATCTCTCTTTATTAGTGCAGCGATCTGATTGGTCGGTAGGGCGATGCTCGGCTTGGTCACGTGCGCGCGCGTACGTCACCCGATGCCCCCCCCCTCCCGCATACCAACCCGATTTTTAACCATACTTCACCAAAATATGCACCCCGCCATCCATTCCTCCATCCACCACCACCATAACAACCACCCCCACAACCACCACCACCACCGCCTCTCTCCATCATGACCCTCTTGCACATCTTCCCCCCCTCTTCCTCCTCCCCCCCCCCTCTCCTCCCTCTCCCGCTCGCTCTCCATCCGCGCGCCGCGCAAGATCCATTTGCCGCGTGCATCCTCCTCCTCTCTGCCTGTGTCTCTCTCTCTCCCTGTCTGTCTCTCTCGGTGTGTCTCTCTGTCTGTCTCTCTCGGCGTGTGTCTCTCTCTCTCGGTGTGTCTCTCTGTCTGTCTCTCTCGGTGTCTTTCTCTCTCTCTGTGTGTCTCTGTGTGTGTGTGTCTCTCTCTGTGTCTCTCTCTGTGTCTCTCTCTCGGTGTGTCTTTCGGTGTGTGTCTCTGTGTTTCTCTCTGTCTGTGTGTGTCTCTCTGTGTGTGTCTCTCTATCTGTGTGTCTCTATGTCTGTGTGTCTTTCTGTCTGTGTGTGTCTCTCTGTGTGTGTCTCTCGGTGTGTGTCTCTCTCTCTCTCTCTGTGTCTCTCTCTGTCTGTGTGTGTGTCTCTCCCCGTCTGTGTCTCTCGGTGTGTGTGTGTCTCTCTCTCTGTGTCTCTCTCTCTGTCTGTGTGTGTGTCTCTCCCCGTCTGTCTCTCTCGGTGTGTCTCTCTGCGTGCGTGTGTGTATGTCTGTCTCTTGTGGTAGTGGGTGTATGTGTGCTTGGTTTTTCTTCATATATATGTGTGTGTGTCTGCGTTTACTTATATGAACCGGTCATGGACCTCCGCTAAGTAGACTCAGAGTTAAATGAGTACGTGGTGCGGTGTGTAATCATCGCTACTGGGGAGACAAAGGCGGCCGGGCGTGGTGTTGGCCGCCCGCCGTCTCGTGTGCTGTGTCGGCCTTCATATGTGCTGGCTAACAGCACTTGCCCCAACAGTCTGTTAAGGCTATAGGGGGGGATCTTTGTCTTTGCGTGTCTGTCTGTGTGTTTCTCTCTGACTGTGCGTGAAAATGCGTCTGTGTATTTGTGTTTCTCTGTGTGTGTGTCTCTGTGTGTGTGTGTCGCTCTGTGTCTCTATATGTGAGGGTCTTCGTCTCGGTCTCGATATCTTCCGCTCTATGATGCCCCCCCCCCGTGTGTCGCTGTCTCTGTCTCTATCCCTTGTCTCCACGTCTGTCTCTCTGTATTTTCCTCCCCGTGTCTCTGTTACTATGTCTCCTGCGTCTCTATCCCCATGTCTCTCCCTGTCCCTGTGTCTCTGTCTGTGTCTCTATATCCCCGTGTCTCTGTGTCTCTACACCCCCGTGTCTCTCCCTGTCCCCGTGTCTCTCCCTGTCCCCGTGTCTCTCCTTGTCCCCGTGTCTCTCCCTGCCTGTCTCTACACCCCCGTGTCTCTCCTTGTCCCCGTGTCTCTGTCTGTGTCTCTATATCCCCGTGCCTCTCCCTGTCCCCGTGTCTCTCCCTGCCTGTCTCTACACCCCCGTCTCTCCTTGTCCCCGTGTCTCTGTCTGTGCCACTGTATCTCTACATCCCCGTGTCTCTCCTTGTCCCCGTGTCTCTGTCTGTGCCACTGTGTCTCTACACCCCCGTGTCTCTCCTTGTGCCCGTGTATCTGTCTGTGTCTCTGTGTCTCTCCCTGCCTGTCTCTACACCCCGTGTCTCTCCCTGTCCCCGTGTCTCTACACCCCCGTGTCTCTCCTCGTCCCCGTGTCTCTGTCGGCGCCCTTCATCACCGGCAGAGCCCCGGGCTCGCCGCCGCCTCCTCCTCCGCCTCTCGTCGCGAGGATCCCGGCAGAGGGAGGAGGGGGAAGAGCACGCCGAGAGCGCCTAAAGGTCACGCGGTCCGTGTGCTGCACGCGTGTGTACTGTGTGTGTACTGTGTGTACTGTGTGCTGCACGCGTGTGTACTGTGTGTGTACTGTGTGCTGCACGCGTGTGTACTGTATGTACGGTGTGATGTGTGTGTACTGTGTGTGATGTGTGTGTACTGTGTGCTGCACGCGTGTGTACTGTGTGCTGCACGCGTGTGTACTGTATGTACTGTGTGATGTGTGTGTATTGTGTGTGATGTGTGTGTACTGTGTGCTGCACGCGTGTGTACTGTATGTACTGTGTGATGTGTGCGTACTGTGTGTGTGTACTGTGTGTTGTGTGTGTATTGTGTACTGTGTGTGTACTGTGTATACTGTGTGATGTGTGTGTACTGTGTGTGTACTGGGTGATGTGTGTACTGTGTGTGTACTGGGTGATGTGTGTGTACTGTGTGTGTGTAGTGTGTGTACTGTGTGTGTACTGGGTGATGTGTGTGTACTGGGTGATGTGTGTGTACTGTGTGTGTACTATGTACTGTGTGTGTACTGTGTACTGTGTGTGTACTGTGTGCGCCGTATGTGTGTACTGTGTAAGTACTCTGTGTATGTATGCTGCGTGGGTGTACTGTGTATGTACTGTGTGTATGTATGCTGCGTGGGTGTACTGTGTATGTACTGTGTGTTTGTCTGTACTTTGCGTGGGTGTACTGTGAGTGTTCAGTTTGCTGCGTGTACTGTGAGTGTTCAGTGTGCGATAGTAATATACTGGGCGTGGTGTGCCGGGCACTAACACTAGCTTCCGTCTGGCAGACCCCGGATATCCCGGCTGAAATTAAGTCATGGGGCGTGTGTAGCGTGTACTGTGTGTGTGTGTACTGTGATGTGTGTGTGTACTGTGTGTGTGTACTGTGTGTGTGTACTGTGTGTGTACTGTGTGTGTGTGAACTGTGATGTGTGTGTGCACTGTGTGTGTGTACTGTGATGTGTGTGTGTACTGTGTGTGTGTGTGTACTGTGATGTGTGTGAACTGTGATGTGTGTACTGTGTGATGTGTTGTGGTGTGTACTGTGATATGTGTGTGTACTGTGTGATGTGTGTAGTGTGATGTGTGTGTGTACTGTGTGTGTAGCGTGATGTGGTGTGATGTGTGTACTGTGTGCGTGTGTACTGTGATGTGTTGTGGTGTGTACTGTGATATGTGTGTGTACTGTGTGATGTGTGTAGTGTGATGTGTGTACTGTGTGTGTGTGTAGTGTGATGTGTACTGTGATATGTGTGTGTACTGTGTGATGTGTTGTGGTGTGTACTGTGATATGTGTGTGTACTGTGTGATGTGTTGTGGTGTGTACTATGATGTGTGTTGTGGTGTGTATGTGTGTCTGGGTGTGTGTGTGTGTGTGTGGAGCGGTGGTGTAGTGGTTAGCGCTATGCTGCGCTACGAACCCGGCGACCCGAGTTTGATTCTCGCTCACGGCCACCATCAGTGTCGATTATCTGAACCAGTCCTGGGCCTCCCCTAGATCGATTCAGCCTCAAATGAGTACCTGGTATGGTGTGTAGTAAATATCGCCACTGGGGAGATAAAGGCGGCCGGGCGTGGTGCTGGCCACCCACCCTCTCGTGTGCCGTGCCGGCCTTCACAGGTGCTCGCTAACAGCACTTGCCCCTACGGTCTGTTAAGACTATACGGGGCATCTTTGTCTTGGTGTGGGTTGTGTGGTGTGACGCTTTTATGAACCCGTCCCGAGCCTCCCCTTAGGTAGACTCAACCTCAAACGAGTCCAGCACCTGGCACGGGTGTGTATGCAACATCGCCGCAAAAGGGGAGACAAAGGCGGTCGGGCGTGGTGCTGACCCCCCTCCCCCCACCCCACTCCCTCGTGTGCGTTGCCGGCATTCGTCGGTAGCTGCTGACTCGCTCAGAGCACTTGCCCCAACAGTCTGATCGAGGCTACACGGGGCATCTTTGCCTTTTGTGTGGCGCAGTGAACGCACCGGCGATGGAGATTTCTCAGGCCCCCTCCCCACCGGTCTCATCGGCGGCGTTGCGACATCTCGATGAGATCGGAGGTAGTCCCCCCCCCACCCACCCCCCGTCTTCTCTCCCCTCTCGTGCCTATAGCCCGCAACTGAGCGAACCTTTGGTCGGGGAGACAAAGGCGTCCGCGCGGGGGGTTACCCCCTCGTGTGCTGTGCCGGCCTTCATTTAGGTGCTCGCTATATATTTAAAAAGGACAGCACTTGCCCCCAAAATAGTTCTGTGGAGGCTACACTGGGTGGGGGGGGGGTGGCTTTGACTTTGTTGTTGTGCAGCAATGTGGCACATACGTGCATCACGCATGATGCAGGGAAGCTCACATACGTGACGGATGCACGCCGTTGTCACGATGAGCACGTGTCGACTACTGTATGTGTTCTGTGTAGCGCATTGTGCGCACGTGTGAATGAACGTACGCTCTGTAAAGCGTGCAACGTTTGGGTAGGTATTTGTGTACGCATCACATGCGTGTGCCGCATGACTGTATGTGTGTCACACGTGTGTATGTATGTTGTCATGTGAACGCGTGACGTGTCTGTACCATGTCGGCACGTGTGATGGAATCGCGCCGTACGGATCGCTCGTGGGTGCCAACAACAACAACAACACCCGTGCAGGCAACGAAATATCTGGACCGATCCTGGGCCTCCCCTAGGTCAACTCGGCCTTAAATTAGTATGTACCTGGTGCCGTGTGTGTGTGTGTGTAAACATCGGCATTTGGGGAGACAAAGGCGGTCCCGTACCGGCCTTAATATAGGTGCTCGCGAACAGTACTTGCCTCATCAGTCTGGCAAAGGCAATACGGGGAATCTTTATTTTTTGTTTTGTATATATTGTGTATGGATTATGTAGGTATACAGGTGTGTGCAGGTGTGTACGTACATTAACCTGCTTGGCTTGTTACGACATCTGGCCAGATCGGGTACATCATCAAAAATCACCAAAACCATCATCACCAACATCATCCCCAAACCATTACCATCATCATCACCAACACCATTATCATCAACATCGTTCCCAAACCATTATATCATCACCACCACCAACGTCATCATCACCAATGCCAATTACCATCACCAACCCCATCATCATCACTACTAACACCATCGCTATCATCAAGACCAACACCACAACCACCACCATCACCACCACCACCACCACCATTATTACGATTATCAGCGGCACTATCATCATCATCATCATCACAAACGTACCGGGAGCCCAGGCGTGAACGCGTGCCTGGTTCGCCGATGCCACCAAAAAACGGCGAATCCCAATCTTTCTCAGTCTCGTGTAACACAAAGACCCCCTCCCCCCCCCCCCCCGTGTAGCCTTAACAGACTGCTGGGGCAAGTGCTGTTAGCGAGCACCACCTAATGAAGGCCGGCACGGCACACGAGGGGCTGGGCGGCCAGCACCACGCCCGGCCGCCTTTGTCACCCTCGTGGCGATATTATTACACGCGGCACCAAGTTACTCACTTGAGGCTGAGTCGACCTAGGAGAGGCCCAGCACAGATGCAGATTATAATCGTCACTGTGACTGACGGCCATATTCTCGAAGGGCGACGAGACACATCGAGGCCGAGTGATGATGTAAATATTGATTACGTTCTAAGAAGGTCCGGCCGCGGCTAATGTACGTACATTCGGACAAAACATGGCTTTAATAGGAACAATTAATTATCGAATCGGCGACGTTTCGGTCAATGACCCTTCTTCGTAGCACATGTGTGTGTGCGCCGTGCAGAAGGTCCATTGACACACGTCCCGAGTTGGTGGCGGTGATGGTGGTGGTTGCTGTTGTCCACCACCGCTGCCAACGCAGCAGCATCACCCACGTTTAGAATGAACATCGCGCGCTCGGAGTATTCGACTGCTCTACATGTCCACGTGGCGACGATGACAAGCCACAAGGGTTGGAGCTATAATCATTTGTGATCGCCGGGTGGCTTCAGTGGGTCCTCGCCTGGTAAAATATAATCTATGGTTTTAGTTTGAGGTTGTTTTACCATCTGTTTGTTACGCCACAGACGATCCTGGCTGAGCGATGTGTACATTATGATCATGTTCTTTGAGGGTTAGACGCACAACGCAAACGCCTGCTGTATATTTGGAGTTTGCGTGTCTCTCTCTCTCTGTGGTGAAATGTTAACTACCTCGCCTGGTTATCGGAGTTCGTGGGTTCGATCCCGACCCTGACGCCTGCTGTATATTTAGAGTTTGCGTGTCTCTCTCTCTCTGTGGTGAAATGTTAACTACCTCGCCTGGTTATCGGAGCTCGTGGGTTCGATCCCGACCCCTGACGCCTGCTGTATATTTGGAGTTTGCGTGTCTCTGTGGTGAAATGTTAACTACCTCGCCTGGTTATCGGAGTTCGTGGGTTCGATCCCGACCCAGACGCCTGCTGTATAGTTTGAGTTTGCGTGTCTCTCTGTCTCCCCGTGGTCGCGTGGATTTCGCTCCTGGTCCTCTGGTTTTTTTCCCTCCACGTTGAGAATCAACATCACCAAGCGTTTAGATGATTTGGCTGCTATAGATGTCCACACGGTGATGGTGAGCCCACTTCGTTGAGCTATCATTAGTGATCGCCAGTTCGCGTCTGAAAGAGAGCGATACGGTATAGCATCTCGGTGGCCTTTGCACAGTTGGATGCGTACGGTGCGAAAGAAGTTCAAACATGCATACACCATGAACACCATCACGAACCAAGGCCGTAATTATAATATATATTGGGGGGGACACATCCCCCACAATATTCAAATATGCTCAAAATGTCCCCCCCCCCAAAATATATTGCTACAAGCAATATAAAAAAATAGCTATGCTATGTAAATAAAAACAACAATTTGTTGAACCTTGGCCACAATATCTGGACTTGTCTTCATATAACAATGCATAGATTTCTGTTTATATGATTGTGGTTATGGTTGTACTTTATTAATCCCTAATCTCTGCCATTACATACAATGAAACAAAAAAAGAAAAAAACTAAAATTTAATACAATACACTATTAGACATTATTGTAAAAAATAAATGGAAAGTCCATTCCATGTGTTAATGAATTTTTAATATTTTAGGCAGGAAATTCGTTTTCATTTATATATTTTTTTCTGGGGGGGGGGCCCTAGACCTCCTGGAAGATTTAGTCCCCCCCCCCAAATGTTGACTCCATGGCTACGGCCTTGTCACGAGCCCCCCACGTTCAGACCATCGCTCCATGGGCGACTCCGCGTGGGTAGGGGGGGGGGAGATGCCTTCATCCGAGTCTTGCGGATGACGTCACTGGATCTATAACGCTTTCCCACCTGATGACGGACGCTCGTGTTGCGCCCGAAACGTCGTGATTTATTTCATTCTCTACCTACGTGACTTTACCGAAAGAACCAAGAAGATGAATCCCTGCAGTCACGAAAGCTTTAAATCGAAATCACAGGCGTGTCGGTGGGGGGGAGGGTAGAGGCGGATGTATCCGTGCGCGGTGAATCGGGCCTTTTGCAATAGAACTATATTTTTTTTATTATTTGGTTCTTTCGGTTAAGTCACGTCTAAAGATAAAATAATAAATTAAATTAAATAATAGAATATATTTTTTTTACACACGTGGTCGCGGAGGGATAATTGCGGCAGGTGTAGCCGGTTTAGCCCGACGCGCGAGATTGGATCATCGCGACGTGAGAGCACACCGCGTGTGATGAGTCTCATCATCATCGTCGTCGTCGTCGTCCTTTGGTCGGGGTCGGTAAAATATAACTACCGCTCTGTGAGCCTGCATAGCTGTGGTTGTAGCTTTAGTTCTGTTTCATTGAAATAGATCACGCGTATACCCCGTCATAGGAATATGGAATGAGGATTGTTCTCGCTTTACGGACTACAAGTGGAATAAGTATCGACTTGGTGTCCTTCCCGTGTCTCCCTGTTCCCGTAGTTCCATCTCTCTCTCTCTGTCTCCATGTCCCGTGAATATCTCTGTCCTCGTGTTCCCGTATCTCCATGTACTTCTGTATCCCCGTATTTCCATATCTCTGTCTCGTGTATCCATGTCCCCTGAGCCCCGTATCTCCATGTGTCCATACCTCAGTGTCTCCGTGTATCTCTAACTCGTATCTATCAGTCTCCTCGTAGCCCCGTGTCTCCGTATCTCTATGTTCCCCGTATTTCCATGTCTCTCTGTATCTATGTCTAAGTAATTAACGATATCTGCGTCACGTGCACGGAACACGTGCACACACAAGCGCACTGAGATCTCAATCTTAATGTGAAGCGACTCCATTAAAGCCGACAGCGTGTATTGCTTAGCGCGTCGCGTGGAAAGTGTTTAACAATCATCTGGTGCGTGCAGCGTGGAACGATTTAATTTGTACTCTTTGGTTCTTTCGGTAAAGTCACGTAGGTATGAAATAAATCACGACGTTTCGGGCGCAACACAAGCGTCCATCATCAGGTGGGAGAGCATGGTCTGCTGCTGAGGCAGACTGTTTAATATATCGGTCGCGAAAGCCAAAACACTTCGTGTTCAACGGGCAAGTGCTCTTAGCGATACAGTCAGTAGGTATAACATGAAATAAAAAATAAATCATGACGTTTCGGGCGCAACATCATCGTCCATCATCACCCGATCATCACCCGATCATCACCCGATCATCACCCGATCATCACCCGATCATCACCCGATCATCACCCGATCATCACCCGATCATCACCCGATCATCACCCGATCATCACCCGATCATCACCCGATCATCACCTGATGACGGACGCTTGTGTGTCGCGCCCGAAACGTCGTGATTTATTAAATGTTCTACCCACGTGACTTTACCGAATGAACCAAAGAGTATGGATTCCTGCAGTCACGAAAGCGTCAAATCAAGATTGAATTTGCACTTGAATGGGGAGAAGTAAATTGGTAGAGGCGGGGAGACGGTGGTGGTGCTTCCGCGAGGACTGGAGTTTGAGAAGAGACATCCCGGTCTCATCGCTGCTAAATCTGGCCCATGATCATTGTTCTTCCGACTGAGCGGCGGCGAGAGAGCTGAACCAACGCTTCAGCCGCACCGAACCTCACAAAAATAATATTCAGGGCCTACCTTGGCTCCTCCCACCCTCAACCAGTATATATACAAATACTGTTTTCTTGGCATTTATCTCACTTGATACAGCTATCGTGCTGTGACGGTTCCACCTGAAGACGGAAGCTTGTGTTGCCTCCGAAACGTCGTGAGTTTTATTTTTATTTTACTTTTATAAAAAATTTTACCTACGTGACTTTACCGAAAAAAACCTAAAAATATGAATCCTTGCAGTCACGGAAGCTTCAAATCTAGAGCTAATTAGCGCTTTAATTATATCATTGCACGCGTGGCGATTTGAATTGCACGCGCGCACGTACGGGACTGGCCACCCACCCCCTCGTGTGCCGTGTCGACCTTCGTATGTGCTCGCTAACGTCACTTGGGGTAACAAAGACGGCGGGGCGTGGTGCTGACCATCCAGCGCCACGCCCGGCCGCCTTTGTCTCCCCAAGTGGCGTTGTTTACACACACGGTGCTTGCGTACAGCACTTGCCCCAGACGTCTGTTTAGGATATACTGGGAGATCTTTGTATGAATGCGTGATATGCGTGTGTAGGTGTACATATGGGGTATATGTGGGTAGCGGTAGTGTAGCGGTTCACGCACTGCGCGACGAACCTGGAGGCCGTCCATAAATGACGTCACGCACCTGGGGGGGGGTGGGGTCAGATATTTGTGTGACGAGGGGGGGGGGGTGAGAAATGTGACGTCACATCAAAATGCGCAACTTTAAATAAATATAGACAACACGTTCTACTTAATTAAATAGACTTTTTTAATAAATGTTTTCTCCTACAACATCAGAGTGCAGCGCCACATTAAATACGCACTACAATGACAATAGTTTAAGGCGATTTGAAGCATGTTTTATATATATTTTTTGTGACGTCATATTTGAGGGGGGGGGTCTGACTTTTTGTGACGCCATGTGACGGGGGGGGGGGGGTCAAATCGTCCAAAATCGCGTGACGTCATTTATGGACGGCCCCAAATGTGTGTACACTTAGGTGTATCCATCTATGTCTATATATGTTCCAGCGTAGGCGTTTATGTATTTGCAAAATATTGTACAGTATGTATAGGTGTGTGTGTATCTAGCTATGGATGTGTCTTTGTGAATGCAATGTGTCATATACAATGGTGTGCATTTCAAAGGCTATACGGGGATTCTTTATCTTTGTGTGTAATCCCGTGTGCATGTATTGCCGTGAGCATGTACGTGTGTATGTATTAATCTATTACCGTGTGTGTGTGTGTTTGCGTGTCAATGTGCCCACGTGTACATGCTGACGTGCCAACAACTACACCGCGTGGCCTTTAAAATGTAAACAAATATATATAGAAATGTGACGTTTCGGGCAATGGCCCTTTTATGTAGTAATACATTTGAACGATGAATTAAGTGCTTTTCTGTCACTCAATAATAGCAAACAAACTCTTCATGAGGAGACAAGTAAAACATATTATCGTCCGTGGGCTCGATTTACGTGCTCTGAAGAAGGACCGATACCCGAAACGTCGCATATTATTTAATTTTCATTTAACTCCCTCCCCCACACACAGTGCTATTAACGAATGTGTTACTGGATGGGGTGATCCAGATGTCTTTTGACCCCAAATTAATTGACCCCTGACATTTCCCACCCCCCTCTCTCCCTTGCACATTTATTTCTGTTTTAAATAAGCTTTACTTTAAAAAATCATTATTAAGTTTTAGCGAATTAAATCAGGGGGAGCCACACCGAGCAGCACGGTGAAGTCTGTTCATGGCGCGGGGGAGGCATTCATCCAGCAGTGGATTGGCAAAGGGCGGTGATTTAGTGTTAAACTAGAACTATTTTATTTTCATTTTACCAGGTGAGGTCCACTACTGAGCTACTGTATAGCTCAACGAAGTGGCTCATCGGCATCGTGTGGACATTTATAGCAGCAGCAGCAAATATTCTAAACGCGTGGTGATGTTGATTCTAAATGCGGAGGGAAACACCGGAGGAGCCGGAGAAAAATCAACGCGACCACGGGGAGAGAGAGAGACACACAAACTCCAAAAATATAGCAGCAGGCGTCAGGGTCGGGATTGGACCCACGACCTCCTGTACACCAGGCGAGGTAGTCAACATCTCGTCAACGGTACGCCCACTGTGCAATGTTTTACCCGTGGTAGACCGAAGTTAAAGACGATAAATGGGCGCCTTCAAAATAAAAGTCCTGGCCATTAAAGCCAACAACGACTTGCAACTCTCCCCTCCCTTTGCATTGTAAAATAATAACGTCAATCTTGTGCCGTCGCCGTATAGCAACCGCTCGCTCTCTCAGAGCCGGAATCACAAACGAGCAGGGCAGCAGCAGCAGCAGCCACGCGGCGGTGAGCAACCGGTACCACCAACAATTATTGCCCAAGCTCTACGGTCCCCTACATATACACACAGACGTTTTCAGCCAATTGACGACGATGATGTTGGTAAGTGTTGACGCCAGCGCTGAATTACAGGGCGTGCGCCGACACCGCAAGGATGAAGCGCGACCGCATGCCCGGGTAACGGAACCCGATGAACAATGCGTGGAATTTCTCTTTAAGGCGAAATCCTCAGTGGTGGCACGGCTCAGGCACGGCTCTGGCTCGGGTCTGGCTCGGCTCTGGAACGGCTCTGGCTCGGCTCTGGCACAGCTTTGGTTCGGCTCTGGCACGGCTCTGGCTCGGCTCTGGTTCGGCTCTAGCACGTTTCTAGCATGGCTCTGGCTCGGCTCTGGCTCTGGCACGGCTCTGGCACGGCTCTGGTTAGGATCTGGTACAGCTTTGGCTCGGGTCGGGTACGGCTCAGGCTCGGCCCAGCATGAGCTGCGCGCTCCTAGGTTGCTTTCAGAAAGACGCAGCGTTAGGTGAGGAGCTGACAAAGCCGTGGCTCGGCTCAGGCTCAGTCAATGTCGTGGAAAATCCCCGACCTTGGCTAGGACCATTAATCCAGAGCTAGCTCGGGTTAAACGATTCGTGTCTGTCACATCGGCCGTTCCACCAACACTGCATCCGGTGAGGGAGACCTTGCCGCTGATGAGACATTGGAGGTCGAAACTAGTCCAGAGTGTTTGCTTGTCTTGAAACATTGCTGGCTGAAATGATGCACTCCCCGAAGGCCGTGTGGTTGTGTAAGAAGAAATATTCCGATGTGTGGGTTTTATTTGAAGGATACTTTGTCTGAATATTTACTGGGCTAAAGTTTTAGCACGTGGCTTTGCCTGAGACAGGCTTGACTAAGGCCTGAGACAGGCTTGAAACTAGGCTTGAGCCAGGCCTGAAACTAGGCTTGAGCCAGGCCTGAAACTAGGCTTGAGCCAGGCCTGAAACTAGGCTTGAGCTAGGCCTGAAATTAGGCTTGAGCCAGGCCTGAACCAGGCCTCACCAAGGCCTGAACCAGGCCTCACCAAGGCCTGAGCCAGGCCTCACCAAGGCCTGAGCCAGGCCTGAGTAAAGGTCTGACCCAAGCCTGAACGCGAACTGAGCAAAGGCCTCTGAGCCAGCGGTGACTGAGGAGGAGCTCAACCCCCGCTCCGTGACCCAGAACCCTCCCGCCGTGCGCGCTGTGACTGCTTTTGTTCTCGGCCTGCAGGGAATCGCGGTGCAGTGCGCCCACCGCTGTGCCACCGCTCCACCGAATTGGATTACAAAATAAGACGAGCGGACAATGACCGCTGTGTCTACGTCGCATATCCCCGTCTCTCCACATAAAAACAAGTATTCTTTACACATCCCATCAGCCCATGTCGGCCGCGTTGATTCGGTCACAAGCTAAACTCTTGCACGCGCGGTCTCATCAGCAGTCAGGCTCTCTTGAATCAACACGGGGGGCTGATTGGATATGTAAAGAATACCTTTATATATTTTTTGTTAGGCGGACACAGACATTGAGAGCTGGTGTGTTGGTGTTGTTTATAGTCTCCACAACGGCGGAGGGGTATTGAGGGGGCCATTTGCGTCGTGGTTTTGTTAAAATTGCGGCTGGAGTTCTCTGTGCGGTCTCTCGCCAACAACAACCGCGCTCCTCCGCACTGCCACCAACACCCCCGGCGCTAAGGCCGCATTCTCAACGCACGTCCCTTGCTCCACCCCACCACGCTCACGATCAACACCGCCACAGTTTGTCCCGAGCACTAACGCCCACCCATAACCCCCACTGCTACCGTCTATCACCTAACTCTAACCTTAACCCCAGGGTCACAGTCTATCCATAACCCTCACCGCGACAGTTTATCACCTAACTCTAACCTTAACTCCCACGGCCACAGCCTATCCCTGATCCTAACCCCACGGCCACAGTCTAACCCTAACCCACCCTGCTACAGTCTATCCCTAACTCTAACCCTAACTCTAACCCTAACCCCAGGGTCACAGCATATTCCTAACCTACCCTGCTACAGTCTATCCCTAACTCTAACACTAACCCCAGGGTCACAGTCTATCCCTGATCCTAACCCCAGGGTCAGTCTATCCCTAACCCCCACCGCCACAGAACTGTATATCCCTAACCCTAACCCAAAAGCTTAATGAGGTGGGTGTATCCCCAATTAAAGTTCCCCTTCTCAGCTCCCCCACCCCACACCCAACCCCCGTGACCCAGACAGCCCTTGAGTGTGACCTGCTGCTAAGTCAGAGGGTGCGCCTGTGACGTGACGACGTGAGGATGCGGGTGGGGGTGGAAGTTTAAGGGGTGTGTGTGCCTGTGTGTGTGTTAGTGTGTGTCAGTGTGTGTCTGTGTGTTAGTGTGTGTGCCTGTGTGTGCCTGTGTGTGTGCCTGTGTGTTACTGTGTGTGTGTTAGTATTAGTGTGTGTCTGTGTGTGTTACTGTGTGTGTGTTAGTATTAGTGTGTGTCTGTGTGTGTGTCTGTGTGTTAGTATTAGTGTGTGTCTGTGTGTGTGTTAGTGTGTGTGTTAGTGTGTGTGGGGAGCGATAGTGTAGCGGTTAGCGCGCTGCGCTATGAACCCGGCGACACGGGTTCGATTCCCGCTCACGGCCAACACCAGTGACGATTATCTGAACCGGTCCCGGGCCTCCCCTAGGTCGACTCAGCCTCAAATGAGTACCTGGTGCGGTGTGTAAACATTGCTACTAGGGAGACAAAGGCGGTCGGGCGTGGTGCTGGCCACCCACCCCCTCGTGTACCGTTCCGGACTTCATAGGTGCTCGTTAACAGCACTTTCCCCTACAGTATGTTAAGGCTACATGGGGGATCTTTGTGTTAGTGTGTGTATCTGTGTGTGTCTGTGTGTACCTGTGGGTGTGTTAGTGTGGGTGCCAGTGTGTGTGTTAGTGTGTGTTAGTGTGTGTGCCTGTGGGTGTGTTAGTGTGTGCCTGTGGGTGTGTTAGCGTGTGTGTCTGTGTGTTAGTGTGTGGGGAGCGAGGCATTGTCTGTTTTCTTGATTTTCTTATAACCACCACGACCGCTCTAACGATTATTTTGAGTTGGATGCACGTTGGATCCTCTTTCGCACCGTACGTAGCCAACCATGCTTCTCGGAGGTGCGGGGCGTCATCTTCTTCGTGTCGTACGGCTGATCATGCAGTTGCGGAGCAAACGACTACAATTTCACATTCAGGTGGTCACGCCCAGATGATAACCACTTCGGGAGCAGCGGAGTAGTGTGATCATCATCGCTGTGATGTCTCCTTTGTATTTGTGGATCGGGGAATTGCGTCCCGTTACACGTTGTACGACTGTCTGTTCCGGATGACCACAGTCGCACACCCCTACTGCTGGAGAGTTTTTAAATTGTCCATTTGTGCATCGGGTATCCGCATCGACGACCACGGTTCGAGGAGCGGATGTGGTTTAGGATGGACCATGGAGCTCCGTGGAAGATCAGACCCCGGGCATCGTCTGCGTTTGGCTCGTCTTCTGCGTTGCGTCGTGATGACGGCACGATGGTCGTCGGAGTTAACGATGATCGTGAGATGCGCGCTTCGCTTTCAATCGTCACGCCGTCTCATCTCGGACCCGCCACCCCCGTCTCTTTTTCTCGCGCAGGGCGCTGGGCCGGATGATGGAACCACCCGCCGCCGCTCCCCTCTAACGAACAGAGGACGGCGAGGGGACTACGGTTCTCGTGAGCATGCACGTGACCAGAATCGATGGAAGGAAGAACGGAGAGGGACCGGGGGAGATGTGCAGAGGTTGTGTACTCTCTTTGGTTACCTAGCTGTATGAGTGATTGCCGAGCCTATCATAAAGCTAGATAACCGAAAGTAGTAACAACGCTTATACTCGCCATGTGGAGCGGTGCAAGAGGATAGCGACGGTCCAGCAGCGGAGACACCATCATCATCATCATCGTCGTCGTCGTCGTCGCCTCGGCGGAGACGCGCGGGGAATCGGGACATGCTTGGGGTGTTGGGTGGAAGGGGGAGAGATTGGGGGGTTGGGTGAGGCAGGGGGGGGGTAGACATTGGGGTCGAAGGGGGGAGTTAGACAATGGGGGGTTGGATGGGAGGGAATGGGAGAGAAGATCGCATCTCAGACGCTGGGGTGTGGAGGCAGGGAGGGAGGGAGGGAACGGGTGGATCTCGACTCTCTTGGGGCGAGGGCGAGGAGAAGGGATGGCTCAGACACTGGGAGAACGTTCCAGACATTGGGGGGGGGAGGGGGATGCTGCTGACGGGGGGGTGGAGACCAGACCAGTGTGGGACAGCAGCGTCCAGACACAATGGGAGGAGGGGGGGAGGAGTTGACACAATGGGGCAGGGACCCAGACACACTGGGGGCGGCGGGGGGGGGGCTCAGACACGTGGGGGGGGGGGGGGGAGTCGGGCCTTGACCGTAACTCTAAAAAACAACACTTTAGCGTCACGGGTTCAACGCGCTCCTGTGACGTCACTGCGGCGTGACTGGCCGTGACTCTCAAGCAAGGGTGGCACAGTCGGGTTTTTTACAATCTGGTTTAATTGTCCTTTGATATTAAACCCGATCATCTGAGATTGGGAGAAATCCGGTTTAATTGGTTCTAATTGCAGAACCGCACTTCACCAACTTCTCAACGATGGGCTCCATCCATTCCAAGCTAAGGAACTCACTGGCGGCGCCCACGATTGTGGAAAAGCTCGTGTTCATCAAGACCAACCTGCCCACCGCATTCTACGACTACCCCGTGCCCGATGGCCCCGAGTACGATAGCAGCACCGACGAGGAAGCAGCCTAAGCCTTGGGTCAGAGTTTCGTATTCATTAAACCAGGTTTTAATACCCCGAAATCAGGTTAAATTGTATTAAAGAAAAAACCCGATGCCTGCCGCTGGAAAAATCGGGTTTTTTCCACCCATGCTCTTAAGTAGTTGGCATGTGCCTTGCTCAAGCGAGCAGTGAATCAATGGTGCTGCTTGTCGCTGGCCGCTTTGCGTTTAAGATCTGACATATTCGCGATTTGAGGGCGGAGCAGTGGCGCAGTGGTTATCGCTCTGCGGCTACGAGCCCCGGACACCCGAGTTCGATCCCCGGCCAGGGCGAGCAGTCACTTAGCCTCACACCACACGCGTCGAACCTGCCAGAGATGCGGCCACGGAACGTCGTGGCGTCCGCGGTACGCTTGGGAACAACTTCCCTTTCGCCCACGTCTCCATCTCCCCATCCTCGGAAGCTAAAGCGAGACTTTTTTGAGGCCCAGTTGGTACTCGCACGGGAGTCTACCTGCGAAAATCAACCGCGTTGCCGCCGTAGGCCCGCGGGGTCGACCAGGGGGTGGCGAGAGAGCAATTTCTCACTGCATCCATCCGTGCGGAGTTTTGGGTGTTGCTCTCATCACTCGTGGAATGAATTGATGGAATTCATTAATAGCCAAACATGGCAATGAAGCAGCGGGGCCCTGCTGAAAATGAGTTTTGGGACTGTGAGACTTTCCTGGGGTGATTAATTGGCATAAACGTCATGGTCAGTGCACCTCCGATCAGCACGGTTGGCTACGTGCGGTGCGAAAGAAGTTCAACATACCTACTACATACGCCATCGCATACTCTTTTGAAAGGTCAAATGATTGGTTGGTTATCCGTGAGCATCGTGGACTTTGTAATATTAAAACTCGCTACTTTATACTCCTGTGGTGGACCCCGGGCACGGGAGCAGAATCAAGGATGTAATGTGCGGGAGAGAGAAAGAAACGGGAGGGGGAAGGGAGAGGAGGAAGAATTGGAAATGAGAGTAAAAGAACGGAGAAGGAGCAGAGGAACGGGAGGAGAGGCGAGGAGAGGGTGCAGGACAGACTAAAGGGCGGGAGAAGGCTGCATGAGGAGCTCCACGCTGCTGCACAACAGAGGAGGAGCGGCGTCTGTTCTCACAGTGGGCGGGGAGAGGGTCCGGAGTTGGGTGTGGCCACATAGGAGTCACGTAGTTTACAGGAGGCTTGAGCTGATTTAGACCGACAGGTAAGTGATTCTGCACCGAGAAATCTATTTTAAAAATGTGTTTTCTTTGTACGAGCTGCTGTCGTGGTGCGATGGTAAGTTGAAACATTGATGCACCTCGCTTAAAATCTCTCCTCCACCTCCCGCTCTCTATGCAGCAGTATGCGTGCCTACACCACGGTCGGTCGGCAGGTTCGACGTGTGTAATGTGAGGCTAAGTGATTGCTCGCCCTGGCCTGGGATCGAACTCGGGTGTCCGGGGCTCGTAGCCGCAGAGCGCTAACCACTGCGCCACCGCTCTGCCCTAAAATCGCGAATATGTCAGATCTTAAACGCAAAGCGGCCAGCGACAAGCAGCACTATTAAAGTGGGTAACATTTTAAATGAAGCAGACGCCTTCTCAAGCGTGCGTTTGTGACTCCACTTAAAAAAAAATCCGAATAGTTTTTTTTACACATCCCATCAGCGACACAGCCTTCTGGGAGTGCCTATCACCAGCAGCGTTTGGTTCAACACAGGTAAACGCTTTATGGGTTTCGACAATCGGTGTCTCATCTGCAGCAGCAGAGTCAGGAGGTTTGCGTGATCCATTGCTGGTGAACTGCCAGATGTTCATTGGCAATGACCTCTCTGTCAGATCATCACTACTGGTCCAGTCAAGTCACAACTCAGCAACAAACATAACCTTACTCATAAACTTTTGCACTTGCATACAGCAACTAACTCCCAGCCACAGCTTTGCTTTCATGTTTAAAATTTTAAACTGTAAAACATGTTTCTCTCGTTGTTAATAATGTTCTAATTCGATGTTGAGTATGAATGTGATGATGGCGCTTTTAGTGGCAGGTGTGTCTGAGAAATATCCGCTACGCGTGTAGCACAAAACCACACGACTCCAGATATAGTCAAGTTTAGGGGAGCCACGGCGGCTAGGAGATGTTAACTCCCTCGCCTGGTATGCAGGAGGTCGTGGGTTCGATCCAGACCCTGACGCCTGCTGCTGTATATTTGGAGTTTGCGTGTCTCTCTCATCATCATCACTGTGGCTAGGAGATGTTAACTACCTCGCTTGGTGTACAGGAGTTCGTGGGTTCGATCCCGACCCTGACGCCTGCTGCTGTAGATTTGGAGTTTGCGTGTCTCTCCCCGTGGTCGTGTGGATTTTTCTCCGTGTCCTCCGTTTTTTGTCCTCATTTACAATCAACAACAGCATCACGCGTTCAGAGTGTTTGGCCGCTGCTATAAATGTCCTCGTGATAAGCCACTTCGCTGAGCCGCCATCATTTATGATAGCCTCGGTTTCTTCTAAAAAGAGAGCTACATAGCTTACCTGGTAAAATAAAAAAAACTTTAGTTTAGATATGGCTTCTAATTCGACGCAAAGCTATAGCATACGCAACACAAAGCAATGGTTAGGTTCGTTGTGTAGGCTGTATATACATTAACATGTCGTGCATACGGTGCTTTTTCTGGAAGACTTTGCTGTTTTTTCCTGGATTGTTCTGTAGTCACTTTAAGATGTTTCTTGTTCATGTTTTTGTTTGTTGTGGTTGCACTCGATTCAAGAGCCGAATGGCTCACATGACTATACCTAATAAATGAAACTAAACTGAACTCCTTATCAGTTCCCCACCTTATTACAGACCAATTCAGACCTTATTGGCCACCCCGTATCCTTAGAACTCTCAACGTCCATCATACAAAGTCACCATCACAAGGGAGAAACACAAACACAACACATTTTAGCCCGTATTGAAACGATTGTACGCTAAATGGACCTGAAAACTCAATTCCCCTCGACGAAAATACGGGCTAAACCGTATGGGTTGACACGTATGCTCTCGTGTTTATATGATGTGAGGTTTTTTGGGACAATTACTGAATCGTGCAGCGACAAATAGACATTGTTAAGTATTGTAAGAAGTCAGTTAATTTGTTTCCGATGTGCCATGACGAAGGGACATTGCCCGAAACGTCGCCTATTTCAGTTTGGTAATTTTGCACCAATGCCAATGCAGCAGTAGAAGCAGCAGCATCAACACCAAATAATTAAGTGATAATTATGGTTGTCTCAACGAAATTTTTACGTAAAATAGAATTGCTATTCGGAACATTATTTTTATTATAATCAATCACTGTCACAAAACTTTGAGACAAAAACGAAACGTTTAAATAAAACCGCTTGTAAGCCCCGGTCGCGGTGTCCCCGGCGCTGCCGACATAGGCGCGCCCATCCCGGCCGGCTCGCTAGCCGAGGACCGTGGTCGCATATGCGGCCTACGAGCGATAACTTTCCCAAGGCTAAAATCACGTAGATCGGTTCAAAGAAAATAACAAAAAAACTACGACGTTTCGATCGCCACACAAGCAACCGTAATCAGGAGATGACGATTGTCTGTGTTGCGATCGAAACGTCGTAGGTTTTTTGTTATTTTCTTTGAACCTATCTACGTGAAATTACCGTAAGACCCGAGAGCTTTAAGTCAAGATTTCCCAAGGCTGTTCCAATGTGAACGAAACTCTCGTGTTAAGTTGTGTTGCTGCTAAGAGACGTGAGAAACACTGGGCACATTCATTAAAGCGCTGCACATGAACAATGAGAGACTGACACGGGCGAAAAATTGACCCTATTCGGTGTCCCGGCAGTACCGGCTAAGGCGCGTCTCTCCCGGCAGCGCCACTAGGCAAGGACCGCGGTCGCATCGCGGCCTACGAACAACCACGCACATTTCATTGAAAAAATTGATAGATTTATTAAACGATGTTGTGAAATTTTAACACACTCTCAGGATTTAAAATATTAATATTTAGATTAATTAATGTGAAACGCATACTTCTGTGTATATATGTGTGTGTGTTTTACTATGTCTCGTGCACAAATGTGTTGATTAGAATTTGCATTGATTAAATTATTTAATATCGATTTGATGAAGCTCATGCCATTTAAAACCTGACGATAAACGTTTGAACCACAACCGTGCACGCGTAGACCGGAGGCACGAACTAACAAACAATAGATAGGAGACGAGTAAAAACGTGGGCCTTATTAATAGCGATTCATATGTTTTGGCTCACTCACGGCCATGTGCGCATGTTTTCAATCCGTGTTCTCCAAGGGCTACAGAGCCGAGCGACATTTGCACACCGTGTCAACCCATACGGTTTAGCCCGTATTCTTGTACAGGGGAATTGAGGTTTTAGGTCCATACCGCATACAGCCGTTTCAATACGGGCAAAGCATTCGTTTTTGTCTGTTTGTGTTGCTCCCTTGTGATGGGACTTTCTAGGATGAACGTTGAGATGTATAAGGGCACGGGATGACCAATCAGGTCTGAATTGGTCTGTCATGAGGTAGGGCACTGATAGGGGGTTGGCAGGTATGCAGTGGTGAGTGTAGTGGGGAGTGTACTGGTGGTGATTGTGTGTTTCTCCCTTGTGATGGGACTTTCTAGGATGAACGTTGAGATTTATAAGGGCACGGGGTGACCAATCAGGTCTGAATTGGTCTGTAATAAGGTAGGGCACTGATAAGGGGTTTACAGGTGTGCATTCGGCATAACTATAGTGGAACATTTTTAACCCACAATTATGTTCTTAGGAAGTCAATACGAGTAACGTTTGGCAACACACCGTGCGCTAATCTAAATGCTTACGACTGAAAGGTCGAGTGAAACACTTGTTTATTTCAAGTGTATTGGTTTATTGATTTCGCTCATGGAGTAGTAATTTCATCCTGTCTTCGTTTCGTGGAACCACAATCGCGGATACGCAAGCCCCGTGAACGGTGGCTAATGATCATCATCTGAATAATCACAACCACAACGAGCAACCGATGACCGGTCTTCGATGTGTAAACAATGTGACATTCACGTGCCGTTGTGCTATGAAGGGCCATTGCCCGAAACGTCGCATATTACATACGTACACCTATTTTTATTTTACCAGGTCCGGCCCCCATTGAGCTACGTAGCTCTTGTTCAGAAGCGACTGGGCCACAAATGATGACGAAGTGGCTTATTACGTGGACATTTATAGCCGCCAAACTCTCTAAACGCGTTATGTTGATTATAAATGTGGAGGGGAAAACCCGGAGGACGCGGAGAAAAATCCACACGACCACGGGGAGAGGGACACACAAACTCGTAATATACAACAGCGGGCGTCAGGGTAGAGATCGAACCCACGACCTTCTGTATACCAGGCGAGGGAGTTGACATCTCCAAGCCACCGTGGCATCTCCAACGGTAACGCCACCACACGCTGTTGTTGTTAATGAATGTGTGGAGTTGCTTTTGGTGTTGTTAATTGTACTGTGCTTGTGCATCGTTGCCAGCAGCATCATCACCAGACAATCTGTGAATGGGAACCCATTGAGGGAGAGACAGAGAGGGGGTGGGGTGGTTGTGGTGGTGGTGTGGAGCGGTGGTGCAGCGGTTAGCGCGCTGCGCTACGAACTCGGCTCACGGCCAACACCACCAGTGACGATTATCTGAACCGGCCCTAGGTCGACTCTGCCTCAACTGAGTACCTGGTGCGGTGTGTAAACATCGTTACAAGGGAGACAAAGGCGGCCGGGAGTGGTATTGGCCACCCACCCCCTCGTGCGCCGTGCCGGTTTTCATATGTGCCACTCACCGACAGCACTTGCCCCAACAGTTTGTTAAGGCTATACGGGGGGATCTTTGTCTTTGGTGGTGATTGGGTAGACGCAAGCAATTAGCTCCATGTTCCAGCACAATTACACAATCCCACCTCTCCCACTGAGTGGAACGTGAGTGTTTTACTCGATAGACCTAGACATCCTGACAGCACAAATACAAAGAACCTCCCGTATGACCTTAAACTGTTGGGGCAAGTGCTGTTAGCGAGCAGCATCTATCCACTGAAGCGATGTAGCTCTTTTTCGGAAGCGACCTGGCCACAAATGATAGCTCAAAGAAGTGGCTTATCATCATGTGGAAATTCATAGCATCCAAATACTCTAAACGCGTGACGTTGAATCTAAATGTGGAGGGAAAGTACGTAGGACCCGGAGAAAAATCCACGCGACCACGGGGAGAGAGACACGCAAACTCCAAATATACAGCAGCAGGCATCGGGGTCGGGATTGAACGCACATCTTCTAGCCACCGTGATGATGATGAGAGAGAGACACCGCAAACTCCAAATATACAGCAGCAGGTGTCAGGGTCGGGATCGAACCCATGACCTCCTGTATACCAGGCGAGGTAGTTAACATCTCCCTAGCCACCGTGATGATGATGAGAGAGAGAGACACCACAAACTCCAAATATACAACAGCAGGCGTGAGGGTCGGGTTCGAACCCACGACCTCCTGTATACCAGGCGAGAAAGTCAACATCACCTAGCCACCGTGATGATGATGAGAGAGGGACACCGCAAACTCCAAATATACAGCAGCAGGCGTCAGGGTCGGGATACCAGGCGAGGTAGTCAACATCTAGCCACCGTGATGATGAGAGAGAGACACCGCAAACTCTAAATATACAGCAGCAGGCGTCAGTGTCGGGATTGAACCCACGACCTCCTGTATACCAGGCGAGGTAGTCAACATCTCGCCACGATAGCGCTCCAGACGCACGACGGAGCTGCAGTGGAGAGGAGGCGAGAGGAGGGACCGCCTCCCGGGCACCACGGGAATTCGCGACGAGGGATTATTGAATGACAAGACCACGAGAGATGGCGACGGCTCGGTGGGGAGGCCTTTGTCCAGCAGTGGATAGATCATGGCATGACGACTCAAGTCAATTGTAGTTTACATAATGTGGGCGCATTCCATTCACTCACAGCGCAAGCATCAACATTTATACTTCACATACAATTAGAACATTATGAACAATTTTTGATAGGCAGTGAATATAGATCATGGATGGTGGTGGTGGTGATGTTGACGATGGTGATTACTCTGCAGATAAGTTTAAAAACCCACGTTCCGGATGATGATGACGACTGTAATGATTCTGATGATGGAAAGTATTGTATTAATGATGACGACGATGCATTTGTCCAAACCACTGTCCTCTCGCCTGGTAATAAACTCCGTCTCGTACCTACACGCCAAACGTCTCTCTCTTTTTTGGTACCCGTACGAACACAAAGAATCACCCTACCCCCCTCGTACTTTTGGGGCAAGTGGGTCAAGTAGCGTGAACCATCACGCGAACTCCGGACATCCTCGCAGCTGCAGCTGCAGCAGCAGCGGCTTTTGGCTGCTGGGCCATCGGACAAAGGCGGTGGTCACCACAGACAGCATCGCGCTGCGCTTTCAGACGCGCTTCTACGGCCGTCTGGAACGCTCCTCCTTCCGACGTTAGGACGCTACTGACGCTATGCACTGTTACATCTCGATTGAAACCTCTTTCTTGAAGAACTGCTTTTGTCTTAAGAGGAGCAGTTGGAGGATGATGATGTAGGAGGATGGAGAAAGATGATGATGATGTAGGAGGAGGAGGATGGAGAAAGATGATGATGATGTAGGAGGAGATTGAAGGAGAAGGAGGATGACATTGTAGGAAGATGACCAGAATGATGTATGGTGCGAAAGAAGTTCAACACACATACGTTAGCGGGCACGGTACACGAGGGGGTGGGTGGCTAGCACCACGCCCGGACGCCTTTGTTTCTCTAGTGGCGATGAATACATACCGCACCAGGTACTCGTTTGAGGCTGAGTTGACCTAGGGGAGGCCTATGACCGTTTCAGATAATCGTCACTGGTGAGCCGGAATGGAACTCGGGTCGCCGAGTTCGTAGCGCAGCTCGCTAACCGCTGCGCCACCGCTCCCTCCCATATATATTAAAGTACACACACAGATACTCGTATAACCTCATACACTATTGAGACAAGTGCTATTAGCGTCGCTAGCAGCTATGCAGGTTTGGATGGCGCAACTAGGGGGTGGCGTGGCCTGTACCACCCCCAGCCGCCTTTGTCTCCCCAGCGGCGGTGTATCGATATTACGTCCTTTGCTTAGCTGAGACCCGACACACGTTTTGACAGCGCTCGCCGCCACTAATGTTAGCCGTGGCTGCGAATCGAACTAGGGTGTGGCTAAGAGATGTTAACTACCTCGCCCGATATGCAGGAGGTCGTGGGTTCGATCTCGACTCTAACGCCTGCTGCTGTATATTTGTAGTCTGCGTGTCTCTCTCCCTCTCTCTCTCCCCCCGTGGTCGCGTGGGATTTTTCTCCGGGTCCTCCCTCCGGGTTTTCCCCTCCACATTTAGAATCAACGTCACCGCGTTTGGAGCATTCGGCTCCGTTACATCCCCACGTGATGATGACGACGACGACGATGAGTCCATTTCGTTGAGCGATCATTTTCGATAGCTACGGTCGCTTCTGAAAAAAAGAGCTACATAGCGCAAGCACGGGGAAACGTTGCACCTGGTCAAATAAAAAATAAATGTTGTTATACATTTTAGCTTAGAGCAGTGCGCTAACCACGGCGCCCACCGCTCCATGCAAAGCCATCGTGGCCCTGCGCATTCATTCGGAAGCGGCGTCGATTCCTGCACGAGCGTTGGGCTCCAGGCCAACTTCGTCTCGTCCCGCACACAGCGAACGAGCGGTGCCGTGGGACGAGGATGAGGAGGAAGGGTAGGAGGATGAGGTTGGATGAGGTTTTGAACAAGGACGGGGTGGACGCTTCTGAGGTTGGAGGAGTAGACGGATGATTAGGTTAGATGAGGATTATGATGACGGTGGAGGATTCGTATGATGCGTTGGGGGAGCAGGTTGATGTTTATGAGGTTAGAGGAAAGGACAATGAGGTTGGAGGATGACGAGGAGTACCGTGATGAGGTTGGAGGCGGATCAGGAGGAGGAGGAGCTGCAGGAGGATGATGAGTCGTCTTATTTATAAATGTGTCGTAACCCTCCACCACCAGACACGGCTAATCAGTAAAAAATATGTCACGTTGAGAAAAGACAAATAGTTCACTACTTGAGCCCACTGGTGTGTTTGAAGAGTGCAAGGCCGTAATTATAATCTTTAAATATGCTCAAAATGTCCCCCCCCCAATATATTGCTATAAAAAATAGCTATGCTATGTAAATAAAAACAACAATTTGCTAAACCTTGGCCACAATATCTGGACTTATAACAATGTATAGATTTATGTTTATATTATTGTGGTTATGGTTGTACTTTATTAATCCCTAATCTCTGCCATTACATACAATGAAACAAGAAAAGGTAAACAAGAAAAACGGAGCAATGTAATACAATACACTATTATACATTATTGTAAAAAATAAATAAAAGTCCATCCTATGTTATAATGGTAGGTTTTTACCCTTTTAACTGGTACAAAACTGACACCTTTATTCAAGGCATCATGTTTGCAATGACCACAACACAAGTAGTCAATAAAGCAAACAAAAAGAAGCAACTCTGATAAGGATAATAATATGCACTGTCCTTGAAGTTGATTGGCCCACACCCGAGACGGCTTTCTTATTATTATCCTTATCAGAGTTGCTTCTTTTTGTTTGCTTTATTGACTACTTGTGTTGTGGTCATTGCAAACATGATGCCTTGAATAAAGGTGTCAGTTTTGTACCAGTTAAAAGGGTAAAAACCTACCATTATATTTTGCCACTGGTAAAAGAGATCTCATAGTGTAAATCCATCCTGTGTGTTAGTGAATTTTTTTTATATTTTAGGCCGGAAATTAGTTTTCAAATTTAGATTTTTTCTGGGGGTGGGGACCCCAGACCCCCTGGAAGATTTGGTCTCCCCCAATGTTGACTCCATGGCTACGGCCTTGGAAGAGTGAATCCACAACATTTACAATTTGAGTAGTACGACGTTTCGCTGGAAATTACATCCAGCATCTTCGGGCGATTTTCCAGAATAGTGAAGCCATCCACCACATTGTTTACAGATTGGCCGTGTCGGGTGGTGGAGGCTTGTGAGACATTTATAAATAACGCGATCTAACCCAAAAACCTTGATAATGAATAATACTGGTCGCGAAAGCCTACGTGTTAAACTGAGGATGATGAGGTTGTAGGAGGAGGATGGAGGCTGATGTATGAGGAGGTTGGAGGAGGGTTATGAGGTAGGAGGGGGTTGGAGGAGAAGAAGGATGAGCTTGTATGAAGAGGAGCAGAATGATGATGGTGATGAGGAGGTTGGAGGAGGAGCGGTAGGAGGATGAAGAGGTTGGAGGAGGAGGATGGAGGATGATGATGATGATGATGTAGGAGGGGGAGGATGGAGAAAGATGATGATGATGTAGGAGGAGGTTGGAGGAGAAGAAGGATGAGCTTGTAGGAAGAGGAGCAGAATGATGATGGTGATGAGGAGGTTGGAGGAGGAGCAGTAGGAGGATGATGATGTAGGAGGAGGAGGATGGAGAAAGATGATGATGATGTAGGAGGAGGTTGGAGGAGAAGAAGGATGAGCTTGTAGGAAGAGGAGCAGAATGATGATGGTGATGAGGAGGTTGGAGGAGGAGCAGTAGGAGGATGATGATGTAGGAGGGGGAGGATGGAGAAAGATGATGATGATGTAGGAGGAGGAGGATGGAGAAAGATGATGATGATGTAGGAGGAGATTGGAGGAGAAGGAGGATGACATTGTAGGAAGATGACCAGAATGATGATGGTGATGAGGAAGTTGGAGGAGGAGCAGTAGGAGGATGATGATGTAGGAGGAGGAGGATGGAGAAAGATGATGATGATGTAGGAGGAGGTTGGAGGAGGAGCAGTAGGAGGATGATGATGATGATGATGTAGGAGGATAGAGAAGGATGATGATGATGTAGGAGGAGGTTGGAGGAGGATGACATTGTAGGAAGATGACCAGAATGATGATGGTAATGAGGAAGTTGGAGGAGGAGGATGATGATGATGTAGGAGGAGGTTGGAGGAGGATGACATTGTAGGAAGATGACCAGAATGATGATGGTAATGAGGAAGTTGGAGGAGGAGGATGATGATGATGTAGGAGGAGGAGGATGGAGAAAGATGATGATGATGATGTAGGAGGAGGTTGGAGGAGAAGGAGGATGACATTGTAGGAAGATGACCAGAATGATGATGGTGATGAGGAAGTTGGAGGAGGAGGAGGAGCAGGAGGAGGAGGAGAGAGAGACAGTGGCATAAAGGCGCCCTAATTGCGAGTGCATTGCGCGTGGTGTGAACACACGGCGTGAGCTGTTCCCACGCCTCGCCAAGCCGCCGCTGCTGCCCGGGTATTCAATGCGCGCAGCTCGCGTTCTGCATTATTAGACAGCGCGCACAACACACGCAGCCACCACCGCCGCCACCACCGCCACCGCCACCTCAACCCCCCACTCCTCCAGTCACACAACTCACACAGAGCCACCCAACAAACAAGCTACCCAAATTGTCTGCCCAGCCTGTACACCACTCAGCTGCCCAACATTAATCTCACCCATCCGGATGCTCACTCATCAACCTACCCACCCAACAAACGAGCTACCCAAATTGTCTGCCCAGCCTGTATACCACTCAGCTGCCCAACACCAAATCTCAACCATCCAGATACTCACTCACTCACCAACCTACCCACCCAACAAACACGCTAACAAATTGTCTACCCAGCTACCCAACACTCAATCTCACCCATCCGGATACTCACTCATCAACCTACCCACCCAACAAACACGCTAACAAATTGTCTACCCAGCTACCCAACACTCAATCTCACCCATCCGGATACTCACTCATCAACCTACCCACCCAACAAACAAGCTACCAAATTGTTCACCCAGCCTGTACACCACTCAGCTGCCCAACACAAAATCTCACCCATCAAGATACTCACCCGTCAACCCACTCATCCACCCACTAACCCGACAAATGACCAAATTAATAAATAATCTGCCCACTTAACTGACCACCCGTTCTTCAAAGAGGAGTCCAATGCGCTCACTAATCGACTCACCTACGCAGGAAAACCACCAATCCAATAGCCTCGTCCACCCAGCAAACTACAAAACCATCCAGCAAAGGTCCAACTCGCTCACTCAGCGAACCCTACCCACCTACCCAAAAAACACCACGAGATGAATCACCCAACCAATACACGTCGAACTCACCTTACCCATCAACTGATCCACTCATCTACCCACTAAAAACACCCACTGCTCCACAAGCCACAACTAGCCACCGATCTATCCAACACAATTCTGATCCCCTTACTCGCCTACCCACGACATCACCTACTCACCCACTCACCCACGCAAGAAACCAGCAAGCTACCAAACGAATTAGCCAACAGATGAACCATCAACGCACCCGGCCAAACTCGCCACGAACTCATATACTGACCAACAAACAAACCCGCTCAACTACCACTTTATATACCCACCCACCAATCCACTAACCAACCCCTTCCCTTCGTCCACTCACTCGCAATCACCCACCACAACCACTCACTCGCTGACCAACTGACTCACAAACTCAGTCACTCATCCACGAACTCATTTGCGCGGTCATCATCCACTCACTCGATCACTCACCCACCCACCAACCCAGACACCCACCCACCAAACCAGACATCCACCCACCCACCAAATCAGACACCCACCCACCAACCCAGACACCCACCAACCCAGACACCCACCCACCACCCACCGTGTTATTTGAATGCGCGAGGCGCGCACGCATTGAGGAGCGCGTCGCAAATTTCTCTCCGTACCGCAATGCCCGCATGGCTGTCCACCCCCCACCACCACCCCAGCCCCTCCCCCCACCTCATCAACCTCCCCCCCCTCCCTCTCTCTCTCTACCCCCCTCCCGTCTCTCTTTCGCTCTCCTCCGAACCCCTCAATCTAAGGCAGGGGTCTCCTCCGCCTACAGATTAAAAATCCCAAATCCAAACTAAACAACAACAACCACCACCACCTGTTTATCGTCTGCGTTCGATTCCCGCTCACTGCCACCAACAACAGTGGCGATTATCTGAACCGGTCCTGGGCCTCCTCTAGGTCGACTCAGCCTCAATCGAGTACCTGGTGCGGTGTGTAGTAAACATTGCCACTTGGGAGACAAAGGTGGCCGGGCGTGGTGCTGGCCACCCTCCATGCCTCGTGTGCCGTGCCGGCCTGCTCGTTAACAGCACTTGCCCCAACAGTATGTTCGGGCTATACGGGGGGATCTTTGTCTTTGTCATATACTGGGAGCGGTGGCGCAATGGTTAGCGCGCTGGGCTATCAACAACGGCAAAAACTTGCGTTCGACAGCCACTCATGAAAAGAAAAAACGTACCGACCACTGGACCTCTCCTAGGTCGGCTCAGTGTGTTAACGCAGAGCAGAGGTGGCTGGCCGGGCACGGTTTGCCTCCATCCGCACCAGCGCCTTGGGCGCCATGCCGGGTTTAATAGGTGCTCGCTAACAGCGCCGGCCCCAAGAGTCTGTTGAGTGCTATGCTGGGGATCTTTGTCTTTGCATTTTCTAGTGGGGGTCGGTGGTGGTGGTTAGGGAGGGGGTGGTGATGCCTTTAATGACACGAACCAACATCCCCTCCAATCCGGACCCCCACAACCCCCGTCTCACCCCCCCCCTCCCTACCAACTGCGCCCCCCTTTGCCCAAATTCGCTCTTTTGTTTTCGTTCTGTGGATGAATTAACACGCGCGCGCACACGCACGCACACACACAGGCACGCACGCACACACACGCACGCACGAACTTCCACACGGAGACAGGGAACAAAGGTCCCCCGTGTAGCCCTAACAGACTGGTCGGGGCAAGTGCTGTTCCCGAGTACTACCGATGAAGGCCGGCACGGCACACGAGGCATGGAGGGTGGCCAGCCAGCACCAGGCCCTGGCCGCCTTTGTCTCCCCAGTGGCGATGTTTACTGCACACCGCACACAGGTACTCGTTTGATAGCTGAGTCGACCTAGGGGAAGCCCAGGACCGGTTGAGATCATCCGTCACTGCTGTTGGTGACCGTGAGCGGAAATCGAATTCGGGTCGCCGGGTTCGTAGCGCAGCGCGCTAACCGCTGCACCACCGCTCTCCACTACGTACAAAGACAAACAAAGATGCCCCTGATAATTGGTTCTTTACCCTTCCATCTGGCAACAAAACTGACACCTTTTTACAAGGAGTCATGTTTGCATAGACCGCAATACCTGCAGTCATAATGCAAACAAAAGAACATAACTCTGATAATGTATGCACTGTCCTTAAAGTTGATTGATCCACACCCGAGACAGCTTTCCTTAGAGCCTGGTCTCATATGGGTTGGACCAGATGACGCCAAAAGGCGCACAACTCAAAGACAATGCACCATCAGAGTATGGCAAATGAGGTTCCCATAGTAAAGATGCCCCTGTATAGCCTTAGCAGACTGTTCGGGCAAGTACTGTTAGCGAGCAGCTATGAAGGCATGCATGTACAAAGACGACCACCACCACCATCATCAGCAGCACCATTATCCCTACGACCAGTGGTACCACCACCATCATCACCAACCTCCATTCTACAACTGTCACCACCATCACCACCATCATCACCAACCTCCATTCTACAACTGTCACCACCATCACCAACATCACCACCAACATCATCACCACCAACCTCCATACTACTCGACTGTCACCACCATCATCACCAACCTCCATTCTACAACTGTCACCACCATCACCAACATCACCACCAACATCATCACCACGAACCTCCATACTACTCGACTGTCACCACCATCATCACCAACCGCCATTCTACAACTGTCACCACCATCACCATCATCACCACCAACCTCCATTCTACAACTGTCACCACCATCACCTTCATCACCACCACCATCACCACCAACCTCCATACTACTCGACTGTCACCACCATCACCACCATCACCATCATCACCAACCTCCATTCTAAAACTGTCACCACCATCACCATCATCACCACCAACCTCAATTCTACAACTGTCACCACCACCACCATCATCACCACCACCACCATCACCACCACCAACCTCCCTTCTATTACTGTCACCACCACCACTACCAATCTCACCACCATCACCGCCATCATCATTCAGTCTCCCACCATCACCACTGCTATATTCACCACCACCACCACCACCATCACCCCTACGACCACTGTCAGCACCACCACCACAACCACCACCACCACCACCCGGTGAATACCAGCACGCGCTTTTTTTCTCAGGGCTGTGACTTCAGCGAGCGCCAAGAGCTTATGGTAATTCGGGCTGCTTTTAAGAACAATATCATTCATATTTATAATTATGACAATAAACACTTTCACATCGGCTCCCCCACCCCCCACCACCCCCCTAATGACCATTCACACTCGCAACCTCCTCGCTCCTTTCATATTTCCGATGCGCGCGCGTGAATATGCGTGCATTTCAAAAGGCTGCCGACTGCCATTTTTTTTGGAGGTCAAAAGAAGTGGTGGTCTCTGGATCAACAACAATGACATCCCACCCCCTCGTCTAGCCCCCCCCCACTCCCCTCCCCTCCTACACCCCCCCCGTCAAGGGGAGATTCAGGGTCAACTCTGCATGAAGTTCTCCCGGTGCTTGAGGATCGTGGGGTGGTGGGGAGAAACTAGCCACGCTGCTGAGATCCCAACGGGCACACAGTTCGAAGATTTGGTGGAAGTCTCAAATGGCACGGGACTGAACACGGTCACGTGGTTTCATCCTCACACAGCCCCACGTGACTTCATTCTCACACAACCACCCGTGACGTCATTCTCACACAGCCCCCCGTGACGTCATCCTCACACAGCCCCACGTGACGTCATCCTCACACGGCCCCCCTTGACTTCATCCTCACACAGCCCCGTGACGTCATCCTCACACAGCCCCCCCGTGACTTCATCCTCACACAGCCCCCGTGACGTCATCCTCTCACAGCCCCCCGTGACGTCATCCTCACACAGCCCCCAAGTGACTTCATCCCGTGACTTCATCCTCACACAGCCCCCCGTGACTTCATCCTCACACAGCCCCCCGTGACGTCATCCTCACACAGCCCCCAAGTGACTTCATCCCGTGACTTCATCCTCACACAGCCCCCCGTGACGTCATCCTCACACAGCCCCCCGTGACGTCATCCTCACACAGCCCTCAAGTGACTTCATCCCGTGACTTCATCCTCACACAGCCCCCCGTGACGTCATCCTCACACAGCCCCCCGTGACGTCATCCTCACACAGCCCCCCTTGACTTCATCCTCACACAGTCCCGTGACGTCATCCTCACACAGCCCCGTGACTTCATCTCACACAGCCCCACGTGACTTCATCCTCACACAGCCCCCCATGACTTCATCCTCACACAGCCCCCCGTGACGTCATCCTCACACAGCCCCCCTTGACTTCATCCTCACACAGTCCCGTGACGTCATCCTCACACAGCCCCGTGACGTCATCCTCACACAGCCCCCCTTGACTTCATCCTCACACAGCCCCCGTGACTTCATCCTCACACAGTCCCGTGACGTCATCCTCACACAGCCCCGTGACTTCATCTCACACAGCCCCACGTGACTTCATCCTCACACAGCCCCCGTGACTTCATCTCACACAGCCCCCCGTGACGTCATCCTCACACAGCCCCCCTTGACTTCATCCTCACACAGTCCCGTGACGTCATCCTCACACAGCCCCGTGACTTCATCTCACACAGCCCCACGTGACTTCATCTCACACAGCCCCACGTGACTTCATCCTCACACAGCCCCCACGTGACTTCATCCTCACACAGCCCCCCGTGACGTCATCCTCACACGGCCCCACGTGACTTTATTTCACATGTATGCGAGTCCATATGTACACGCGCACGTGCCATTCGAGGTGTCTGCCTCTGTGCCTTTATATCTCCGCATGTGAGTCTGTGCGTGTGTGTACATCATTTGGGGGGCGGTAGTGTAGCGGTTAGCGCGCTGCGCTACGAATCCGGCAAGCAGAGTTCGATTCATATTCTTAGGTTTTTTCGGTAAAGTCACGTAGGTAAAACATCAAAATTAATAAAAATTAAATAAAATAAAGATCACGACGTTTCGGAGGCAACACAAGTCTCCGTCATCTGGTGGGACCGTCACAGCCAGATTAGCTGCATCAAGTGAGGCAATGATTCAAGATGTAATCCCTTAAAAGCGAGTTGAGGGGGGAGGAGAGGGGGGGGGAGCTCATCAGAATGCGGTAGCCAATGAATGGAACGTATCGGGAGGGAGGGGGGCGGGGCCAAAAGGGTGGGCGACGGCGTGGAAGCGATTGTGCGCAAGCGACAAACTGCTGCACACGCCAACGCATTGGACAGAGAGGGGGGAGGGGGAGGCCTGATACACATAATAGAAAAGAACGAAAATGCCCATGTTTATACCAATGCTGGCTGAACAATGAAGAGATTACTGTTAAACAGTGGGGATGTTAACACTCGGTAAAGTAAAGTAAAATAGTGCCTGTCAGATAAGATGGTCCAAAAAAGTGTAATTAAGTATTTTTTGCGTGGTTAATAACATCTTTCCAATGATTACTAAGTTTGTACCCATCATCACGGTTGAAATTATGTCTGTGTTTGTATATTTGTATGGCTTCGTGTACAAACCTTTGATGGTAGCCAGGAGGTTTGCAGAGAACCTTGGTCTCGGAAAAGACAATTTCATGAGAGCCCACCGAGTTGTAGCAATGATCGGCAACGGCCGAAGAATCAGTTCTGCCGTGTTTCAGATCTGACTTGTGCTCGCGGACACGATCAGCAACATGACGTTTCGTTTCTCCAATGTAGCAATCACCACAAATGCAACTCAATTTGTAGACTCCAGGATACTGTAAGTCAGGAACGACATCCTTCACAGATGGAATCAGATCACGGATTTTATGCACTGTACTGAATCGGACTTGGATCTTATGTTTGTTTAGAATTTTGGAGATCTTTTTGGTCACGCCTGCTATGTATGGTAACGTGATAGTTTTGGTCGGAGTTTCATGTGGCTGTTTCTGTGTGGTGGGAGAGACAGCTTGGCGGATAGTACGGTCAGAGTATCCGTTCATCCTGAGGGCCCGATGTACATGTCTTAATTCACCGGTCAGGTGGTGTTGGTCAGAAATGCCATGGGCTCTGTGGTATAGCGTTTTGATGAGATAATTCTTTTGAGATGGGTGGTGGTGGGAATCCGGTTTCAAGTAGGAATCTGTGTGGGTGGCTTTCCTGTAGACAGAATGTCTCAAGGATCCGTCAGGCCTCCTCTCAAACAGAATATCCAAGAATGGTAGTTTACCGTCTTTCTCCACTTCCATGGTGAATCTGATGGATGGGTGTCTAGAATTGATGTGGTCCAAGAAGTGGTTCAGTGCTGGGAGGCCATGTGGCCAGATGACGAAAGTGTCGTCCACATACCTCTTCCACAAGGAAGGACGCAGGGTGGATGTCTGGATGGCATCTGATTCAAACTTTTCCATGAACATGTTGGCTATAACTGGTGACAAGGGGGAGCCCATAGGGGTACCCTCATTCTGTTTGTAGAAGGTGCCATTCCAGGTAAAATAGGTGTTGGTGAGGCAATGCCTAACCAGCGCAGGTACATCAGAATTCAATCCATGTTGGACTAAGTCCTCAATTATTGTTAGGGTGTCCGGTACTGGGACTTTGGTAAACAAAGATACTACATCAAAGCTGACGAGGATGTCATCAGGAGATAGTACCATGTCCTTAACCATAGAGACTAATTGGGTTGAGTTGAGTACTGCCGAAGAGGTCTTGCCTGTGAAGGGGAGCAGAGTATCTGATAGAAAACGAGTTCGATTCCCGCTCACGGTTAACAACCAGATAATGACCTCAACCGGCCCTGCATCTCCCCCTAGGTCGACCCAACCTCAAATGAGTACCTGGTGCGGTGTGTAAACATCGCCACGAGGTGCTTGGCCACCCACCCCATCGTGTGCCGTGCCGGCCTTAACAGGTGTTGCTCTACGCTAACAGGACTTTCCCCAACAGTCTATTAGGGGGATCTTTGTCTTTGTGCCGGTGTGTGTCTGTGTGTAGATCTCTCTGCGTGTGTGTGTACATCTCTGGGTGTGTGTCTGTGTGTAGATCTCTCTCTGTGTGTGTACATCAGTGGGTGTGTGTCTGTGTGTAGGTCCCTCTGTGTGTGTACATCTCTGGGTGTGTCTCTGTGTGTAGATCTCTCTCTCTCTCTCCGTGTCTGTACATCTCTAGGTGTGTGTTTGTGTGTAGATCTCTCTCTCTCTGTGTCTGTACATCTCTAGGTGTTTGTCTGTGTGTAGATATCTCTCTGTCTGTACATCTCTGGGTGTGTCTCTGTGTGTAGATCTCTCTCTCTCTCACTGTGTCTATACATCTCTAGGTGTGTGTTTGTGTGTTTTTTTTTGCCCACGTTTGAGAGCCACTCGGAACCACCACCGACAATCACCGACCACCCACGCCAATTAATATCAACAATAGCCGCACCAATCACAATGGGTCCGTCACCTCCCATCGCCACCTGTACAGCCACCCGACCCTGCAGCGCACCTGGCCCACGTGGGAACGTCCAGGTGAGAGGATGGCCTAACGCCTAATTACAGGGGGGGCGGGGGGGCGTTGGAGCGGTGGCGCAGCGGTTAGCGCACCACCGCGTCCTCAAACCCCATCCTCCTTGAGTTCGATTCCCAGCCAGGGCTAAGGCTCGAGCATGCGTTCGTGATCACGACATCGACACGAGAGCTGGCGGTGCTGTGGTCAGCCCTCTGCGCTATGGACCCATTGGCCGGGGTTTAGCGGATGGGCGGTGGGTGGCTATCGCTGTGGAGGGTTGGTGGAACACGCACAGACTTTGAGTAACTCCCCTCGGCTGCGGAGGAGACGAACTCCGGCTCTGTCAGCAGGAGGCTGGTCCAGCAAAGTGTCGACGAATATATCATAGAGCCCAATGCATATCCGACCATGAACACATTTCCAGTGAACTCAAACACGTACGCCAAGCTCTTAAGGCTAATGGTTACTCCGACTACACAATCCGCAAAGCCATCTCTCCAACCATCAAGAAGGATCCTGTTGAGGAGCCTTTCAAGACCATCACCTTACCTTACATTGCTGGGGTCACAAAAAAGATCTCCAAAATCCTGATTAAACACAAGATCCAGGTCCGATTCAACACAGTACATAAAATCCGTGATCTGGTACCGTCTGTAAAAGATGTGGTTCCAGACATACAGCACCCTGGTGTCTACAAACTAAGTTGCCTCTGTGGTAGCAGTTACATTGGACAAACCAAACGACATGTCTCGGACCGCATCCGTGAACATAAAGCTGACCTGAAACACGGTAGGACAAACACCTCAGCCGTGGCAGATCACTGTTACAACTCAGTGGGCTCACATGACATTGACTTCTCCAAGACAGAGGTTCTCTGCAAGCCACCTGGCTATCATGAGAGATTCGTTCATGAGGCGATCCACATATACAAACACAGAGACAATTTTAATCGAGAAGATGGATTCTGGCTTAGCAATCATTGGAAGGACGTAATAAACCATTTTGATACACATTAGGGTAGGTAAAATAATACATAGTGTTATGTTGAAATGTGGTTTATTGCAATACAGTATATAATTTAATGTTGGGTTTATCTATGGCAGTATATAGTACGGTATATGCTCGGTTGATGTAAGAGAATACAGTTTAGATGGAAGCATATTATATAACTTTTACGACGTAGAATTGTAATGTATTACTTGCTGTTAGTAACTCAGCTTATTGTAGAGTATAGTAAGTATACTGATGGTGCTATGCAGTTTATATATTTTAGTTTTTTGTATGTAGTTTATACTTTAGTTTTCTACGGTGTTGTTTAGTAACTGCAGCTACATATCATTGGCATTCCTTTCCTTTGTTAATGCCAATCCCTGCACCCCCCCTTGGTGCTCTTGATCCTGCATAGTGCGTGGGCATGGTATGACTTTGAAGCCCCCCCGCCCCCTGCGCATTTCCCATGTATATGCTAAATTCCTCTTGATATGCACATTCTTTTTGTTAAGGCGCTCTTCTCCCACCCCCAACCCAGCTTATATGTAAGCTCCTAGCTTGGATTGTCTCATTCTTCACCTGAGGACGGCTGCTTGCGTTGTGGCCGAAACGTCGTGAGAATTGTTTCATTTTATTATGTTTTATTTTTATTATTTTATTACTTCCCTTCTACGTGACTTTACCGAAAAAACCAAGAAGATGAATCCCTGCAGTCACGAAAGCTTTAAATCGAAATGTCGACGAATATCCACCTATAGCGGAGGTTTTATTTGGGGGTTAGATCGCGTCAATATGAATGCGTCGTTAAACCCGACACAGCCAATGAGTGACGTTTGTCGCGGAAACAGAACGTGGCCAGTTCGTTACTAGTACAGCACTAGCCGGTGTGTTGGAGAATAAAATCCACCGCGTTGCAATGAGCACGACGTTTCGCCAGTAATTGCAACTGGCATCATCAGGCGATAGCCAGACTTCTGGAGAAATCCGCCTGCTTCGCTCATAAATATAGGCATAACTACGTACCGGTGCTGGCGGCAGATTGAATGACGCATTTATATTTACGCGATCTGACCCAACGACGCCGATTACGGATAATATTGGTCGCGAAATCCCTACGACTACGTGTTAAACTAATCTCCATCTCGATTTGAAGCTTTCGTGAAACTGCTGTGATTGCCTCACCTGATGATAGTCGCTTGCGTTGCGATCGAAACGTCGTGATCTATTGTTTTATACCTACGTGACTTTACCGAAAGAACCAAAGAGGATAATCTCCATCTGTTCCATCTCACTTCCAGCCTGCTCGCCAGCAGGAGGCGGTTGTTACTGCACGCACGCAGACTCTCTCACATGCTCCGCCTGGTGGGGATCGAGTGTTTCTCCCTCGCTTAATGACGCGCGCGCTTTTCTCCGCGTCAAGTGGCGAGCTGAAGAGAGGTGGGTCCGTCAGCGAATCGCAGCTCCGTTTACGCGGATTCACTCCCGGACCCCACTTGTTGTACTGTACTGCCATATCCTGGCTAAGCCCCCCCCCCCGCCCTTGGCCCAGCGGGTTTCGGGAGTTTCACAAATCTCTGAGTGATCCACCAACCCTCGCTGCTGACAACCGCTGCCCGTCACTCGTGTCGCGATAGGCGGGCGGAGTAACGGGATAGCGTTGATTCGCGCGCAGAGAGAGAGAGAGACAAAGACGGCTTTGGTTGGGGGGTGGGGGGAGGGAACCCCAGGCGATCGGAGTTTGAATCCCGCTCGCGGCCAATATCGGTAGAAAATGTCTGAACCGTTACTGTGAGCATGACGTCCCGGCCGCCTTTGTCTCCCCAGTGGCGATGTTTACTACACACCGCACCAGCTACTCATTTGAGGCTGAGTCGACCTGGGCACTCCACCTTCTCGTGTGCCACGGGTGGCGGCCTTCATAGCAGAGGTCGCAACCGGTTACCCGATACCCGTACCCTACCCGATGCCCGGCTACCCTTACCCGGCCGGGTACGGGTACGGGTACCCGTTTGCGACCCTGGTGCGGCCGGGTACGGGTACGGGTAGGCCGTGAGTCTCTGGTGAGTAACTGTCACTCATTTCCCAACGTCTTGTCTCTTCTCACAATTCAAGTTCCTAGAATCAACCCACCCGCGCCTGCAACATGGCTTCATCCTAGAGGTCGCAATCGGGTACCCGTTTGCGACCCTGGTGCGGCCGGGTACGGGTAAGGAATCAAAACCCGTTTGCGACCTCTGCTTCATAGGTGCTGCTGCTACTCGTTAACAGCACTCGACCCTGCTGCACGTGGGTTGATTGTCCGTGAAGGAGCGGTGGCGCAGTGATTAGCGCACCGCAACTACCCGCCCGGCCATCTGAGTTCGATTCGTTGCTCGGAGTTGTCGGAGCAATTGTTGGTTGTGCTGAGCAGAATGTGTTGTTGATACGATTATTGTCGCTGACGTGGTGGTGGTTGTTGATGTTGTTGTTGTTGTCGTCGTGGTAGTTGTGGTTGTTTTTGTGGTGGTGGTTGTTGTTGTTGTAGTGGTTGTTGTGGTTGTAGTAGTCGTTGTTGTAGTGGTTGTTGTGGTTGTAGTAGTCGTTGTTGTAGTGGTTGCTGCAGGAGATGTCGTTGTTGTGGTAGTAGTGGTGGTTTTTGTAGTGGTTGTTGTGGTTGTTGTGGTAGTGGTGCTTGTTGTAGTGGTTGTTGTTGTGGTTGTTGTTATGATTTTAGTGGTTGTTGTAGTAGTGGTGCTTGTTGTAGAGGTTGTTGTGGTTGTAGTGGGTGTTGTAGTTGTGGTGGTTGTTGCAGTGGTGGTTGTTGCAGTGGTGGTTGTTGTAGTAGTGGTTGTTGTGGTTGTAGTGGGTGTTGTTGTAGTGGTGGTTGTTGTAGTGGTGGTTGTTGTGGTTGTAGTGGGTGTTGTTGTAGTGGTGGTTGTTGTAGTGGTGGTTGTTGTAGTGGTGGTTGTTGTAGTAGTGGTGCTTGTTGTAGAGGTTGTTGTGGTTGTAGTGGGTGTTGTAGTAGTGGTGGTTGTTGTAGTGGTGGTTGTTGTAGTAGTGGTTGTTGTAGTATTAGTGGTGGTTGTTAAGGTATTGATTATGGTTGTCGATGATGTAGTAGTGGTGATTATTGTAGCGGCGGTTGTAGTAGTGATTGTTGTTGTTGTTGTTGTTTTAGTAGTCGTGGTGGTTGTTGTCGTGGTTGTTGTAGTCGTGGTGGTTGTTGTCGACTTGACTCTGTGTAACCACGTGGTGAGGACTCAAGGGACCAGGACTCTGACTCTGCTGTTATTATTTTGGTAGATTGTTGCTGTTGTGATTGTTCTTGATGCGATTGTTGTTGTTGATGTCATTGTTCTTGTTTGTTGTTGTTGTTGTTGATGATGCGGGACGGGGCCAGACACGGCCCCGGGGAATCCCCAGACGCTCGGGGGGGGGGGGGGTCAGAGGTCACCTCCGTTTCACGTGGGCCCCACATTGTCTCGCTGCCTCCCTCCCAACCCCTCCCCCTGAACCCCACACACCCCCTCCCCCCAACCCTCCATTTGATTTCCGCTACCACCCCCCTCCTCCATGACCCCCATCCCCCAAATCCACTCCACCCCATCCCCCTGATCCCCCATCCACTCCTCCACCATTCCTCCAGCCTCTCCCCCCCCACCCCATCACCCCTCTTCCAGTCCCCCTCCCCCTGATCCCCCCCCCCTCATCCAGCCCCCCTCCCCCCGATCCCCCTCCTCCAGCCCCCCTCCCCCCGATCCCACCACCTCCAGCCCCCTCCCCCTGATCCCCCCAGCCCCCCACCCCTCCTCGAGCCCCCCCTCCCCCCATCCCCCCACCCCTCCTCCATGGTCTATTCACTGCTGGAGGAAGTTCAACATTGAGACATTAACCTGCGCGTGTGTTCTAAAGTTCACGTGGCTCCTCCCCCTCTGGGTGAATGAGCACGCGATTCGGAACCACGCGGGTATCTTATCCGCAAGACAACAACAACGACAACAACACAAAACAACAACACATTAAAACTTTTTTGTTATTTTTAAATCGAGATAACGATCCGCCACCAAATGTCCGTTACGGATTCCTCGTCGGTTCAGGACGACCCTCAAATCGTCTCGTCCCACCTATCCGCTGGAAATTCCACATTCCTATGGAGGGGACCGCTCGTGACACACAGGACCCGGGTCCCACCACCATCACCTCCTCCTCCACGCCGCGTCTGTCTCAGCCAGCAGTGAGTGGTATGGCTCCACTCGCCTCTGACTCGACTAAAGTACGAAATATTGTTTTTGTATTTGACCAGGTAAGGTTACCGCTGAGCTCGATAGCTCTCTTTTTAATTGGTGCAGAAGCGACCTGGCCGCTAAAATTATATCTCAACGAAGTGGGTTTATTATCATCAGCATCATCATCATCATTACGTGTGGAAATGTGTAGCAGCCAAACACTCTAAACGCGTGAAGTTGATTCTAAACGTGGAGGTGAAAACCGACGGACCCGGAGAAAAATCCACTTGACCACGGGGAGAGAGAGAGACACGCAAACTCCAAATCTACAGCAGCAGGCGTCAGGGTCGGGATCGAACCCACGACTTCCTGTGTACCAATCGAGGTAGTTAACATCTCCTAGCCATGATGATGATGATAGAGATACACCACAAACTCCAAATATACAGCAGCAGGCGTCAGGGTCGGGATCGAACCCACGACTTCCTGTGTACCAATCGAGGTAGTTAACATCTCCTAGCCATGATGATGATGAGAGAGATACACCACAAACTCCAAATATACAGCAGCAGGCGTCAGGGTCGGGATCGAACCCACGACTTCCTGTGTACCAATCGAGGTAGTTAACATCTCCTAGCCATGATGATGATGATAGAGATACACCACAAACTCCAAATATACAGCAGCAGGCAGCAGGGTCGGGATCGAACCCACGACTACCTGTGTACCAATCGAGGTAGTTAACATCTCCTAGCCATGATGATGATGAGAGAGATACACCACAAACTCCAAATATACAGCAGCAGGCAGCAGGGTCGGGATCGAACCCACGACTTCCTGTGTACCAATCGAGGTAGTTAACATCTTCTAGCCACCGTGATGATGATGAGAGAGATACACCACAAACTCCAAATATACAGCAGCAGGCAGCAGGGTCGGGATCGAACCCACGACTTCCTGTGTACCAATCGAGGTAGTTAACATCTCCTAGCCATGATGATGATGAGAGAGATACACCACAAACTCCAAATATACAGCAGCAGGCAGCAGGGTCGGGATCGAACCCAGAACCTCCCAGGCGAGGTAGTCAACATCTCGTCACCACAGAGTGATAGACGCATGGGCAGCGTGGAGGAGTAGCCCAAAGCGCTTTCTGCAACGAGCGCGCTCAGAAATGGAGCTCCCTTCCTCCAGCAGTGCCGAGGGCACGTACTTGCAGCGCTGCGCCTTTAGCTTTATGCGCCACAACAGGACGACGTTTCGGGCAATGGCCCCGGCCTTGCTAGTACGTGTGGGCCAAGTGCGAGTGCGAGTTCGACACGACTCACGAAACCAACACCGCCCCGTGACGTTTCGCCCGTAATCACAATAACAAAACCCACAACCAGCATCATCAGGCGACAGACAGGATTAAATTTCGATTTAAAGCTTTCGTGACTGCAGGGATTCATCTTCTTGGTTCTTTCGGTAAAGTCACGTAGAAGGGAAGTAATAAAAAAATACAAATATTATATTATATTATTATATTATATTATTTTATTATATTATTTTATTATGTTTTATTTTTATTATTTTATTACTTCCCTTCTACGTGACTTTACCGAAAGAATCAAGAAGATGACAGCCAGGATTGTTGACGTTCATCACTCAGCAGAGCGAGGGCCGCGCGAACGCCGCTGCCCCCCTGCCACGCTCGACGAAGTTTGGAGAGAGCCGAGCGGAGTTCCAAAGAACTCACGAACAGAGGTCGCAACCGGGTACCCGATACCCGTACCCTACCCGATACCCGGCTACCCGTACCCGGCCGGTTACGGGTACCCGTTTGCGACCCTGGTGCGGCCGGGTACGGGTAGGCCGTGAGTCACTGGTGAGTAACCGTTTGTCACTCATTCCCCAACGTCTTGTCTCTTCTCACAATTCAAGTTCCTAGAATCAACCCACCCGCGCCTGCAACATGGCTTCATCCCAGAGGTCGCAATCAGGTACCCGATACCCGTACCCTACCCGATACCGGGCCGGGTACGGGTAGCCGGTTATCGGGTACGGCCGGGTACGGGTACCCGTTTGCGACCCTGGTGCGGCCGGGTACGGGTAAGGAATCAAAACCCATTTGCGACCTCTGCTCACGAACCAAGAGCAGCAGCAGCAGCAGCAGCAGCCGTCTCCTCGTTGTTGTGAATGAGCCAACGCAAGACGACCCCTGGGGGGTTTGACCTTCCACGGGAGATGCTCGTGGTCCACCCTGAGCCGCGTGCGCGAGCCACGGCTGCGGCTGCGGCAGCGGCAGCAGACGCGGGCAGCTGGCGATGCAACAGTGGGACGATACAAACTCATCTTCTTGGTTCTTTCGGTAAAGTCACGTAGAAGGGAAATAATAAAACATAATAAAATAATTCTCACGACGTTTCGGCCACAACGTAAGCAGCCGTCCTCAGGTGAAGAACAGGTCTGTCGGGAAGACAGCGTCTGAATGCGTTGTGGCCGAAACCTCGTGAGAATTATTTTATTATGTGTTATTATTTTTATTAAATTATTTCCCTTCTACGTGACTTTACCGAAAGAACCAATAAGATGAATCCCTGCAGTCACGAAAGATTTAAATCGAAATTTAACGATACAAACTCTTTGGCAGTAGCGGTGTGGCGGCCGTGGTCATTTAGCGCAGACCGTACAAGACGCGATGCCCCGACCCACAAATACGAGGAGACATCGCGGAGGCGATGATGACGATGATGATGATGCTGATGATGACGCTGATGACGATGATGATGCTGATGATGACGATGATGATGATGATGACGCTGATGACGATGATGATGCTGATGATGACGATGATGATGATGATGACGCTGATGACGATGATGATGCTGATGATGACGATGATGATGACGATGATGATGATAACGCTGATGACGATGATGATGCTGATGATGACGATGATGATGACGACGATGATGATGGTGATGATGACGATGCTGATGATGCTGATGATGACGACGATGATGACGATAATGATCACCACCACCACCACCACACCGGCAATGGCGTGGAGCGGTGGCGCAGCGGTTAGCGCGCCGTGCTACGATGTCCGGCGATCTGAAATTCTATTTTCGGCCACGGACAGCGACGAGCGACTTCTGCACCAACAGTGGCGTGAGCGAGCACATTGCAGGGCCGCGCCTTTATAACAAGAACCAGTCTCCACCATCCTCCTCATGCCCCCTCCCGGTTCACTCTCTCTTCTTTTACGATCAGAGGAAACAAGAAGATGCTCGGTGTAGTCGACACTTTGCTTCGTTCATCATTTCGTTTTTTTGTTTTTTTTTCAATGCTTTGCTTTATGTGCCCCCCCCCCCCTGTTTAAATGAAATATTTCACAAAAGATTTCACGTTCTGCTCTCCTCCTTCTTACCCCTTCCTTCTCTCTACCCCTCTCTCTCTACCCCCTCTCTCTACCCCCTCTCTCTACCCCCTCTCTCTACCCCCTCTCTCTACCCCTCTCTCTACCCCCTCTCTCTACCCCCTCTCTCTACCCCCTCTCTCTACCCCCCCGTCGACTCTCTACCCCCTCTCTCTACCCTCTCTCTCTCTACCCCCCCTCTCTCTACCCCCTCTCTCCCTACTCTATGTTCCCCCTGTTTTCTATATAATATTTGTAAAAATAAAAGTGTACTACGACAAGTGCTGCATCTGCACCCTCTGTGCCTCGCCGGGTCAGCGGAGCCCGACACGGGCCGGGGTTAATGGGGTCACACCGGGGGAGGCGGTGGGGGGGAGAGACACGGGGAGGGAGGGAGGGGAAGAGGAGAGAGAGTTCATTGGGGCCCGCTCTGTCTGTCACCGGTTTAACGGCCCGTGTCACGGAGGCGGCGTTAATCAGCTGGGAGGTTGACCCCCGTTGACCCCGACCACGCCTCTGGGTCCCCTCCGAGGTGGTGGTCGCATCCGTTGTGAGGCTACGCGAGGCGCAGGGAAGTGAGAAGAGCGGGCGGGTGAGTGAGTGAGTGGTTGGGTGAGTGAGTGAGTGGTTGGGTGAGTGAGAGGCTGGGTGAGTGAGTGGGTGAGCGAGTGAGAGGCTGGGTGAGTGAGAGGCTGGGTGAGTGAGTGGGTGAGCGAGTGAGGGGCTGGGTGAGTGAGTGGGTGAGCGAGTGAGAAGCTAGGTGAGTGAGTGGGTGGTTGGGTGAGTGAGTGAGTGGTTGGGTGAGTGAGTGGTTGGGTGAGTGAGTGGCTGGGTGAGTGAGTGGGTGAGCGAGTGAGAGGTTGGGTGAGTGAGTGGGTGGTTGGGTGAGTGAGTGGTTGGGTGAGTGAGTGGTTGGGTAAGTGAGTGATTGGATGAGTGAGTGGTTGTGTGAGTGAGTGGTTGGGTGAGTGAGAGGCTGGGTGAGTGAGTGGTTGGGTGAGTGAGAGGCTGGTTGAGTGAGTGGTTGGGTGAGCGAGTGGTTGAGTGAAAGAGAGGCTGGTTGAGTGAGTGGTTGGCTGAGTGAGTGGTTGGGTGAGTGAGTGGTTGGGTGAGCGAGTGGTTGGGTGAGTTATATGCTGGGTAAGTGAGACGTTGGGTGAAAAAGAGGCTGGTTGAGTGGTTGGGTGAGTGAATGGTTGGGTGAGTGAGAGGCTGGGTGAGTGAGAGGCTGGGTGAGGGAGTGGTTGGGGGAGTGAGTGGTTGGGTGAGTGAGACGCTGGGTGAAAGAGAGGCTAGGTGAGTGAGTGGTTGGGTGAGTGAGTGAGAGGCTGGGTTAGTAAGAGGTTGGGTGATTGAGAGGCTGAGTGAGTGAGTTGCTGACGTCAGTATATGATTGAGAGAGGAGAAGCAACGCTCACAACAACGAGCGGAGCGCCAGGGGGCTAAAACGCAGCAAGTTGGCACAGTAGGGGGCACAGGTGGTGCATCGGCCACTCAACTCAGTCGACCCATGGCACCTGCTGGGTCTGTCCCGTGACCTCTTGCCAGCGGGCGTTCGACACTTCACGTGGCCTTAACGTGCACCTAGTCTGGCACAAGATTATTGCGAATGGCGGTTGTAGGTGTGTGGGAGAGTGTGTGGGTGAGTGGGCGAGTGAGTGGACGAGTGAGTGGACGAGTGTATGGGTGAGTGGGTGAGTGTATTGGTGAGTGGGCGAGTGAGTGTATGAGTCAGTGGACGAATGAATGAGCGTGCGGGAGAGTGAGTGAGTTAGACAATACTCAAAAAACCACAACGATGATTGGCATTTACAGGCCTTTTATCCATCCACTGCTGGACGGATGAAGCCCTCTCCCACTCCGCATCAAATTGTCTGACCTTGACCATACTTCACCACTGGGGATCGATGCCTCTAGTGACTGCGAGAGATGGCGAGGGCATAAGGGAGGCCCTCATCTAGCAGTGGATAGACTTTGCCTTTGGCTACTGATGCTGCTGCTGATTATGCTGCTGACGATGATGATGATCATAATCAACGTTTTTGGGTTTAGATCGCGTTATTTATAAATGTGTCGTAACCCTCCACCACCCGACACGGCCAATCAGTAAAAAAGTGTCACGTTGACAAAAGACAAATAGTTCACTGCTTTAGCCCACCGGTGTGTTGAAGCGTGAAACCACAACATTTACAATTTGAGTCGTACGACGTTTCGCTGGTAATTGCATCCAGCATCATCGGGCAATTCGGCGATCTAAACCCAAAAACGTTGATTATGAATAATATTGGTCGCGAAAGCCTACGTGTTAAGATGATGATGATGACGATGATGATGCTGATGACGATGATGATGAAAGTTCGTCTCAGCGCACGTAAAAAAATAGAAGAATTTGTCAACACAAATGGTCTATGACAGATCATTACGTAGACAAACAACTCAGACGCATACAGACAAACACAAAGATCTCCCGTGTAGCCTCAACAGACTGTTGGGGCAAGTGCAGTTAGCGAGTAGCACCTATTAAGGCCGGCACGGCACACGAGGGGGTGGGTGGCCAGCAACCACGCCCGACCGCCTTTGTCTCCCCAGTGGCGATGTTTACTACACACCGCACCAGGTACTCAATTTGAGGCTGAGTCAACCTGGGTTGATCACCACCACCACCACCTTCTTGGTTCTTTCGGTAAAGTCACGTAGGTATAAAATAAAATGAATTGAATAATTTATTTTATTTTAAAATAAATTGAATGATTTATTTTATTTTAATAAAATAAATTTGAATGATTTATTTTATTGTAATAAATTTAATTTAATTATTTATTTTATCTTCTTGGTTCTTTCGGTAAAGTCACGGAGAAGGGAAATAATAAAATAATAAAAATAAAACATAATAAAATACAATTCTCACGACGTTTCGGCCACAACGCAAGCAGCCGTCCTCAGGTGAAGAACAGGTCTGTTGAAAAGACCACCACCACGTGACTTTTCTTTCGTGTTGTGCGCGTTGCTTTTAGCGCCACAGCGCGTGGATTTGTAGCGAGTGTTTATTTGTGTTGCTGGCAGAGGTGGGACAAAGTCATTGTTATGCAAGTCCAAGTCGAGTCGCAAGTCATCAAATTCATGACTCGAGTCTGACTCGAGTCCAAGTCACATGACTCGAGTCCACATCTCAGAGGTGGGACAAAGTCATTGTTATGCAAGTCCAAGTCGAGTCGCAAGTCATCAAATTCATGACTCGAGTCTGACTCGAGTCCAAGTCACATGACTCGAGTCCACATCTCAGAGGTGGGACAAAGTCATTGTTATGCAAGTCCAAGTCGAGTCGCAAGTCATCAAATTCATGACTCGAGTCTGACTCGAGTCCAAGTCACATGACTCGAGTCCACATCTCATAGGTGGGACAAAGTCATTGTTATGCAAGTCCAAGTCGAGTCGCAAGTCATCAAATTCATGACTCGAGTCTGACTCGAGTCCAAGTCACATGACTCGAGTCCACATCTCAGAGGTGGGACAAAGTCATTGTTATGCAAGTCCAAGTCGAGTCGCAAGTCATCAAATTCATGACTCGAGTCTGACTCGAGTCCAAGTCACATGACTCGAGTCCACATCTCATAGGTGGGACAAAGTCATTGTTATGCAAGTCCAAGTCGAGTCGCAAGTCATCAAATTCATGACTCGAGTCTGACTCGAGTCCAAGTCACATGACTCGAGTCCACATCTCATAGGTGGGACAAAGTCATTGTTATGCAAGTCCAAGTCGAGTCGCAAGTCATCAAATTCATGACTCGAGTCTGACTCGAGTCCAAGTCACATGACTCGAGTCCACATCTCATAGGTGGGACAAAGTCATTGTTATGCAAGTCCAAGTCGAGTCGCAAGTCATCAAATTCATGACTCGAGTCTGACTCGAGTCCAAGTCACATGACTCGAGTCCACATCTCATAGGTGGGACAAAGTCATTGTTATGCAAGTCCAAGTCGAGTCGCAAGTCATCAAATTCATGACTCGAGTCTGACTCGAGTCCAAGTCACATGACTCGAGTCCACATCTCATAGGTGGGACAAAGTCATTGTTATGCAAGTCCAAGTCGAGTCGCAAGTCATCAAATTCATGACTCGAGTCTGACTCGAGTCCAAGTCACATGACTCGAGTCCACATCTCATAGGTGGGACAAAGTCATTGTTATGCAAGTCCAAGTCGAGTCGCAAGTCATCAAATTCATGACTCGAGTCTGACTCGAGTCCAAGTCACATGACTCGAGTCCACACCTCTGCCTCTTTCTGTGCCCATACCAGAGGTGGGACAAAGTCATTGTTATGCAAGTCCAAGTCGAGTCGCAAGTCATCAAATTCATGACTCGAGTCTGACTCGAGTCCAAGTCACATGACTCGAGTCCACATCTCATAGGTGGGACAAAGTCATTGTTATGCAAGTCCAAGTCGAGTCGCAAGTCATCAAATTCATGACTCGAGTCTGACTCGAGTCCAAGTCACATGACTCGAGTCCACATCTCATAGGTGGGACAAAGTCATTGTTATGCAAGTCCAAGTCGAGTCGCAAGTCATCAAATTCATGACTTGAGTCTGACTCGAGTCCAAGTCACATTACTCGAGTCCACATCTCATAGGTGGGACAAAGTCATTGTTATGCAAGTCCAAGTCGAGTCGCAAGTCATCAAATTCATGACTCGAGTCTGACTCGAGTCCAAGTCACATGACTCGAGTCCACATCTCATAGGTGGGACAAAGTCATTGTTATGCAAGTCCAAGTCGAGTCGCAAGTCATCAAATTCATGACTCGAGTCTGACTCGAGTCCAAGTCACATGACTCGAGTCCACATCTCAGAGGTGGGACAAAGTCATTGTTATGCAAGTCCAAGTCGAGTCGCAAGTCATCAAATTCATGACTCGAGTCTGACTCGAGTCCAAGTCACATGACTCGAGTCCACATCTCATAGGCGGGACAAAGTCATTGTTATGCAAGTCCAAGTCGAGTCGCAAGTCATCAAATTCATGACTCGAGTCTGACTCGAGTCCAAGTCACATGACTCGAGTCCACATCTCAGAGGTGGGACAAAGTCATTGTTATGCAAGTCCAAGTCGAGTCGCAAGTCATCAAATTCATGACTCGAGTCTGACTCGAGTCCAAGTCACATGACTCGAGTCCACATCTCAGAGGTGGGACAAAGTCATTGTTATGCAAGTCCAAGTCGAGTCGCAAGTCATCAAATTCATGACTCGAGTCTGACTCGAGTCCAAGTCACATGACTCGAGTCCACATCTCAGAGGTGGGACAAAGTCATTGTTATGCAAGTCCAAGTCGAGTCGCAAGTCATCAAATTCATGACTCGAGTCTGACTCGAGTCCAAGTCACATGACTCGAGTCCACATCTCATAGGTGGGACAAAGTCATTGTTATGCAAGTCCAAGTCGAGTCGCAAGTCATCAAATTCATGACTCGAGTCTGACTCGAGTCCAAGTCACATGACTCGAGTCCACATCTCATAGGTGGGACAAAGTCATTGTTATGCAAGTCCAAGTCGAGTCGCAAGTCATCAAATTCATGACTCGAGTCTGACTCGAGTCCAAGTCACATGACTCGAGTCCACATCTCATAGGTGGGACAAAGTCATTGTTATGCAAGTCCAAGTCGAGTCGCAAGTCATCAAATTCATGACTCGAGTCTGACTCGAGTCCAAGTCACATGACTCGAGTCCACATCTCATAGGTGGGACAAAGTCATTGTTATGCAAGTCCAAGTCGAGTCGCAAGTCATCAAATTCATGACTCGAGTCTGACTCGAGTCCAAGTCACATGACTCGAGTCCACATCTCAGAGGTGGGACAAAGTCATTGTTATGCAAGTCCAAGTCGAGTCGCAAGTCATCAAATTCATGACTCGAGTCTGACTCGAGTCCAAGTCACATGACTCGAGTCCACATCTCATAGGTGGGACAAAGTCATTGTTATGCAAGTCCAAGTCGAGTCACAAGTCATCAAATTCATGACTCGAGTCTGACTCGAGTCCAAGTCACATGACTCGAGTCCACATCTCATAGGTGGGACAAAGTCATTGTTATGCAAGTCCAAGTCGAGTCGCAAGTCATCAAATTCATGACTCGAGTCTGACTCGAGTCCAAGTCACATGACTCGAGTCCACATCTCAGAGGTGGGACAAAGTCATTGTTATGCAAGTCCAAGTCGAGTCGCAAGTCATCAAATTCATGACTCGAGTCTGACTCGAGTCCAAGTCACATGACTCGAGTCCACATCTCATAGGCGGGACAAAGTCATTGTTATGCAAGTCCAAGTCGAGTCGCAAGTCATCAAATTCATGACTCGAGTCTGACTCGCGTCCAAGTCACATGACTCGAGTCCACATCTCAGAGGTGGGACAAAGTCATTGTTATGCAAGTCCAAGTCGAGTCGCAAGTCATCAAATTCATGACTCGAGTCTGACTCGAGTCCAAGTCACATGACTCGAGTCCACATCTCAGAGGTGGGACAAAGTCATTGTTATGCAAGTCCAAGTCGAGTCGCAAGTCATCAAATTCATGACTCGAGTCTGACTCGAGTCCAAGTCACATGACTCGAGTCCACATCTCAGAGGTGGGACAAAGTCATTGTTATGCAAGTCCAAGTCGAGTCGCAAGTCATCAAATTCATGACTCGAGTCTGACTCGAGTCCAAGTCACATGACTCGAGTCCACATCTCATAGGTGGGACAAAGTCATTGTTATGCAAGTCCAAGTCGAGTCGCAAGTCATCAAATTCATGACTCGAGTCTGACTCGAGTCCAAGTCACATGACTCGAGTCCACATCTCATAGGTGGGACAAAGTCATTGTTATGCAAGTCCAAGTCGAGTCGCAAGTCATCAAATTCATGACTCGAGTCTGACTCGAGTCCAAGTCACATGACTCGAGTCCACATCTCATAGGTGGGACAAAGTCATTGTTATGCAAGTCCAAGTCGAGTCGCAAGTCATCAAATTCATGACTCGAGTCTGACTCGAGTCCAAGTCACATGACTCGAGTCCACATCTCATAGGTGGGACAAAGTCATTGTTATGCAAGTCCAAGTCGAGTCGCAAGTCATCAAATTCATGACTCGAGTCTGACTCGAGTCCAAGTCACATGACTCGAGTCCACATCTCAGAGGTGGGACAAAGTCATTGTTATGCAAGTCCAAGTCGAGTCGCAAGTCATCAAATTCATGACTCGAGTCTGACTCGAGTCCAAGTCACATGACTCGAGTCCACATCTCAGAGGTGGGACAAAGTCATTGTTATGCAAGTCCAAGTCGAGTCGCAAGTCATCAAATTCATGACTCGAGTCTGACTCGAGTCCAAGTCACATGACTCGAGTCCACACCTCAGAGGTGGGACAAAGTCATTGTTATGCAAGTCCAAGTCGAGTCGCAAGTCATCAAATTCATGACTCGAGTCTGACTCGAGTCCAAGTCACATGACTCGAGTCCACATCTCATAGGTGGGACAAAGTCATTGTTATGCAAGTCCAAGTCGAGTCGCAAGTCATCAAATTCATGACTCGAGTCTGACTCGAGTCCAAGTCACATGACTCGAGTCCACATCTCAGAGGTGGGACAAAGTCATTGTTATGCAAGTCCAAGTCGAGTCGCAAGTCATCAAATTCATGACTCGAGTCTGACTCGAGTCCAAGTCACATGACTCGAGTCCACACCTCTGGTTGCTGGTGACTTTGTGTATTTCGTATCGGAATCGCCTCCTGTGCTGTTGCTGCTGGCGGCAAAGAAAGTTGTTTAAAAGTCTGGGATCTATGTGAGCCTATGGAGGCGGTGACGGAAGCAGAGGAGAGAGTGATGGAGAGTGAGACAGAGTGAGACACAGAGTGAGTGAGACAGACTTTTGAGGGTGAGACAGAGTGAGACACAGAGAGAGTGAGACACAGAGAGAGTGAGACAGACTTTTGAGGGTGAGACAGAGTGAGACACAGAGAGAGTGAGACACAGAGAGAGTGAGACAGACTTTTGAGAGTGAGACAGAGTGAGACACAGAGAGAGTGAGACAGAGAGAGAGACACAGAGAGAGTGAGACAGACTTTTGAGAGTGAGACAGAGTGAGACACAGAGAGAGTGAGACACAGAGAGAGTGAGACAGAGAGAGAGACACAGAGAGAGTGAGACAGACTTTTGAGAGTGAGACAGAGTGAGACACAGAGAGAGTGAGACAGAGAGAGAGTGAGACAGAGAGAGACACAGAGAGAGTGAGACAGACTTTTGAGGGTGAGACAGAGTGAGACAGAGTGAGACACAGAGAGAGAGAGACAGAGTGAGACACAGAGAGAGTGAGACAGACTTTTGAGAGTGAGACAGAGTGAGACACAGAGAGAGAGAGACAGAGTGAGACACAGAGAGAGTGAGACAGACTTTTGAGAGTGAGACAGAGTGAGACAGAGTGAGACACAGAGAGAGAGACAGACTTTTGAGAGTGAGACAGAGTGAGACACAGAGAGAGAGAGAGACAGAGTGAGACACAGAGAGACAGAGTGAGACACAGAGAGAGTGAGACAGAGAGAGAGTGAGACAGACTTTTGAGGGTGAGACAGAGTGAGACAGAGTGAGACACAGAGAGAGAGAGACAGAGTGAGACACAGAGAGAGTGAGACAGACTTTTGAGAGTGAGACAGAGTGAGACAGAGTGAGACACAGAGAGAGAGAGAGACAGACTTTTGAGAGTGAGACAGAGTGAGACACAGAGAGAGTGAGACAGAGTGAGACACAGAGAGACAGAGTGAGACACAGAGAGAGTGAGACAGACTTTTGAGAGTGAGACAGAGAGAGACACAGAGAGAGTGAGACAGACTCTTGAGAGTGAGACAGAGTGAGACACAGAGAGAGTGAGACAGACTCTTGAGAGTGAGACAGAGTGAGACAGAGTGAGACACAGAGAGACAGAGTGAGACACAGAGAGAGAGAGAGAGACAGACTTTTGAGAGTGAGACACAGAGAGACAGAGTGAGACACAGAGAGACAGAGTGAGACACAGAGAGACAGAGTGAGACACAGAGAGACAGAGTGAGACACAGAGAGACAGAGTGAGACACAGAGAGACAGAGTGAGACACAGAGAGACAGAGTGAGACACAGAGAGACAGAGTGAGACACAGAGAGACAGAGTGAGACACAGAGAGAGTGAGACAGACTCTTGAGAGTGAGACAGAGTGAGACACAGAGAGAGAGAGAGAGACAGACTTTTGAGAGTGAGACACAGAGAGACAGAGTGAGACACAGAGAGACAGAGTGAGACACAGAGAGACAGAGTGAGACACAGAGAGACAGAGTGAGACACAGAGAGACAGAGTGAGACACAGAGAGACAGAGTGAGACACAAAGAGACAGAGTGAGACACAGAGAGACAGAGTGAGACACAGAGAGACAGAGTGAGACACAGAGAGACAGAGTGAGACACAGAGAGACAGAGTGAGACACAGAGAGACAGAGTGAGACAGAGGGTTCAGTGTTGTCCTTCACTCCCTGCGTCTCCCCGGCTGGGAATGCGATCCCCCCCCCACCCCTCCCCCCCGACCCCTCCCCCCCACCTCTCTCCCCCCTCCCCCCACCCTCCCCTCCGACCCCTCCCCCCCACCTCTCTCCCCCCTCCCCCCACCCTCCCCCCACCCTCCCCCCACCCTCCCCTCCGACCCCTCCCCCCCACCTCTCTCCCCTCTCCCCCCCACCTCTCTCCCCCCTCCCCCCCACCTCTCTCCCCCCCACCTCTCTCCCCCCTCCCCCCCACCTCTCTCTCCCCTCCCCCCCACCTCTCTCCCCCCTCCCCCCCACCTCTCTCCCCCCTCCCCCCACCCTCCCCCCACCCTCCCCCCACCCTCCCCTCCGACCCCTCCCCCCCACCTCTCTCCCCTCTCCCCCCCACCTCTCTCCCCCCTCCCCCCCACCTCTCTCCCCCCTCCCCCCCACCTCTCTCCCCCCTCCCCCCCACCTCTCTCCCCCCGTCTTTGTGTCGCTAATTGCGGCGCGGCAGCCCCGTGAACCGGCGTGCATACGAATGATGGCACCGCAATTGTGTGAATGTCTGGCAGCTTGCCGCCCTCAGCCATCGCGGGGCAGCTTGCTGCCCTCAGTCAACGCGGGGCAGTTGCTGCCCTCAGTCATCGCGGGGCAGTTGCTGCCCTCGGTCATCGCGAGGCAGCTTGCTGCCCTCAGTCAACGTGAGGCAGTTGCTGCCCTCAGTCATCGCGGGGCAGCTGCTGCCCTCAGTCAACGCGGGGCTGCCCTCAGTCATCGTGGGGCAGTTGCTGCCCTCAGTCAACGCGGGGCAGTTGCTGCCCTCAGTCAATGCGGGGCTGCCCTCAGTCATCGCGGGGCAGTTGCTGCCCTCAGTCATCGCGGGGCAGTTGCTGCCCTCAGTCAACGCGGGGCAGTTACTGCCCTCAGTCAACGCGGGGCTGCCCTCAGTCATCGTGGGGCAGTTGCTGCCCTCAGTCAACGCGGGGCTGCCCTCAGTCAACGCGGGGCAGTTGCTGCCCTCAGTCAACGCGGGGCAGTTGCTGCCCTCAGTCAACGCGGGGCTGTCCTCAGTCATCGTGGGGCAGTTGCTGCCCTCAGTCAACGCGGGGCAGTTGCTGCCCTCAGTCAACACGGGGCAGTTGCTGCCCTCAGTCATCGCGGGGCAGCTTGCTGCCCTCAGTCAACGTGGGGCAGTTGCTGCCCTCAGTCATCGCGGGGCAGTTGCTGCCCTCAGTCAACGCGGGGCTGCCCTCAGTCATCGTGGGGCAGTTGCTGCCCTCAGTCAACGCGGGGCAGTTGCTGCCCTCAGTCAACACGGGGCTGCCCTCAGTCATCGTGGGACAGTTGCTGCCCTCAGTCATCGCGGGGCAGTTGCTGCCCTCAGTCAACGCGGGGCAGCCTGCTGCCCTCAGTCAACGCGGGGTAGCTTGACTTATTCGATACGGGGGGGAGGCGGCGTGATGAGGGTGATGGAGGGTGCGGGGTGGGTGGTGGCGTCTGCGCACGGCGACGGGGTTAACTCGAGCGATGGGGAGGGGCGGAGTGACGATGACGTCGGCTAGGGGGTGATGTCGGTGATGGGATGGAGGCGCATGATTGGTGGATGAGGAGTGACGCGTGAGGAGTGACGGGTGATGACGTAGCCGGCACGTGGTGTGCCAATTGACCCAGTTAACTCTCTTCAACGCGGCCTGGTTGACGCTGTCATTCAAATCGACGGGTTTTTTTCATCTTATAATCCCACCTGCGTGCGTCCAGATTTGTGCTACTTTATCGATACCGGGCACCAAGGCCGTAGCCATGGAGTCAACATTGAGGGGGGGACCAAATCTTACAGGGGGTCTGGGGATTCGCGCCCCCCCCCCCCCCCCAGAAAAGAATATCAATTTGAAAACGAATTTCCTGCCGTTTCTTGCCTAAAATGTTAAGAAATTCTCTAACACATGGGATGGACTTTCAATTTATGTTTTACAATAATGTCTAATAGTGTATTGTATTACATTGCTCTGTTTTTTTATTTTTTTACCTTTTCTTGTTTCATTGTATGTAATGGCAGAGAATAGGGATTCATAAAGTACAACCATAACCACAATCATATAAACAGAAATCTATTTTATAGCAATATATTGGGGGGGGGGGGGGGGGGACATTTTGAGCATATTTGAATATTGGAGAGGATGTGTGTGTCCCCCCCCCCCAATATATATTATAATACGCAGAATTCAGCAAATGTACCTGGTGTTGTTGTATATTTAATCACCACATGCCGCGTTAACGCATTTACTGTCGTTGTGAAGAATAGCTATGTGCACGTACGCATTCAATTGTGTAATATTGTACACAATTGATCATAATTATAATTATAACTCATCATTTGGTGATGCTGCGTTGGCAGTAGTGGTGCACAAACAACAACAGAAGCAACGTCTATGGGTTTCTGTGAGTCTATGGGTCTCTCTCTGAGTCTATGGGTCTCTGTGTGAGTCTGTGTGTCTCTGTGTGAGACTATGGGTCTCTGTGTGAGTCTATGGGCCTCTGTGTGAGTCTGTGTGTCTCTGTATGAGACTATGGGTCTCTGTGTGAGTCTATGGGTCTCTGTGTGAGTCTATGGGTTTCTGTGTGAGTTTATGGGTCTCTGTCTAATTCAATGGGTCTCTGTGTGAGACTATGGGTCTCTGTGTGAGTCTATGGGTCTCTGTGTGAGTCTATGGGTCTCTGTGTGAGTCTATGGGTCTCTGTGTGAGTCTGTGTGTCTCTGTGTGAGACTATGGGTCTCTGTGTGAGTCTATGGGTCTCTGTGTGAGTCTATGGGTCTCTGTGTGAGTCTATGGGTTTCTGTGTGAGTCTATAGGTTATCTAATGTGTTGTAGATACTAATGCGTCTGTTATAAGTTTAGAATATGGTTTAAAAAATATGTTGTAGTTTTATTTTGCCTTACCGGTATCACGCTTGAATTAACCGGTAAAACCCGGTGAAAACGTCACTGTAGTCGTCACTACGTCACTGTAGTGGTGGTTACTACGTCACTGGTGTAGTGACGTCACTGTAGTGGTGGTCACTACGTCACTGGTGTTGTCAATACGTCACTGGTGTGGTCACCACGTCACTGGTGTGGTGGTCACTACGTCACTGGTGTGGTGGTCACTACGTCACTGGTGTAGTGACGTCACTGGTGTGGTGGTCACTACGTCACTGGTGTGGTGGTCACTACGTCACTGGTGTGGTGGTCACTACGTCACTGGTGTGGTCCCTACGTCCCTGGTGCGGTGGTCACTACGTCACTGGTGTTGTGGTAACTACGTCACTGGTGTGGTAACTACGTCACTGGTGTAGTGGTCCCTACGTCACTGGTGTGGTGGTCACTACGTCACTGGTGTGGTCACTACGTCACTGGTGTGTTGGTCACTACGTCACACACAAACACACACACAAACACACACACACAGACACACACACACAGACACAACAAAGATAAAGATCCCCCGTATAGCCTTAACAGACTGTAGGGGCAAGTGCTGTTAGCGAGCACCTATGAAGGCCGGAACGGTACACGAGGGGGTGGGTGGCCAGCACCACGCCCGACCGCCTTTGTCTCCCCAGTGGCGATGTTTACACACCGCACCAGGTACTCATTTAAGGCTCAGTCGACCTAGGGGAGGCCCAGGACCGGTTCAGATAATCGTCACTGGTGTTAGCCGTGAGCGGGAATCGAACCCGGGTCGCCAGGTTCATAGCGCAGCGCGCTAACCGCTACACCACCGCTCCCCACTACACACAGACACACACACACAGACACACACACAGACACACACACACAGACACACACACACAGACACACCACGCACACGCCATCACCTCTCCATGCATCACCCCCCACCTCCCACCGACTTCGCTCGTGTCAGCGAGCACCCACCTCGCGTGTCCTCCGTGGGGTGACACGGAGGATGATGCGACGACGACGACGATGATGATGATGACGACGACGATGATGACGATGATGATGACGACGACGATGATGATGATGATGACGATGATGATTATGTGGCGGAGAGCGTGCGGCGGATTTGTGAATGCGCGTGACAGGGGGGAGGGGGGGGGCACATAAAGCAAAGCATTGAAAAAAAAACCGAAATGATGAACGGAGCAAAGTGCCGACTACACCGAGCATCTTCTTGTTTCCTCTGATCGTAAAAAAGGAGAGAAGAGAGAGAGAGACCTTTCGCATCGCCACCGATCCGACGAGGCGATAATTGGGTCCGACCGCGCGCTCCCAATTACCGCCGCCTCCACCACCGCGTCCGAGTCGTAACGAGGTTCCAACAGCACGCGGATTGACACACACACACAGACACACACACACTGACACACACACACTGACACACACACACAGACAGACACACACAGACCCATACACACAAACACAGACACCCACACAGATACACACACACACAGACACACACGCACACACCAGAGACACACACCCACATACAGACATACATACAGACACACACAGACACACACACAGACACACACACAGACACACACACACTGACACACACACACACAGACACTGACACACACACACTGACACACACACACACAGACACACACACAGACCCACACACACAGACACCCACACAGATACACACAGACACAGACACACACGCACACACCACCGACACACACACACATACAGACGTACATACAGACACACACAGACACACACACAGACACACAGAGACCCACACACACAGACGCGCTGGCGCGTACGTTTGTACGCACGTGTCAGTGTGTGTGCGTCAGTGTGTGGTCCGGCAAAACAACCTCCTACCTCCTCGCGGTGCCGGACGGGCAACACTGTCGTGGGCAGTGCTGTGGGGGGAGGGCCAATGCCCATTGGCCTCTCCCCTCATGGCGTCTGTGACCACCACAGTGGCTAAACGGGGGCTCTGGACGGGTGCGAGGGGCTGGTAACCCCTCCACCTTCAATTAACCACCACTAAACTACGAAGTAAACATAAACCTGTAATTAATAAGCTTGTGCCGGAGGCCCCGGGGGGTCAGGCTTTTATGACGTCTCCTGGCCAAACCCCATTTGGCGGAGCCAGGAGATTGAATTTTAACCCTCGGGGCTCCTCCAGAAACAACGAAAAACCATTGCGGATGGCCACGTGGAATGTTCGAACGCTCACTGCGGAGGAGAGGCTGCCACTCCTCTGTCGGGAGCTGGACCGGTACCGCCTGGATCTCTGTGGCATTCAGGAGGTCCGGTGGACCGGTTCTGGCTCCTGCCACCATGAGGGGTGGACAGTCCTCTACTCGGGGCAGGAGACTGCCAAACAACAGGGTGTGGCTCTTCTTCTGAACAAAAGAATGAAGGGGGCGTGGGAGCGTGGCGGTGAGGTGTGGGAAGCTGTAAGCCCCAGGATACTTTGGGCTCGCCTTCCCATCAACCAGAGGCGAGGAGTGGTGGTCGTGGTTACTTATGCCCCCACCGAAGACGAACATCTGTGGAGGGATGCAGGCAAAGCCGATGAGTCGGACGCTTTCTATGACCTCCTGTCACAGGTGCTGGCTAAAGTGGCCACTCGGGACAGAGTCATCTTGTTGGGTGACTTCAATGCCCGAGTTGGTCATGATACTGGCACCTGGTCTGGAGTGATTGGAAGGCATGGGCCAGATCAGCTCAATAATAACGGTAGGAGGCTGCTAGATTTTTGTGCAGCCCATGGGCTTGTAATTACCAACACGCTCTTCCGGCATCGGCGCATCCACACAACATCATGGATGCATGCCGGGTCCAAGCAAGAACATCTGCTGGACTACGTAGTGACGGACCAGCGGATGCGAGCCCATGTCCTTGACACCAGGACCTACCGTGGAGCTGATCTGCCCTCTGACCATCGACTAGTCATCTGTAAGATGCGCCTGCCATTCTTCCACTCCGGTGGTGGGTGTACACCCAGGATCCCATTCCAACCAAAAGTGGCCTGGTCTAAGTTAGCTGATGAAAGTTGCAAGCGAGAATTTCATCATCGCTTGCAGCTGGGGTTGGCATCGTCCCCCACTCCACCTGATGTCGAGGGTAAATGGGCGAGGTTTAAGACTGTGACTCATGCAGCTGCAATGGCTGCTTTGGGTACGCGGTCCAGACCTCCCCGGGAACCCTGGCTGACGGAGGAGGTGTTCAGGTTAATTGAGAAAAAGCGACAGGCCCACTCTCATCGCCTACAGCATCCCACGTCAGAGAATGAGGAGGTTTACCGCAGTCTTCGCTCGGAGGTTCGGAGAGCCGTGAGGCGCTGTAAGGATGGGTGGTGGTCGCGGGTTGCTGAGGAGATGGAGTCTGCCTCAGTGGCCCGCGATCATAAATCACTATTTAACTCCATCAAAAAAGTAACCTGCAGCGCCACACCTATTACCATCATTAGAGGAAAAAACGGTGATCCAATCTCCGACCCCCAGGAACAGGTTTGCAGATTTGCTGAGCATTTCTGTGAGGTCCTGGGGGAGGGAAAATCTCTCAGCCAGGAAAACATCATGGCACAAAGTGGGGATAACCCTGCTGAGGCTGCGGTGCCTCAAATATTGGAAGAGGTCACCCCCTGTGAGTGGCTGGCTGAGGTACCGGCTGTTGAGGAAGTACTGAGGGCGATCCGGAGTCTGAGACCAGGGAAGGCACCGGGCAGAGATGATCTCCCAGGCGAAATGCTGAGGGAGGGTGGCGTTTGTGCACAGACTGCCCTATATGATATCATAACAACAGTCTGGACCACTGGACGGGTTCCGCAGGACTGGAAGGATGCCCTGGTGGTCCCCCTCTTTAAGAAGGGGGACCGTACCGACTGTAACAACTACAGGGGCATCTCACTCCTCAGTGTGCCGGGTAAGGTCCTGGCAAGGATTATTCAACATCGCCTTGCTAGGCATGCTGAGGAGAGGCTTGCGGAGCCCCAATGTGGTTTCAGGAAAGGGCGGTCCTGCACAGATGCCATATTTTCTGTCCGTCTGCTACAGCAGAGGTGTAGGGAATTCCAAAAAGACCTACATCTCTGCTTTATTGACCTGGTCAAGGCCTATGATACCATCAGTAGGACTGGGCTCTGGGTTGTTCTTCGTGCTTTCGGAGTCCCTGACCCTCTGCTCACGATCATTAAGGACCTTCATGATGGTGAGCGGGCCCGGGTAAAACTACGTGGCCGGGAGTCGGAGCCTTTCCCTGTACACCTTGGGGTGCGACAGGGATGTCCTCTGGCTCCCACATTATTTAACATCTATTTCGACTGCGTAGTTCGTGAAGCCTTCAATAGCTGTACCGGGGGAATTACCATTTGGTACAGATACAATGGGAGGCTGATCGACGCCCGGGTGCGATCAAGGGATGGCTCCCTATTGGTCAACCACGTTATGTATGCCGATGATTTGGTAATAGCTGCTCATTCAGAAGAGGAGTTGGAGACGCTGCTGCTGAGACTGGAGCGTGCCACTAAGAGGTGGGGCCTTACCATCAGCCCCACCAAAACTAAGCACCTGCCTGGGTATTTTGTACCATCGGGCACTCCGCCCCCACAACTCCCAATCGGTGATGGGGCAGTTGTGGAGAGAGTAGAGAGTTTCCCATACCTGGGCAGTGTGCTCATGACCGGCTCCAGTTTATCAGCAGAGGTCTCACTCCGAATCAGTCGAGCGGCAATATCTTTTCATCGGTTGCGTAACGCTGTGTGGAAGCTACCTGGTCTGTCGCTCCGCACGAAGCTTCAGGTCTTCTCGGCCACGGTCATTCCCTCCCTTCTCTATGCTTGCGAAACGTGGACCCCCCTAGTGGAGCATCTTCGCCGGTTGGAAACATTTAGGCTGGCCTGCCTACGATCCATCCTGGGTTTAACCAGGCTGGATTGTGTGAGGAGCTCACAAGTCCTTGAAAGATCTGGGCAAAGTCCCATCAGTGAGCTCCTCCGGCAGGCAAGGCTGCGTTGGCTGGGTCATGTAGCCCGCATGCCCAGCCACCGCATGCCTAAACAGCTTTTGTTCGGCCGGATCGAGGGGGCTAAACGGGCGCGGCACGGGCTAGAGAAGAGATGGAGTGATGTGGTACAGGAGGACGTGGAGCTGAGTGGACTTGCCGATGACTGGTACCAGCGGTGTCAAGATCGGCCTCAGTGGAGGAGGCTCGTGAAGGACGCTACTGGGCAGTTGGAGGCAGTCGCCCTCCAACAACAACGGAGGGCGGAGGAGCGACGCTCACAACAACGAGCGGAGCGCCGGGTGGCTAAAGCACAGCAAGTTGGCACAGTAGGGGGCACAGGTGGTGCATCAGCCAGTCATCTCGGTCATCTCGGTCAGTCGACCCGTGGCACCTGGGTCTGCCCCGTGACCTCCTGCCAGCGGGCGTTCGACACTTCACGTGGCCTCAAGGTGCACATGGCCTGGCACAAGCGTCGTGGTGACGTCACCGCCACTTAGTGGCGAATGGCGGTTGTTGTTGTCAGTGTGTGTGTGTCAATGTGTGTGTGTCAGTGTGTGTGTGTCAGTGTGTGTGTGTCAGTGTGTGTGTGTCAGTGTGTGTGTGTCAATGTGTGTGTGTCAGTGTGTGTGCGTCAGTGTGTGTGTGTGTCAGTGTGTGTGTCAGTGTGTGTGTGTCAGTGTGTGTGTGTCAGTGTGTGTGCGTCAGTGTGTGTGTGTGTCAGTGTGTGTGTGTCAGTGTGTGTGTGTCAGTGTGTGTGTCAGTGTGTGTGCGTCAGTGTGTGTGTGTGTCAGTGTGTGTGTGTCAGTGTGTGTGTGTCAGTGTGTGTGTGTCAGTGTGTGTGCGTCAGTGTGTGTGTGTGTCAGTGTGTGTGTGTCAGTGTGTGTGTGTCAGTGTGTGTGTGTGTCAGTGTGTGTGTGTCAGTGTGTGTGTGTCAGTGTGTGTGTGTCAGTGTGTGTGTGTCAATGTCTCAGTGTGTGTCAGTGTGTGTGTGTGTCAGTGTGTGTGTGTGTTAATGTCTCAGTGTGTGTCAGTGTGTGTGTGTGTCAGTGTGTGTGTGTGTCAATGTCTCAGTGTGTGTCAGTGTGTGTGTGTGTCAGTGTGTGTGTCAGTGTCTCAGTGTGTGTCAGTGTGTGTGTGTGTCAGTGTGTGTGTGTGTGTCAATGTCTCAGTGTGTGTCAGTGTGTGTGTGTGTCAGTGTGTGTGTGTGTCAATGTCTCAGTGTGTGTCAGTGTGTGTGTGTGTCAGTGTGTGTGTGTCAATGTCTCAGTGTGTGTCAGTGTGTGTGTGTGTCAGTGTGTGTGTGTGTCAATGTCTCAGTGTGTGTCAGTGTGTGTGTGTGTCAGTGTGTGTGTGTCAATGTCTCAGTGTGTGTCAGTGTGTGTGTGTGTCAGTGTGTGTGTGTGTCAATGTCTCAGTGTGTGTCAGTGTGTGTGTGTGTCAGTGTGTGTGTGTGTGTCAATGTCTCAGTGTGTGTCAGTGTGTGTGTGTGTCAGTGTGTGTGTGTGTCAATGTCTCAGTGTGTGTCAGTGTGTGTGTGTGTCAGTGTGTGTGTGTGTCAATGTCTCAGTGTGTGTCAGTGTGTGTGTGTCAGTGTGTGTGTGTCAATGTCTCAGTGTGTGTCAGTGTGTGTGTGTGTGTCATTATGTGTGTGTCAGTGTGTGTGTGTCAGTGTGTGTGTGTGTGTCAGTGTGTGTGTGTGTGTCAGTGTGTGTGTGTGTCAGTGTGTGTGTCAGTGTGTGTCAGTGTGTGTGTCACTACACGCACGGTCTACGTGCGATGTGGGGTAGTGGTGGTGGTGGGTGGGGAGAGCGGTGGCGCAGCGGTTAGCGCTACGCCGCTCACGGCCACCGACAGAACACCCGGTGACGATCGTCCGAACACAGTCCTGGGCCTCCCCTAGGTCGACTCGGCCTCAAATGAGTACCCGGTGCGATGTGCAGTAAGCATCGCCACTAGGAAGACAAAGGCGGCCGGGCGTGGGGTCGGCCACCCTCCCACCTCGTGTGGCGTGCCGGCCTTCATAGGCGCTCCCCGCTAGCAGCACTTGCACCCAACACTCTGTCTTGGCTACACGGGGAGTCTTGAGTTGAAGCTTTCGTGACTGCGGGAATCCACGCTCCTTGGTTCTTTCGGTAAAGTCCACGTAGGTAGAACAATACAATAACCTCTTGTTGTGACAGCTCTCTCGCTGTGTTTCTTCCCGGTTCAGCAATTCAACTGCTGGATTATTATTTTTCCCGTCTGAGAACGACCGCTTGTGTTGCGATCGAAACTTTGTGATTTGTAATTTTGTATTTTTTTTTTCTACCTACGTGACTTTACCGAAAGAACCAAGGAGTATACACGGGGAATGTTTCGTCTCGATCGCTCTGGTGGTGCATCTGTCGGCCGTGTCAATCAGTCAACCCGTGGCACCTGACCGGTTCTTCTCTCCTTTGTACGCGTGGCAGAGGCTACGACCACGACCTTCACACTCAGCTGCTCAAGCCCAGGCAACCGCGTCGGGTGCAAGCGGAGAAGCAGTGGTGCATCGTCGTCATCATCATCATCGTCGTCATCATCATCGTCGTCATCATCGTCGTCATCATCATCGTCGTCATCGTCGTTATCATCGCCATCATCGTCATCGTCATTATCAGCATCGTCATCATCGTCGTCGTCATCATCGTCGTCGTCATCATCGTCGTCGTCATCATCGTCGTCGTCATCATCGTCGTCGTCATCATCATCGTCATCGTCGTCAGCATCATCATCATCGTCACCATCATAGCCGCGATGTCTCCTTCTCGTATTTGTGGACCGGGGCATCGCGTCGCTTGCGCGTTGCGCTCCGGTCTGCCCTGGACGATCACAGTCGCCACACCGCCACTGCTGGAGGATTCACAAAATAAGTCCACGTGTGCATCACCAGATATACGCATCTGCTGTTGCTGCTGCTGCTGCCATGGTTTGTGCCAAGGCCGTAGCCATGGAGTCATCATTGGTGGGGACCAAATCTTCCAGAGTGTCTGGGGTTCCCAATCCAGAAAAATATCTAAATTTGAAAACTCATTTCCTGCCTGAAAATATTAAAACATTCACTAACACACGGGATGGACGTTTTATTTACTTTTTACAATAATGTCTAATAGTGTATTGTATTACATTGCTCTGTTTCTACTTTTTTTTACCTTTTCTTGTTTCATTGTACGTAATGGCAGAGATTAGGGATTAATAAAGTACAACCATAACCACAATCATATAAACATAAATCTATGCATTGATTTATATGAAGTCCAGATATTGTGGCCAAGGTTTAGCAAATTGTTGTTTTTTATTTACATAGCATAGCAATTATTATTATTTTAATAGCAATATATTGGGTGGGACATTTTGAGCATGGGTTTCACACCTGATGACGATTGCTTGTGTTGCGATCGAAACGTCGTGATAATGTTATTGTTTTATAGTTTAATTATTTTATTACTTCCCTTCTACGTGACTTTACCGAAAGAACCAACGATAACAACCACAAGACAGTTTAGATTCAAGTTATCAGTCCAACTCTGTACAACAACAAACTTATATGGCCGAACCAAAACCTTTTCGAAATCACCAAAATAAAGGGATGAAAACAACGTGATCATAGGAACCGCGAGCGGGAGTCGAACTTGATATTGCCTTTGTCCGGTGTCTCGTGGCGCGGCGTCGCTAACCACTGGGCCACCGCTCCTCGCTTGCCACCCACGTGATACGCACCAAAGACAAAGATCCCCCGTGTAGCCTTCAACACGCTGTTGGGGGCAAGTGCCGTTAGCGAGTAGCCAAATAAAGACAAAAGGCACACGCGCACACGCGCGCACGCACCGTCGCTTACTGTTGAAACGAAGACAAATGAAAAAAAGAAAATCGAATTCACACAATTTTGTACTCAGAATTAATGACAATATCATTGAATTTCCATTTAAAGCTTTCGTGACCGCAGGGATTCATGTTCTTGGATCTTTCGGTAAAGTCACGTAGAAGGGAAATAATAAAATAATGAAAATAAAACGTAATACAATTCTCACGACGTTTCGGCCACAACACAAGCAGCCGTCCTCAGGTGAAGAAACAGAGATGTCGGAAAGACAGCGTCCTAATGAACGCTGTTTTCTTCTCCGTTTCTTCACCTGAGGACGGCTGCTTGCGTTGTGGCCGAAACGTCGTGAGAATTGTATTTTATTATGTTTTATTTTTTATTATTTTATGATTTCCCTTCCACGTGACTTTACCGAAAGATCCACGACTATCGTTGAAGTGGACCTAGCTTGGCACAAGCGCAGCGGTGACGTCACCGCCGGTACATATGCACAGGGCGCATGTATTGACTATTTAATAAATGTACATCGCGTGAAACTTCTCTCAAATCTTCTCTGTGAAAAATCATACACATACATGTAACATGCGTGTTATACATACACACACATTACAAATCATACACATACATGTAACATGCGTGTTGTACACACACATTACAAATCATACACGTACATGTAACATGCGTGTTGTACACACACATTACAAATCATACACATACATGTAACATGCGTGTTGTACACACACATTACAAATCATACACGTACATGTAACATGCGTGTTATACACACACATTACAAATCATACACAACATATAACATGCGTGTACACATTATATATCATACATATACCATGTGTGTTATACACACACGTTACATATAACATACGTGTTATAATTCGTTATGATTCATACACATACATATAACATGTGTACTATACACACATGATATATAATAGACATACATATAACATGCGTGCTATACACACATGATATATAATAGACATACATGTAACATGTGTGTTATGCGCGCCTTACACATAATACACGTGTTATGAATCGTTATTTATAATATATGTGCCTTATGTAACACGAGTGTTAGACACACATATACACATACTCTACACGTGGTAATAATGAATTATAATCTATCATGTGTGTGTGTGTGTGTTATGCACGCCTTATGCACGTGCTATAAACGCGTTGTGTATAACATCGGTATGTATCATACACATACATGTAACGCACGTGTCATAAATAGCTACGTATGGAATTTTTTGCACTTTCTTGGTATTTTTTGCACTTGCTTTTGTCTGCCGGATGTTATCGTTTACGTAATGCGACGTTCAGATTTGTGTACAATGCATTATAGGCGTATCTTGTAATTGTATTGTTCGTTGTGGTTGAACCCAAACCAAGAGCCGAATGGCTCACGGGGTAAATCCTAATAAATTAAACTGAAAACTGAAATCTGAAACGTATAACGCACGCGTTATGTACTCGTCACATACAACGCACATGCTACATGTGAGTGCCGTACAACGCACACACACACACACACGTGGACGGAGATGAACCCTCCACGTTACACACACATATATATAACGATTACAAATATATGATGAACGTGATGTCATATCTAAGGATGAGTGTATCGCGCGGAATTATTTGTGGACGGCTTAAAGGGCGCACTGATCATACACACAGAGTTGCTACTGCGTTCCGTTGTCTATGATCAGTAAGAAGGGCAGAGTTGTTGTCAGACGCGATTGTAATTCGTCGATGAATACGAGCGGCTCGATTGATGAATTATTTCGCGTCCTTGACGTGAATTTGTGAAATCGACATTCGCGTTCCACGATTCAAACCTCAAACTAACCAATTATAGTATTGGTTCTTTCGGTAAAGTCACGTAGAAGGGAAACAATAAAATGATAAAAATACAAAACAATAAAATTCTCACGACGTTTCGACTGCAACACAAACAATCATCATCAGGTGTGAAATCCACAGCTGATTATGATTGCTGTGGATTTCACACCTGATGATGATTGCTTGTGTTGCAGTCGAAACGTCGTGAGAATTTTATTGTTTTCTATTTTTATTATTTTATTGTTTCCCTTCTACGTGACTTTACCGAAAGAACCAAGAATATGAATCCCTGTGGTCACGAAAGCTTTAAATCAAAATGTAACAAATTGTAGTTGAGCAATGTCGGTGATTATGGGTGAATATATGATTCGTCTTTGTCGACCGCGACAGTTACTGCAGAAGACGACGGTGACGATCGTAAAGCTACTGCTGATGATGATAATGATGTTAGCAATGCTGCTGATGATGCTGCTGATGATGATAATGATGTTAGCAATGCTGCTGATGATGATAATGATGATAATGATGTTAGCAATGCTGCTGATGATGCTGCTGATGATGATAATGATGTTAGCAATGCTGCTGATGATGATAATGATGTTAGCAATGCTGCTGATGCTGCTGCTGATGATGATGATAATGATGTTAGCAATGCTGCTGATGATGATGCTGATGATGATGGTGTTAGTGATACTGCTGATGATGATAATGATGTTAGCAATGCTGCTGATGATGCTGCTGATGATGATAATGATGTTAGCAATGCTGCTGATGATGATAATGATGTTAGCAATGCTGCTGATGATGCTGCTGATGATGATAATGATGTTAGCAATGCTGCTGATGATGATAATGATGATAATGATGTTAGCAATGCTGCTGATGATGCTGCTGATGATGATAATGATGTTAGCAATGCTGCTGATGATGATAATGATGTTAGCAATGCTGCTGATGCTGCTGCTGATGATGATGATAATGATGTTAGCAATGCTGCTGATGATGATGCTGATGATGATGGTGTTAGTGATACTGCTGATGATGATAATGATGTTAGCAATGCTGCTGATGATGCTGCTGATGATGATAATGATGTTAGCAATGCTGCTGATGATGATAATGATGTTAGCAATGCTGCTGATGCTGCTGCTGATGATGATGATAATGATGTTAGCAATGCTGCTGATGATGATGCTGATGATGATGGTGTTAGTGATACTGCTGATGATGATAATGATGTTAGCAATGCTGCTGATGCTGCTCCTGATGATGATAATGATGTTAGCAATGCTGCTGCTGATGATGCTGATGATGATGGTGTTAGTGATACTGCTGATGATGATAATGATGTTAGCAATGCTGCTGATGCTGCTCCTGATGATGATAATGATGTTAGCAATGCTGCTGCTGATGATGCTGATGATGATGGTGTTAGTGATACTGCTGATGATGATAATGATGTTAGCAATGCTGCTGATGCTGCTCCTGATGATGATAATGATGTTAGCAATGCTGCTGCTGATGATGCTGATGATGATGGTGTTAGTAATGCTGCTGCTGATGATAATGATGTTAGCAATGCTTCTGCTGATGATAATGATGTTAGCAATGCTGCTGATGATGCTGATGATAATGATGTTAGCAATGCTTCTGCTGATGATAATGATGTTAGCAATGCTGCTGATGATGATGATGGTGTTAGTAATGCTTCTGCTGATGATAATGATGTTAGCAATGCTGCTGATGATGCTGATGATGATGGTGTTAGTAATGCTGCTGCTGATGATAATGATGTTAGCAATGCTGCTGATGATGATGATGATGTTAGCAATGCTGATGATGATAATGATATTAGTAATGCAACTGATGCTGCTGCTGATGATGACGATTACGGTTCTAGTGACGATGATCATGCAGCTGATGCTGCTAATGCTGCTGCTGATGATGCTGATGATTGTGGTTTTAGTCACGCTGATCATGCTGCTGATGCTGCTGCTGATGATGATTGTGGTTTTAGTCACGATGATCATGCTGCTGATGCTGCTGCTGATGATGATTGTGGTTTTAGTCACGCTGATCATGCTGCTGATGCTGCTGCTGATGATGATTGTGGTTTTAGTCACGATGATCATGCTGCTGCTGCTGCTGCTGATGATGATTGTGGTTTTAGTCACGCTGATCATGCTGCTGATGCTGCTGCTGCTGATGATTGTGATTCTAGTGACGACGATCTTCATGCTGCTGATGCTGCTGCTGATGATTGTGATTCTAGTGACGACGATCTTCATGCTGCTGATGCTGCTGCTGATTATTGTGATTCTAGTGACGACGATCTTCATGCTGCTGATGCTGCTGCTGATGATTGTGATTCTAGTGACGACGATCTTCATGCTGCTGATGCTGCTGATGCTGATGATTGTGATTCTAGTGACGACGATCTTCATGCTGCTGATGCCGCTGCTGATGCTGATGATTGTGATTCTAGTGACGACGATCTTCATGCTGCTGATGCTGCTGATGCTGATGATTGTGATTCTAGTGACGACGATCTTCATGCTGCTGATGCTGCTGATGCTGATGATTGTGATTCTAGTGACGACGATCTTCATGCTGCTGCTGCTGATGCTGATGATTGTGATTCTAGTGACGACGATCTTCATGCTGCTGCTGCTGATGCTGATGATTGTGATTCTAGTGACGACGATCTTCATGCTGCTGCTGATGCTGATTATTGTGATTCTAGTGACGACGATCTTCATGCTGCTGATGCTGCTGCTGATGATTGTGATTCTAGTGACGACGATCTTCATGCTGCTGATGCTGATGATTGTGATTCTAGTGACGACGATCTTCATGCTGCTGATGCTGATGCTGATTATTGTGATTCTAGTGACGACGATCTTCATGCTGCTGATGCTGCTGCTGATGATTGTGATTCTAGTGACGACGATCTTCATGCTGCTGCTGCTGATGCTGATTATTGTGATTCTAGTGACGACGATCTTCATGCTGCTGATGCTGCTGCTGATGATTGTGATTCTAGTGACGACGATCTTCATGCTGCTGATGCTGATGCTGATGATTGTGATTCTAGTGACGACGATCTTCATGCTGCTGCTGCTGATGCTGATGATTGTGATTCTAGTGACGACGATCTTCATGCTGCTGATGCTGCTGCTGATTATTGTGATTCTAGTGACGACGATCTTCATGCTGCTGATGCTGATGATTGTGATTCTAGTGACGACGATCTTCATGCTGCTGATGCTGCTGCTGATGATTGTGATTCTAGTGACGACGATCTTCATGCTGCTGATGCTGATGATTGTGATTCTAGTGACGACGATCTTCATGCTGATGCTGCTGATTATTGTGATTCTAGTGACGACGATCTTCATGCTGCTGATGCTGATGATTGTGATTCTAGTGACGACGATCTTCATGCTGATGCTGCTGCTGATTATTGTGATTCTAGTGACGACGATCTTCATGCTGATGCTGATGATTGTGATTCTAGTGACGACGATCTTCATGCTGCTGATGCTGATGATTGTGATTCTAGTGACGACGATCTTCATGCTGCTGATGCTGCTGCTGCTGCTATCCACGCTACTTTATTGCGGCTTAATGAGTCACCGCACCTGCCAGTCTATATTCACAGCGGATCAAACTCCACACGTGAGCGCTTCACACATTTAATTAGACTTTCACACCACTCACATGAACATATATTATCCACACAGTAGCATGCATATATAGATATGCCGAGATAGAAATATATATGTGTACATATATACTTAGAGGGGGGGGGGGGGTCAGACATTTGTGACGATGTGTTACGAGGGGAGGGGGGGGTGAGAAATGTGACGTCACATCAAAATGCGCAACTTTAAATAAATATAGACAACACGTTCCACTTAATTAAATAGACTTTGTAATAAATGTTTTCTCCTACAACATCAGAGTGCAGCGCCACATTAAATACGCACTACAATGGCAATAGTTGAAAGTGATTTGAAGCATGTTTTATTTTATTGGGGGGGGGGGCGGGGGGGGGGGGCAGAGCTTTGTGACGTCATATTTGAGGGGGGGGGGGGTCTGAGTTTTTGTGACGCCGTGTGACGAGGAGGAGGGGGGGGGTCAAAAATCGTCCAAAATCGCGTGACGTCATTTATGGACGGCCCCTAACCCCCCCGTGAACGCCACCCAGAGCCGGATAAAGATGTTGTAAGGCCCCAGTGCTGCAGGAACTGGTGAGCCCCCCCCCCGCCCCCCCCCGCCCCCCACAGTAATATTTTCAAAAGGAAAAACAAAATTAAAGAAATATTGAGATTTTAAACTTTCGTGACACGCAGCAATTTATATTCTTTGCTTTTAATTTTGATTTTTGCTTTTCATTTTGATTCTTGTTTTCTATCTACGCGACTTTACCGAAAGAACGGAGAATATTTAAAGAAAGATAACATTTATTTCGATTTAAAGCTTTCGTGACTGCAGGGATTCATCTTCTTGGTTCTTTCGGTAAAGTCACGTAGATTTGAAATAATAAAATAATACAAATCAAACATAATAAAATAATTCTCACGACGTTTCGGCCACAACGGACGGCTGCTTGCGTTGTGGCCGAAACGTCGTGAGAATTATTGTATTATGTTTGATTATTTTATTATTTCCATTCTACGTGACTTTACCGAAAGAACCAAAAAGATAACATTTATGCTTCTTACAAGGCTAACAACAAATGCAATTCAGCGTTCACAGCAAGTGAAACAACTTTCAACTTCATCTCTGGAGGGGCTTGCAGCCCCACTAAAGCCCCCACGCCTTGAGCCGGCCCTGCCACCCATTCCCACCCAACTCACTCGGCCAGTCACCTTGGCCAGTCACCTTGGCCAGTCAACCCACGGCGCCCGCTGGGTCTGTCTCAGCGTGACCTCGGCAATCCGCGTGGCTCTCTTCGTGCACCTAGCCTGGCACCAGCGCCGCGGAGACGTCACCGCCACTTGCTGGTGAACGGCTCGTGTTGTGGTTGTTGTGGTTGTTGTTGTTGTGGTTGTTGTTGTTGAGTGCGGGTCGGTGGTGTTAGAACGGTGGTTCTCAGCCGGGAGTTGGTGGCGATGCCCCAGCCCAGAGGGGTAACGTCGGGTGGTGATTCGTAACGGTGTGACGTCACGATCTTGATTTGAAGTTTTCGTGACCGCACGAATCCATCCCCTTTGCTTCTTTCGGTGAAGTCCACGCGCCTGCCTACGGAGTGTGATAGCACATCGTGCACGAGAGCCATTGGGTCGTGTGATGAGTCTGCCGGTGTCAATTAACTAGGAGAACGCATTGGCATCCGTAGGCGAACCGAGCGCGATATGAAAGACCGGTTCTTTTTCTTCTTTTTCTTTCTAAAACCATCGTATCGTAAACACAGCGAGGTTCACGTGAGTTAGCCACGCGTAGCACGGCCGTCGTTGGAATTAGTTGTTTTTTTGTTAAATATAATTAAAACAATTCGCGTGCGGTTGCCTAAACGTGGTGGGGATGCCACATGGAATGGACAATCGGTAAAAGTAAAAGAAAAATCGATGGTCATTATTCATGCATTTATTTCTCAGGACAAAGGGGGTGATTTGGTTTGAAACAAAGTTTAATAAAGGTGGGAGGAGAGGACGGGGGGGGGGGGGTATGGAAGGTTTTGAAAGTTTCATAAAAAACTGCGTTAAAGTTTTTTTTATATATACACAAAGACAAACATCCCCCGTATAGCCTGTAACAGACTGTTGGGGCAAGTGCTGTCAGCGAGTAGCACCTATGAAGGCCGGCACGGCACACGAGGGGGTGGGTAGCCAACAACACCACGCCAGACCGCCTTTGTCTCCCCAGCGGCGATGTTTAAAACACACCGGGTACTCATTTGAGGCTGAGTCGACCTAGGGGAGGCGCAGGACCGGCTCAGATAATCGTCACTGGGTGTTGGCAGCCGTGAGTGGGAATCGAACTCGGGTCGTATCTCAACGCGGAGTGGGAATCGAACTCTGGTTCTGTCGGGTTCATAGCGCAGCGCGCTCACCGCTACACCACCGCTCCCCGCTATAAATCCACACATGCACATACATGCACATACATACACACGCGTGAGCGACGATCCGTCCAAACGTAATATAAGAGACAATGTATAATTGTATCGCAAGCCTCTCTCGCCACGTCTCAAACCCATCTCAATGCATCTCGTTTGTCGCGCGACACCACCACCACCCTCTCGGTCTCTCTCTCTCTCTCCTGTGAGATGTAGAAGCCATTCGCTTCCCACGACAACCCGATCAAATTCCACTCTCCCTGCCCCTCCCACCAATGTGAAATTTATTTAAAAAATCCTGCTACTATTTTTCGATTTAAAGCTTTCGTGACTGCAGGGATTCATCTTCTTGGTTCTTTCGGTAAAGTCACGTAGAATGGAAATAATAAAATAATAAAACATAATAAAATAATTATCACGACGTTTCGGCCACAACGCAAGCAGCCGTCCTCAGGTGAAGACCAAGTCTGTCGGGGAGACAGCGTCTGAATGACGGCTTGCGTTGTGGCCGAAACGTCGTGATAATTATTTTATAATGTTTTATTTTATTATTTTATTATTTCCATTCTACGTGACTTTACCGAAAGAACCAATAAGATGAATCCTGCTACTAACCATAATATTTCATATTTTTGTAGCAGGACTTGTCCCCACTAAGCAATGTAGCTCATTATCAGAAACAACGTGGGCTATCACAAATGATATCTTAACGAAGTGGGCGATCATCGTCACCACGTGTACATTTATAACAGCAGCCAAACACTCTAAACGCGTGGTGATGTCGATTCTAAATGTGGAGGGGAAAACCGGAAGACCCGGAGAAAAATCCAGGCGACCACGGAAAGAGAGAGAGACACGCAAATTCCAAGTATACAGCAGCAGGCGTCAGTGTCGGGATCGAACTCACGACCTCCTGTAGACCAGGCGAGGTAGTTAACATCTCCTAGCCACCGTGATGATGATGAGAGAGATACACGCAAACTCCAAATATACAGCAGCAGGCGTCAGAGTCGGGATCGAACCCACGAACTCCTGCATACCAGGCGAGGTAGTTAACATCTCCTAGCCACCGTGATGATGAGAGACACGCAAACTCCAAATATACAGCAGCAGGCGTCAGGGTCGGGATCGATCCCACGACCTCCTGCGTACCAGGCGAGGTAGTTAACATCTCCTAGCCACCGTGATGATGATGAGAGACACGCAAACTCCAAATATACAGCAGCAGGCGTCAGGGTCGAGATCGAACCCAGACCTCCTGTGCACCAAGCGAGGTAGTTAACATCTCCTAGCCACCGTGATGATGAGAGACACGCAAACTCCAAATATACAGCAGCAGGCGTCAGGGTCGGGATCGATCCCACGACCTCCTGCGTACCAGGCGAGGTAGTTAACATCTCCTAGCCACCGTGATGATGATGAGAGACACGCAAACTCCAAATATACAGCAGCAGGCGTCAGGGTCGAGATCGAACTCACGACCTCCTGTATACCAGGCGAGGTAGTTAACATCTAGCCACCGTGATGATGATGAGAGAGAGAGACACGCAAACTCCAAATATACAGCAGCAGGCGTCAGGGTCGGGATTGAACTCACGACCTCCTGTACACCAGGCGAGGTAGTTAACATCTCCTAGCCACCGTGATGATGACAAGAGAGATACACGCAAACTCCAAATATACAGCAGCAGGCGTCAAAGTCGGGATCGAACCCACGAACTCCTGCATACCAGGCGAGGTAGTTAACATCTCCTAGCCACCGTGATGATGAGAGACACGCAAACTCCAAATATACAGCAGCAGGCGTCAGGGTCGGGATCGAACCCACGACCTCCTGCGTACCAGGCGAGGTAGTTAACATCTCCTAGCCACCGTGATGATGATGAGAGACACGCAAACTCCAAATATACAGCAGCAGGCGTCAGGGTCGAGATCGAACCCAGACCTCCTGTGCACCAAGCGAGGTAGTTAACATCTCCTAGCCACCGTGATGATGAGAGACACGCAAACTCCAAATATACAGCAGCAGGCGTCAGAGTCGGGATCGAACCCACGAACTCCTGCATACCGGGCGAGGTAGTTAACATCTCACAGGCATCGTGGCGCGGTGTTGAACAGAGATGAGCGATGAAAAAAAATTGGTGGGTTTGCGCCCGGCGTGGGGCAGTTTCCACGTCTTGAATTTGACTTTCTGACGTTCGCAATTACGAGCGACGCCCCGTCTACGCCTGCGCAAAGTTGCAGCTCTCCAGCCCGTCCAGAACATCGGTACACATTTACAAACGTCACTCACGATTTTCTATTGTATATATACATATATGTGTACATATATGTGTGTGTAGATACATACATATACACACACATATATACATATAAAACAACAACAACCGCCATTCGCCACGAAGCGGCGGTGACGTCATCTCGGCGCATGTGCCAGGCTAGGTGCACTTTGAGGCCACGTGAAAGTGTCGAACGCCCGCTGGCCGGAGGTCACGGAACAGACCCAGCAGGTGCCCGTGGGTCGACACACTGAGATGAGTGGCCGATGCACCGCCTGTGCCCCCTACCGTGCCAACTCGCTGCGTTTTAATCCACCCGGCGCTCCGCTCGCTGTTGTGAGCGTCGCTCCTCCGCCCTCCGTTGTTGCTGGAGGGCGACTGCCTCCAACTGCCCAGTAGCGTCCTTCACGAGCCTCCTCCACTGAGGCCGATCTTGACACCGCTGGTACCAGTCATCGGCAAGTCCACTCAGCTCCACGTCCTCTCGTACCACATCACTCCATCTCTTCTCTAGCCCGTGTCACTCACCCACCCACTCACCCATCACTCCAACTCTTCTCGAGCCCGTGTCACTCACCCACCCACTCACCACTCACCCACTCACCCATCACTCCATCTCTGCTCTAGCCCGCGTCACCCACCCACCCACTCACCCATCACTCCATCTCTTCTCTAGCCCGTGTCACTCACCCATCCACCCACTCACCCAGCACTCCATCTCTTCTCTAGCCCGCGCCCTTTGGGCCCCCTCGATCCGGCCGAACAAAAGCTGCTTGGGCAATGCGGTGGCTGGGCATGCGGGCTACGTGACATCAACATATCTGCGTGACTTTACCGGAAGAAACAAAGAATATGGACTTATTTGAACCTATCTGCGTGACTTTAACGAAAGGCACAATAATGTGCACACACACACCCCCCAATGCGTTCACTTGTCCGTGACGACACTGTGGCCATGAAAGTAACAACAACAAAAACACTTACATATGCAATCGGCAACGTTTCTCGCGAATGTCCTTCTTCGTAGGCCAGGGCCATTGCCCGAAACGTCGCCGATTATCTATATTTATTTTAAGACCACACACACGGCGGCGTTGTTGTTGTTGTTGACACGGCACGTGTTGAGTTGTTGTTGTTGTTGTTGTTTGTGCACCACTGCCAACGCAACAGCGTGTATGACAGTCTATGCAGAGTACTGTATTGGTTACACTACTGGAAGTATGCATCCGAATAAATGTTTCTTTTAATATCCTGGAGGAATCCGATGAGCTATGAAGTTATTTATCACAGGGTTCCTTTGATACGAGTCAAAGACACTGATCCGGAATAACAGACTGTTCGTGAAACCTAAGGGGCCGTCCATAAATGACGTCATGCACCTAGGGGGGGGGGGGGGGGTCAGACATTTGTGACGAGGGGGGGGGGGTTTGAGAAATGTGACGTCACATCAAAATGCGCAACTTTAAAGAAATATGGAATTATATATTCTTGGTTCTGTCGGTAAAGTCACGTAGAAGGAAAATAATAATCATAATCATCATCAGGTGATGATCGCTTGTGTTGCAATCGAAACGTCGTGAGAATTTTATTTTTATTATTTTATTACTTCCCTTCTACGTGACTTTACCGAAAGAACCAATAAGATGAATCCCTGCAGTCACGAAAGCTTTAAATCGAAATATAGAATTGTTATATTAACACTCCTACAACATCAGAGTGCAGCGCCACATTAAATACGCACTACAAAGACGATAGTCTAAAGCGATTTGAAGCATAAATTTCGATTTAAAGCTTTCGTGACTGCAGGGATTCATCTTATTGGTTCTTTCGGTAAAGTCACGTAGAAGGGAAGTAATAAAATAATAAAAAGAAAACATAATAAAATATTTATTTTAATTATAAAAAAAGAATGATTTCATTATTGTTTTATTATTCCTTTCTTATGTTTTATTTTTATTATTTCCATTCTACGTGAACCAAGAAGACGATTTGAAGCATGTTTTATTTTCAAAATAGAAATATGGTTTTGGGGGGGGCAGAGCTTTGTGACGTCATATTTAAGGGGGGGGGTCCTGACTTTTTATGACGCCGCGTGACGAGGGAGGGGGGGTCAAAAATCGTCCAAAATCGCGTGACGTCATTTATGGACGGCCTCTTACAAAGGCCGCACACGAGGGGGTCGGCTTGGTCAGCGCCGCGCCCGGCCGCCTTTGTCTCCCCAGTGGCGACGTTTACACATCGCACCGGGTTACTCATTCGAGGCTGAGTCAACCTAGGAGAGGCCCAGGACCGGTTCAGATCACCGTCGCTGTTGGTGTTGGGGCCGTGAGCGGGGGAATCGAACTCGGGTCGAATCGCCACGCACTCACCGCTACTACACAAAGACAAAGATCCCCCGTGTAGCCTTAACAGACTGTAGGGGCAAGTGCTGTTAGTGAGCAGCACCTACGAAGGCCGTCTCGCCGAATGCGCATCAGAATCTTCATTGATCCTTGGAGAAATCCGATGAGCTACTAAGCTCTTTCACCCCTCTCCCCCCAGTAGGGGCACCGGGGGGGGGGGGGGGTCAGAGAGTTACTTCAACAACAAAACGCACGAAACACAAACAACACGAGTGCAAAGAACAGGGAAAGGTGAACACATCAAGGAAAGTTGAAGAGGTTTGTCTCTTGATGAGACGACGTAGAAAGAAGACTACCTGATGATGATGGTGATGATGCACACCTGTTACTCACCACCACTCACCACTCACTCACCACCACTCACCACTACTCACCACTACTCACCTGCCACTCACCTGCCACTCACCACTACTCACCACCACTCACCACCACTCACCTGCCACTCACCACCACTCACCTGCCACTCACCTGCCACTCACCACTACTCACCACCACTCACCACCACTCACCTGCCACTCACCACTACTCACCTGCCACTCACCACTACTCACCACCACTCACCACTACTCACCACCACTCACCACTACCCACCACTACTCACCATTACTCACCTGCCACTCACCATCACTCACCTGCCACTCACCTGCCACTCACCACCACTCACCACCACTCACCACTACTCACCACCACTCACCACCACTCACCACTACCCACCACTACTCACCACCACTCACCTGCCACTCATCACCACTCACCACTACCCACCACTACTCACCACCACTCACCACTCACTCACCTGCCACTCACCACCACTCACCACTACTCACCTGCCACTCACCACTACTCACCTGCCACTCACCACCACTCACCACCACGACTCACCACCACTCACCTGCCACTCACCACCACTCACCTGCCACTCACCTGCCACTCACCTGCCACTCACCACCACGACTCACCACCACTCACCTGCCACTCACCACCACTCACTCACCACCACTCACCACCACTCACCTGTTAACCAGTGCCCTACCTAATTACAGACCAATTCAGACCTTATCGGTCAACCCGTGGCCCTTATAAACCTCAAAGTTCATCCTACAAAGTCACCACCACGAGGGAGAAACACAAACAGACAGACAAAAAATTACGTTACTAAACACAAACGGTGTTATGTATTAATTGTGATTACTGGTGTCAACGATGCTACTTATCATGCTGCTGCTGTCTGTGATCTTGCATGCCAATAGCTTGCTTGCTACGTGCATGCACACACACACAAGTTGTAAATGTACAACCATTAACACGGAACATCACGAAGGGTTAAACGATCCACTATCATTTTATTTCGCCGTATGATTAATAAAAAAACACGTGTGCCCGTATTGAAACGGCTGTTATGCTGCATGGACCAGAAAACTCAATTTCCCGGGACAAGAATACGGCGCTAAGCCGTGTGGGTTGTCACAGGGAGGAGGATGATGATGATGATGATGCAGGCCAGAGACGAGAAGGCAACTGTGGGCACTATTTGGACGAACTTATGTAGCGGGATGGACACCAACGTGGACATTCAAGGTGTGGCGGTGGTCGGGAAAAAATGGAAGGGCTCTGACAGAAGATGGCTGAACGACGACGTCACAAGTGGCAGAAAGACGTGGCCACTCCTATACACTATACACTACACTATACACTACACTATACACTACACTATACACTACACTATACACTACACTATACACTACACTACACACTATGCACTACACTATACACTACACTACTATACACTACACTATACACTACACTATACACTACACTACTATACACTACTATACACTACATAACTATACACTACACTATACACTACACTATACACTACACTACTATACACTACACTATACACTACTATACACTACACTACTATACACTACACTATACACTATACTATACACAACTATACACTACACTATACACTACACCATACACTATTACGATGTGGCCACTATCGCTTGAGCCACATTGGCGCTGCGAGACGCGAGTTGAAAGTGGAACCCGGCAAGTCACGGAATGCTGCCAGTGTCCGCACCAACAACAACTTCCGGTCGGATATCTGCCGACTGGGATTGTGAGGACGACGAAGTCATCTCCTCCCCCCCCCCCCCGCTGTGTGTGGAGGGTGCCGCGTGTTGCTATCTGGCGGCCAACATTCATCAGTAGACAAAGGTCTGGGGCTCACCCGGGGGACCCCTAGCTGCCACTGCAATTCAGTGGCCTAAAATACAATGTTTCGCTCCGGATGATCGCTGCAAACTATGATCTGTATTCTTAGGTGTTTCGGTAAAGTCACGTAGGTAAAAAATTAAAATGAATCATCTCTTTAGGAAGGCCAGCGTCTCGAGAAGCTGTGACTTCTTGTCTCGTTGTATGTAATGCCCTCTACGGGGAGGAATTCCACCGATCTGTTAGAGTTTTTAACAGACAACGAGACAAGAAGTCACAGCTTCTCGAGACGCTGGCCTTCCTAAAGAGATGATTCATTTTAATTTTTTTACCTACGTGACTTTACCGAAAAAAACCTAAGAATATGAATCCTTGCAGTCACGAAAGCTTCAAATCTAGAAGTATGATCTGTGTTTTGATTTAGTGTGTTGATCTTAAAGGTGCATTGAAAAATGTTGACACTCCGACTGATGCTCCTACTGCTGTTGTGGAGTGACTCATGCAGATTGTTTTGGTGGTACATGTTGTTGACGTCGTTTATTGTGAAAATTCGGTCACAGTTCCTATGATGTCTGTTTCATTGCTTTTATGGCTTTATTTTGGTGATTTTCGAAAAGTTTCTTGGTTTGGCCATGTTTGTTTGTTGTAGTACAGAGTTAGACTGATGGCCTTAATCTAAGTTGTCTTGTGGTTGTTGTTGTTGTTTGACTTGAATCCCACTGGGATTTTTGCACACAGCGTTGGTGTACGGTGCTTTTTCTGCAATATTTTGCTGTCTTTTCTTGGTTTTTCTGTTTGCACTTAGTCACATATTCACTTTAAGATGTTTTCTTTTTCATGTTTTTGTTTTTTTTGTTTGTTGCGGTTGCACCCGATTCAAAAGCCGAATGGCTCACAGGGCTACACCTAATAAATGAACTTGAACTTGAACCTTCCGCTAAGCGTGTGGGGCCTTTGGGAAACCGATTTGCGGGGTGATCGCGCCCTCTCGTGTGCTCGTGACGGTATTACAGCTCCGACCGGCTCGTCCAGGTAAGATGAACCACGCCCGGCCGCCTTTGTCTCCCCAGTGGCGATGTTCACACACCACAGCAGTTACTCGTTTGAGGCTGAGTCGACCTAGGGGAGGCCCAGGAGGGGTTAAAATGATCGTCACCGGTGGTGGCCGTGAGCGGGAATCGAACTCGTGGCCCACCCTGAGCCACGGCAGCGGCAGCAGCAGCAGCTGGCGATGCACCAGTGGAGGAATGAAAGACGACAAAAATCTTGAGGAGCGGCGGTGCACGAGTGCGGCTCGTCCAGGGCAGGCCGGAGCGCAACGCGCTAGCGACGCGGTGCCACGACCCACAAATACGAGGAGGAGGCGATGATGATGATGACGACGATGATGATGACGACAATGATGATGACGATGATGACGACGACGACGATGATGATGACGACGACGATGATGATGATGACGATGCTGATGACAATGATGATGACAATGATGATGACGATGACGACGATGATGACGATGATGATGACGATGATGACGACGATGACGATGATGATGACGATGCTGATGACAATGATGATGACAATGATGATGACGATGACGACGATGATGACGATGATGATGACGATGATGACGACGATGACGATGATGACGACGACGACGATGATGATGACGACGACGATGATGGTGATGACGATGCTGATGGCGATGATGACGATGCTGATGATGACGATGCTGATGATGACAATGATGATGATGACGATGATGATGATGACGACGATGATGACGACGATGATGATGATGACGACGACGATGACGACGACGATGATGATGACGATGATGACGATGACGATGGTGATGACGACGACGATGAAGCTCCACTGTCACTCCGCTTGCTCCTGACGCGGTGGTCAGGGCTTCACCACCTGATTGTGGGTGCTACGGGAGCGAGATGTTAACGACCTCGCCTGGTGTACACGAGGTCGTGGGTTTCGATACCGACCCTAACGCATGTACGCTTGGAGTTTGCTTCTCTCTCTCTTTTTTTACGATCAGAGGAAACAAGAAGATGCTCGGTGTAGTCGGCACTTTGCTTCGTTCATTATTTAGTTTTTTTGTTTTTTTATGCTTTGCTTTATGTGCCCCCCACCCCTTTTTCAATCAAAGATTTCACAAAAGATTTCACGCTCTCTCTCTCCCCCCGTGGTTCGCGTGGATTTTTCCCAGCGCCCTCCGGGTTTCCCCTCCGCATTCAGTCAACATCTCAACATCACGCGTTTAGAGTGATTTGTGTGCGATACATTTCCACACGGTGATGACGATAAGCCATCATTAGACCTCCTTTGCCAGTTCCAAAATGTAATAATAGGGTTTTCCCCCTTTTTTCTGCCAACAAAACTGAAACCTTTTTACGAGGATTCATGTCTGCATTGACCACAATACTTGCAGTCAAAATGCAAACAAAAACACACTATGAGAATATATTGGCATTGTCCTTGAAACTGATTGGTCCACACCAAGGGACGGCTTTCTTTTGAGCCTCGACCCAATTGGTGCTAGGACCAGAGGACGCCAAAAGGCGTACAGCTCAAAGACAATGCTGCACTATCAAAGTAATGAGGGCTCGGGGTGAGCATCTACATCATGAGACCTCCTTTGCCAGTACCAAAATATAAAAATAGGGGTTTTCCCCTTTTTTCTGGCAACAAAACTGAAACCTTTTTACCAGGATTCATGTCTGCATTCACCACAATGCTTTCAGTCAAAATGCATTTTGATTGCAAGACGTGTGGTTAATGCAAACATGAAGGGGAAATACCATCAGCCACTTCTTTGAAATAAAATGTCAGTGGCCTGGTCGCTTCCGAAAAAGAACTCTATACAGCTCAGTGGACCCTACCTGGTAAAATAAAAATTAACCCGTAAAAACAAAGTTTTTCACTATAAATCCTTTATATGCGTGGCGGCTAGAGTCCTCTCGTCCTCTGGCTTGAGATGGCTGCCACCTATGGGTCAGATGATTGCCTGCCGCCATTAAGCAATTGGTAATTAAATATAAAAAAAAATTCCTAAAAAGTGTAAAGTTATGGACATTTTTTTTCACGAAAATAAATTGTCACGCACAACGAGTCTGTGTGCAAAATGTCAGCTCGGTTGGATCACGGGAAGTGGGTTAAAAAACGACCGAAAGATTTGCATGGTCGTAAGCTCGCAAGCAAGCAAGCAAGTGAACTTAATATAAAGGATTTTAAAAAGTAGCTTAGTTTAGAATGTGAAATTGTGGTTGTAGCTTTACAACTCAGAATCACAATATTGTATTTATACTGCAGGAGGAATCCGAAACGCTACAAAGCTCTTTTTCACAGATGTCCAGCAGGGACGGGTAAGAGCTTTACAACAACAACAACAAAACACGACAGCAGCGGAACTTACAAGAAAGGTAAACATATCACCCAAACAAATAAAAACAAAACGAACCCACCCCCATCATTCTACCAGGCACAGCCCACTGAGGTATTACATTCTTTTCAGAAGCAGCCTGGTCACAAATGACAGCTCAACAAAGTGGCCAATCATTTGGACATTTACAGCACCAACATAATCTAAATTATACTCTTAGGTTTTTTCGGTAAAGTCACGTAGGTAAAAAAGAAATAATACTAAATAATAGAAAAAATTATGGAAATAAAATGGGACTTCTCTTGACTTCTAGATTTGAAGCTTTCGTGACTGCAAGGAATCATATTCTTAGATTTTTTCGGTAAAGTCACGTAGGTAAAACATCAAAATTAATGAAAATAAAATAAAATAAAAACAAAAATCACGACGTTTCGGAGGCAACACAAGTCTCCGTCATCAGGTGGGACCGTCACAGCCGAATTAGCTGCAGTACGAAACGCAAAAGAGTTAGAACCACCAGGGGCCGCCCGAGACATTTGGCGAGCTAATTCGGCTGTGACGGTCCCACCTGATGACGGAGCTGCAGCTAATTCGGCTGTGACGGTCCCACCTGATGACGGAGACTTGTGTTGCCTCCGAAACGTCGTGATTTTTGTTTTTTGTTTTTATTTTATTTTATTTTCATTAATTTTGATGTTTTACCTACGTGACTTTACCGAAAAAACCTAAGAATATTCTCTTGACTTGATACAGCAATTGTGCTGTGACGGTTCCACCTGAAGACGGAAGCTTGTGTTGCCTCCGAAACGTCGTGATTTATTATTTTATTTCCGTTATATTTTTTATTGTAATGTAATATTTATTTTTATAATTTATTTTTTACCTACGTGACTTTACCGAAAAAAACTTAAGAGTATGAATTATTGCAGTCACGAAAGCTTCAAATCTAGAATCTAAATCATCTCAATGCATGTTTCTAAATGTGGAGGTAAAACCCGGAGGACCCGGAGAAAAATAAATCCACGCGACCACGGAGAGAGAGACACGCAGACTTCAAATATACAGCAGGCATCAGGATCGAGCCCACGACCTCCTGTATACCAGGCGAGCTAGTTAACATCTCCTAGCCACCGTGGTGATGATGAGAGAGAGACGCAAACTCAAAATATACAGCAGGCGTCAGGATCGAACCCAAGACCTCCTGTGTACCAGGCGAGGTAGTTAACATCTCCTAGCCACTGTGATGAGAAAGAGACGCAAACTCCAAATATACAGCAGGCGTCGTCAGGATCAAACCCACCACCTCCTGTATACCAGGCGAGGTAGTTAACATATCCAAGCCACCGTGATGATGATGAGAATGAGTGAGACACGCAAACTACAAATACTGTATACAGCAGGCGTCGTCAGGATCGAACCCACGACCTCCTGTGTACCAGGCGAGGTAGTTAACATCTCCTGGCCACGGTGATGATGATGATGATGAGAGAGAGACGCAAACTCTAAATATACAGCAGACGTCAGGATCGAACCCACGGCCTCCTGTGTACTAGGCGAGGTAGTTAACATCTCCTGGCCACGGTGATGATGATGAGAGACGCAAACTCCAAATATACAGCAGGCGTCGTCAGGATCGAACCCACGACCTCCTGTGTACCAGGCGAGGTAGTTAACATCTCCTAGCCATCGTGATGATGATGAGAGAGAGAGACGCAAACTCTAAATATACAGCAGACGTCAGGATCGAGCCCACGACCTCCTGTGTACCGGGCGAGGTAGTTAACATCTCCTAGCCATCGTGATGATGAGAGAGAGAGAGAGAGACGCAAACTCTAAATATACAGCAGACGTCAGGATCGAGCCCACGACCTCCTGTGTACCGGGCGAGGTAGTTAACATCTCCTAGCCATCGTGATGATGAGAGAGAGAGAGAGACGCAAACTCTAAATATACAGCAGACGTCAGGATCGAGCCCACGACTTCCTGTGTACCGGGCGAGGTAGTTCACATATCGCCACCGCAGTTCAGCAAACCAACCGCGTGGATCTCGCGCACTCCAGGGGCCTTTAACCACGTCGAGCAACCCGTCCTGGGTTCACAGACACCCACGTGAGCACGTCGGTGTCTGTAAACCCAACGCACAAAGTCAGGTCAAATTGCATCGTCGGATCCCACCGTACGAAACGCAAAAAAGTTAGAACCACCAGGGGCCGCCCGAGACATTTGGCGAGGAAACCCCTCGCCAAATGCTTCCGCAAACTTCGCGGCATTTGTCGCGCCGGGAGGCAGATCCTCACCTTTCATACTCCAATGAAAATAGCTGTTACGAAAAAAATCTGATGAAATAAATATTAAGATTGTTCCACTGATCAGTGTTATTAATGTTATCTCTGTACGATTCCAATCATTTTTATAGTCAAAATCGCCAAATTTGCGGAGCTCCGCTGCAAATACAGGAAGAGACGAGAGGTGAGGCAGCGACGAGCTCAGCCTCCCCTCTGATTGCGCAACCCCTCAGTAACTGTATGGAGCGCGGGCAATAAGCGCGTGCCTGTTACTATCTCAGTATGTCACCAACGTAATGTTTGTAGACCCCTTCATTTCATGTCCTCGCCTTCCATACTCCAGGTAACTTATTTCCCGTACAGTATGTGTATACAAGATATTTAGGCTCGCTGGTCTCGTCATGAAACTGCAATGAAAAAGCACCAGGGGAGGCAGCTATCACATCTGCCTCACTGAGGGGGATGTGTCCCCATCAGTGAGGGCACGCCCCCTCCGTGAGGCCACGCCCCCCTCCGTGAGGTCACCGCCGCTGAGTGGCAGAACAGCGATTGATGTCGAGTGGAGTTTGTGAAGTTTTACAGGTAGGAACAATGTCCCACACTGCCCACCAGGGATTATTTGTCTGTCTGACTGTCTGTCGTGCATAAATATATATATAATACAAACAGTGCTTTGATTGGTGGAGACCTACTGCCGGGTACGAAGAGGGGAGGGGCCTAAGGGAGGAGGGGAGGGGGAGGGGCCTAAGAAAGGGGGGAGTCAGGAGAGGGGCCTGAGGGGGGGTGGTCAGGAGAGGGGCCTAAGGATATGGGGGGGGGTAGTCAGGGGAGGGGCCTAAGGGAGGGGGGTTCAGGGGAGGGGCCTGAGGGAGGGGGTGGTAAGGGGAGGGGCCTAAGCAAGGGGGGGGGGGCAATAGTTAAGGGGGCTGGCTACCTGGCTGGCTGCCTGGCTACCTCAAGTGTTGCATTACATTACATTTCGATATTTTGCTAGGTTATTTAATTTAGTGTGTCTCTCTCCCGTTCTCCTAATTTTCAAGCTTGCGCACCTTACCACGCGTCGTCCTACTCATTGACATGCTAATTTTCTCTAACCCCTCCCTCTCTCCGCCCCGCCCCCGCCCCCTGTCTCTATTTAAGGCCTCGTCACAGAGACGTTCTCTCTCTGTGTGCCTATGTGTGTTCTCTCTCTATGTATCTCTGTGATATCTGTCTGCTTATATGTCTGTCTATAGTTTTCTGGTTAGATTTTTTTGTTGCTATTTAATTTATACCTGATGATGATGATTGCTTGTGTTGCAATCGAAACGTCGTATGCTATTATTTAATTTATTATTTTATCTTTATACGTGACTTTACCGAAAGAACCAAAGAGTAATTCCTGCAGTCACGAAAGCTCCAAATTAAGATTATCTCAAGTCAAATTATCTTTTATACAGGTAAGAACAACAGGTTCCACACTGCCCACCAGGGATTAGTTGTCTGTCGTGCACGAATGCGCTGTCCAACCAAGTTCCTACCTGTCCACTCCGAAGGAACGTGTTCTCTTCCTCTGTCCTGCGTGGGTTTTTTTGTTGTTGCTCCGGTTTTTCGAGTTCCCTGCCATTGCTAAACCTACACACCCGGTAGAACTGGTACTGGCCAACTTATTTCAATGCTGAACAAAAAAAAACTACCTGCGAATCATACATTTGAGATAACGCAGCAGCAGCATCACTCGGCGACAGTGAACACGTGGCAGGACTCTCCTTACACACGAGGCTTGAGACTCCAGCGAGCCTTACTAAAGTTATCAGCGACAAGGGCTGTTGGGTTATCTCAGTAAACATGCCAACAACGTTGGGCCCATCCCAGTTAACAAGCCAACGTTGATTCTAGATTTGACGTTTTCGTGACTGCAAGGAATCCATACTCTTTGGTTCTTTCGGTAAAGTCACGTAGGTAGAAAATAAAAATTGAAAATTAAGTTATTTTCATTTTTATTTTATTACTATTTTAGTTATTTTCATTTTAAATATTTTTTTAAAATCAAAATGAAAATAACTAAAGTTAGTTATTTTCATAATGAAATAACATGAAAATAACTAAATTTTGTTATTTTAATTTTGATTTTATTTTATTATAATTTTTATTTTCACCTACGCGACTTTACAGAAAGAACCAACGAGTATGCCAACGTTGGGCTAACGTTGGCCCATCCCAGTAAACATGCCAACAACGTTGGGCCCATCCCAGTAAACATGCCAACGTTGACCCAACGTTGGCATGTTCACTGGGATGATTTCCGGCCACGCTCAGAGTGACGCACACACAGACAACACGTGCCAACCCACGTGGTGCCCCTCCTGTGTGACGCATCCACGACGCTAGACTCGGCACGTGTCCCAGTCAACCCGGCGATCCCGGGATTCGATTCCCAGGGCCAACACCACCGGTGACGATTTTTCGGAACCGGTCCTGGGCCTCCCCCTAGGTCGGCTCAGCCTCAAATGAGTACCTGGTGGCCAGCGTGGTGCTAGCCACCCACCCCCTCGTGTACCGTTCCCGCTTTCATAGGTGCTGCTCGCTTAACAGCACTTGCCCCTACAGTCTGTTAAAGGCTACACGGGGGTTCTTTGTTTTGCCTTTGTGTGGGTACACCTCGCTTGGCAAAAGCGCCTTTGTGACGTCGGCTCGGTGACGTAGTTGTTGTCGTTGTGTGTGTGGGGAGCGGTGGCGCGGTGGTTAGTGACCGCTGCGTTACGAATCCCGGCAACATCAGTGGGGGAGTGATTTTGTGAATGTGAACGGCTCCTGGCCCTCCGCCTAGGTCGACTCAGCCTTGAACGATTTGAGTGGCCGGTGCGGTCTGTTGTTGACGACACCACGTGTCGGCCTTAATAGGTGCTCGCTAACAGCACTTGCAGGCTACACGGGGGACCTTTGTCTGTGGTTGTGCACGCTGCACTACGAACCCCGGCTCATATCAGTGGTATCTGAACTGCCCCTCGCCCAACTCGCATTGACCAGCGTGGTGAAGTATGGTCAATCACCCCCCGTGACTGGCGTTGGGAAGGCTTTTTCATTGAGCAGTGGTGGTGTCAATTGCAGAGATGTATCGATTAATAATCGTCAGCCATGGCCTATCTACTGCTGGATGAAGACATGGCCACGCCATCCTATTAAGCCGATCACCACTCTCGTTACTCAATACACCTGCGTGGAATCGTTTGTGCCAGAATCGAACGTTTACGATTACTCCGTGTGCGATTACGGAGCCATTCAAGGGCCAATAGGAGTCGATTCCTGAATCTAAGCGATGCTCCAAATCGCGAAGATTCGTTTGAGAATGTGCTGATTCATCACATCATCCACGATTCGATTAAAGTGTATCGATCCAGAGCTTCGATGCGATTTAAAAAAAATTGATTCCTTTTCCTGTGCGTTCGCTTTCGATGTTAAACTCTAGTTCTTACTGTGATTCAATTTACACGCAATGCTCAACGTACTAAACAAATTGAATGCATTTTAATTGCTGGTTATATTCCGTTAACTATAAATGGATTGTTATGGGAGTCGATACACCGGCGAGGAATCGGTGAATCGACACGCCCTTTAAAGAATCACGTTGTCCCTTTAAATACAGGAATGTCCCTGTCGGTCACGTGCCCCGCCGGGGGGATGGCGGGGGGGGGGGTGACGGGAGCGGTGGGGGCGCGGGGGAGTGGGGGGGTGGGTGCGAGGGTGGGGGCAGGGGGGGAGATTGTGCAATCGTACGGCCTCTCTGATTGGCTGACGCGTCGCGTCTCGCGCTCACCTTGACCAATGGGAAGCGTTCGTATCGCTGGGGCCCCCCCCCCATTCTCTCACCCGGTGTGCGCATGCGCAGTAGGGGCGGGGTTTCCGTGTTGTTTGATTTCCCGGCGTGCAGCGCGCGGGGACAAGGGGAGGGGAGCCGACAGAGACAGCAGCTGGGAGAGACACAGAGACACACAGAGACAGAGACACACACAGACACACACAGAGACAGAGACACACAGAGACACACACAGAGACAGAGACATAGAGAGACACACAGAGACACAGAGACAGACAGAGACAGACAGAGAGACAAACACAGAGACAAACACAGAGACAAACACAGAGACACACACAGAGACACACACACAGAGACAAACACACACAGAGACACACACACAGAGACACACACAGAGACACACAGATACACAGACACAGAGAGACACACAGACACAGAGAGACACACAGACACAGAGAGACACAGACACACAGACACAGAGAGACACAGAGAGACAGAAACACAGACACAGAGAGACAGACATAGAGAGAGACACAGAGACACACACAGACACACAGAGACAGACAGAGAGAGACATAGAGACAGAGCAGCTGGGAGAGAGAGAGAGAGACAAGGCGGGGGGGGGGTAGAGCATCTGAGAGAGACAGGAAGAGGAGGGGAGAGAGGGCGGGGAGAGGCAGCTGCTACAAAAGCGAGAGCGGGGAGAGAGACACAGCGAGAGAGAGAGAGACAGACACAGAGAGACACACAGAGATAGAGACACAGAGACAGCGAGAGACAGAGAGAGAGAGAGACACACACACAGAGAGAGAAGGGCGAAACATCGACCACAGCAGATCGGAGTGGGGAGAGACACACACAGAGATTGGAGGCAGCTGCCACAGCAGAGAGGAGTGGGGAGAAGAGACGCAGGAGACGTCGACGGCAGCTGACACGGGGGACAGCAGCAGCAGCAGACGTCGTTGAGCGGTAGCGCCTCACCACCACCCTCACCACCACAACCACCACAATCACCACCCTCACCACCACAATCACCACCCTCACCACCACCACCCTCACCACAACCACCACCCTCACCACCACCACCCTCACCACCACAGCCCTCACCACCACCCTCACCACAACCCTCATCACCACCCTCACTACCACCCTCACCACCACCACCACCACCCTCACCACCACAGCCCTCACCACTACCCTCACCACCACCCTCACCACCACAACCACAACCCTCACCACAACCCTCACCACCACCACCCTCACCACCACAACCACAACCCTCACCACAACCCTCACCACCACCCTCACCACCACCCTCACTCACCACCACAGCCCTAACCACCACAACCCTCACCACAACCCTCATCACAGCCCTCACCACCACAACCACCATCACCACAACCCTCATCACCACAACCCTCATCACCACCCTCATCACCACCCTCACCACAACCCTCACCACCACCCTCACCACCACAACCCTCACCACCACAACCCTCACCACCACAACCCTCACCACCACCCTCACCATCACCACCACCACCCTCACCACCACCCCCACGCTTTGGCTCGCAGGGTGCTGCGAGTGTACGATGGCGAGGTGGTTCAGGGAGAGGTTCGGGTTCGTGCTGGGAAACAGGAAAAGCGACTGTCCTCAGCCCAAACCCGATCACCACCAACACCACCATCAGCAGCAGCAGAATCATCATCAGCAGCAGCAGCATCAGTCTGATCTTCAGGGAGATTCTACTGGTGGCAGCGTCCGAGTGAACGTGGGCAGCATTAAAAAGACACCGCAGGTTCAACAACAACAACAACAGCAGCAACAACAACAACAGCAACAACAGAAGCAGCAACAACAGCAGCAGCAACACTGCGCGGAACTTAGCACGGAGCGAAGCGTGGCGAATCTCCTCCCCCCTCAACCTCCACATTTGTCGACATCAAACAACGCCACCAACACCTCCTCCACTTCAGCACCACCACCACAACAACAACCATCATCATCATCAACAGCAGCGGCGGCGTCGTCATCGTCATCCTCGTCATCATCCTCCCCTTGTGTCCAAGACCACCACCATCATCAGCAGCAGCAGCATCAGCAGCAGCATCATCATCAGCAGCAGCAGCAGTCCTACTACCCTCCTGTTGGAGCCTCGGCACTGGAACGTCTCAAGGCTGTGTGTGACAGCGAAGAGCAAGATAATGATGGTGGTGGTGTTGGTGGAGGTGTTGGTGTTGGTGGTGTTGGTGGAGGTGGTGGTGGTGTTGGTGGTGGTGGGATCGAGGGGGGCAAGGGCCCCCCTCCAGCCGAAGTCAAGTATCTGAGTCCCAGGCAGAGGCTGATCAAGGTGGAAGCGACTGAGAAGGCGACCTCCGCTCCGGGGTCCAGTGGTGGAGGTGGTGGAGTGGGCAAAGCGGTGGACGAGCAGGGCAAGGGTGGTGGAGGTGTTGGAGTCAAGGGAGACAAGGTAACATCAACATTACTATTGGACGTTTTCGCCCGTCAATTACAGCGAGATTCGTGGAGTAATCCTCCCTTCTTCGTTCTTTAAAACAACAGAGGTGGTCCGATACGATTGCGTGGCTTGTGATGGGCCACGTGTGGGCATTGCATCGTTGCCGGCATCACCTTCAACGTTGTAATCACAGTAACAATCATGGATCACAATCAGCAGCACCATTGCATTTGTGAGACGCGGTGGAACACACCACACACAGCCTTGAGATGGCATGGTCTCTCAAAGCTGTCAACACATCCCGTTTAGCTGGCATTCTTGTACAGAATAGTGGTGAGTGTGGTAGTGGTGAGTGTAGTGGTGAGTGTGCTAGTGGTGAGTGTACTAGTGGTGAGTGTGATAGTGGTGAGTGTACTAGTGGTGAGTGTAGTAGTGGTGAGTGTACTAGTGGTGAGTGTACTAGTGGTGAGTGTACTAGTGGTGAGTGTACTAGTGGTGAGTGTACTAGTGGTGAGTGTACTAGTGGTGAGTGTACTAGTGGTGAGTGTACTAGTGGTGAGTGTACTAGTGGTGAGTGTACTAGTGGTGAGTGTACTAGTGGTGAGTGTACTAGTGGTGAGTGTACTAGTGGTGAGTGTACTAGTGGTGAGTGTACTAGTGGTGAGTGTACTAGTGGTGAGTGTACTAGTGGTGAGTGTAGTGGTGAGTGTAGTGGTGAGTGTAGTGGTGAGTGTAGTAGTGGTGGTAAGTGTACTAGTTGTGTGGTGAGTGTGCTAGTGGTGAGTGTACTAGTGGTGAGTGTACTAGTGGTGAGTGTACTAGTGGTGAGTGTACGTGTGGTGAATGTACTAGTTGTGTGGTGAGTGTAGTGGTGGTGAGTGTACTAGTGGTGAATGTTTATGTGTTTGTGTTTCTCCCCTGTGATGCGACTTTGCAGGATGAACGTTGAGATGTATAAGTGGCACGGGGTGACCACTTAGGTCTGAATGGGTCTGTAATTAGGTAGGGGCACTGATAAGGTGGTGACAGGTTTGGGACTTATTGTGCTATTAGAAGCAGTAGGAGCAGTAGCAGCATCACCATCATAAGCGTCATCATCATCATTATCGGCGTAATGATAATCACAAATCTGAATAATAATCATCTGCAGTTGCATCGCTACCCGGACGAGGTTTCATTCGTGACTTTGACTAAGCCAGAGAGTGATTTCATCAGCAAGTTTAGTCATCATCAGAATCTTAATTATTGTCAGGAGTGTCATCATCACCACCACGCGTTTGTCAAGAGGCAGTAGCAAGAATGAGTGTCAAGGTGATCATTCACTTTGTAACACGGTTTTTGTTCCTGGGTAGTAAGTGTTATTTTCTAATTGCTTACGTCTCATAAGTATAGAAAATGGCAATTATTCCCCACAAACTTTGCTTTTGTGACTAGGACTTTATGTGAAGGAATGACACATGCACACGTTTTCTCATTGAAAATAGTCTGTGTGAGTCTATGGGTCTCTGTGCGAGTCTATGGGTCTCTGCGTGAGTCTATGGGTCTCTGTGTGAGTCTATGCGTCTCTGTGCGAGTCTATAGGTCTCTGTGTGAGTCTATCGGTCTCTGTGTGAGTCCATTGGTCTCTATGAGTTCATGGGTCTCTGTATGAGTCTGTGGGTCTCTTTGTGAGTCCATCGGTCTCTGTTTGACGCCATGGGTCTCTGCATGAGTCTATGGGTCTCTGTGTGAGTCTATGGGTCTGTATCTGTATCTATGGGTCTATATCTGTATCTATGGGTCTCTATATGAGTGTCTATGCGAGTCTGTGGGTCTCTGTGTCAGTCTATGGGTCTCTGTGTGAGTCTATGGGTCTGTATCTGTATCTATGGCTCTGTGTGAGTATATGGCTGTGTATCTGTATCTATTGGTCTCTTTATGAGTCTATATGCGAGTCTATGGGTCTCTGTGTGAGTCTATGGGTCTGTATCTGTATCTATGGGTCTGTATCTGTATCTATGGCTCTCTATATGAGTGTCTATGCGAGTCTATGGGTCTCTGTGTCAGTCTATGGGTTTGCACCCACAACCTGCTTCTATGCTTCGGCTCGGTCGACTCAGCCCTTGGACGAGTACCTGGTGTGGTGTGTAAAAGTAGCATTGGCATTGGGGAGACAAAGGCGGCCGGGCGCTTGACCCCGGCCGGCCCGTGTCAAGCTACGCAGGGCATGTTCACGGGGGGGCCTTTTCTGTGCGAGAATCCACAATGATGATAACATGAGAAGGTTTCGTTTGACCCTTGCTTGCAATAAAACAGGAGGTTGTTGAGTTGTTCAAGCACCAAATCGATGCCTTTTACAAGGCATGAAGTCTGCGTTAGCCACGAGCCTTACTTGTGGCAAAACGTCAGAGGTCGCAACCGGGTACCCGATACCCGTACCCTACCCGATACCCGGCTACCCGTACCCGGCTGGGTACGGGTAGGCCGTGAGTCACTGGTGAGTCACCGTTTGTCACTCATTTCGGGTAGGGTACGGGTAGGGAACGGCTACCCATACCCGGCCGGGTACGGGTACCCCTTTGCGACCCTGGTGCGGCCGGGTACGGGTAAGGAATCAAAACCCGTTTGCGACCTCTGCAAAACGTGCAAATAAACTTTGACGCCTTGCGAAAGGGATCCGTTTGGTGTTTGAACGTCTTAAAACCTCCTGTTTGATTGCCAAAACGGGGGGAACCCCCCCCCCCCTATAATGATTACACAGGGCATCTTGGTCTGTGTGTGTGCGTGGTGGTTTTTCAGGACTAGGGGCTTTACCTGGGTTTATTCGGAGCTTGTCCCTCTCCACCCACCCACCAACCCCCCGTGTGGTTAAACGTGGAATTTTCTGCGTGTCATACGGTTCTTTCCCTCCACGTTGAGAACCGGCGTCACGCGTTTTAGAGTGTTTGGCTGCTTGCACTCTGGTTCTTTCGGTAAAGTCACGTAGAAGGGAAATAATAAAATAATAAAGTAAAACATAATAAAATAATTCTCACGACGTTTCGGCCACAACGCAAGCAGCCGTCCTCAGGTGAAGAACAGGTCTGTCGGGAAGACAGCGTCTGACGGTGATGATGATGATGATAAAGCGTCTTTCCGACAGACCTGTTCTTCACCTGAGGACGGCTGCTTGCGTTGTGGCCGAAACGTCGTGAGAATTGTATTTTATTGTTTTATTTTTATTATTTCCCTTCTACGTGACTTTACCGAAAGATCCAAGAAGATGAATCCCTGCAGTCACGAAAGCTTTAAATCGAGAAATGAAATCAATCGCGACGTTTCGGTTGCAACACAAGCAACCTTCATCAGGAGAAAACATTGCCGAAGTGTACTGCTACTATAAATGTCCACGTGGTGACGACGGTGACGATGATGATGATAAGGCCACTTCGTTGGACTATCATTTGTGATGGTCCCACGTCGCTTCTGAACACATTCCTGCTGCGGAGGGAGCTGGTAGGAACGTTGGGTTGCTCGGTCAATGGCCTGCAGGGTCAACGGCGGCGTGGTGTATTCCGCAAATATGCCCGACTGTGAGGGCGGGCACAAGCCGGCGTGAGTAGGTTAAACGTTGAGTTTTATAAGGGCATCACGGGGTGACCAGCCCCTCCCCACCCAGCCCCACCCAGCCCCTCTCCACCCTCCCCACCCAGCCCCTCCCCACCCAGCCCCTCTCCACCCAGCCCCACCCCTCCCATATTTGGATGCACAACGGACGGACACAATAATCCCCTGTGGGCTGGTGGAACCAGGTGGTTCCTACCGGTATAAAGAGCTCTACTACATAGCAAACTCAGTGGGGTGTCTTACCTGGTAAAAAAAATAATAATAGTGAATGGCCCACGTGGGGTTATGGGTGTGTGTGCGCGTATGCGTGTGTGTGCGTGCCCGAATATTTGTGTGGAACCGTAACCGGGTCTCCGGATGAATGCTACTTTTTTTTACTGTTGTTGCAAAATCACCCCGTCCACCCTTCCTCTCCCTTGAGTGTTGTTCCACGGCTACGAACAGCGGTTGATTTAACGCCTCCCAGCTACGATTGGGAGCGTGAATGAGTTAGATCTGCCCGTGTGTGTGTGTGTGTCCGTGTGTAAACGTGGAGAGCGGTGGTGTAGCGGTTAGCGCCGCTGCGCTACGAACCCGGCGACCCGGCTTCGATTCCCGCTCACGGCCAACACCAGCGACGATTATTTGCACCGGCCCTGGGCCTCCCCTAGGTCGACTCGGCCTCAAATTAGTAACTGGTGCGGTGTGTGAACATCGCCACTGGGGAGACAAAGGTGGCCGGGCGTGGTGAATCCAAGTCCCGGGCGAAGCCGGGTCTTACAGCTCGTATATTATAACGGCATTTGTCCATGGCGCGGTATTCTTTTCGGGAGAGCGCAACAACTACCACCAGGAGGACAGGCCGTGACTCTCCGTCGTTATGGAGACCGACCGCCGGGTTCACGTGGCAACGGCTCCTCACCGCTGCGCCACCACTCCCCAACTTTCATTTACCCCAAGCCTAATCGGCCAGTTCCGGTCGTGGAAAAACAAAAAGCCACATCTGAGTCACCACCACCCCCCCCCAAACGCAAACGCGAGTGAAAAAAGAAATAAATCCACAAACGCTCGTCGATTTTTTTAAATTTCAGGTTTACCGTTGCCCTTTCTGGTTTACCGCGATTGCAAAACCGCCGATGCGGTTCTCCGCGCGGCTCTTCCTACAGAAGCGTGGCTCGCGTCCGGAGCGTGCCTAGGCCCATCATCATCATCTCTCCGGGGTAGCGGATTTGGGGGGGGGGGGAGGCCTGGGGTTTGGGCGGCATGGATTGGGGGGGTGATATTGCGAAGCATCCGTAGCGCTTTGGAAAGCGTCTTTGCAGATGGTTCGCGGTTGGAATCCGCCGGGCCGTCCCGGGTAATACCGCGGGGTCTGTGCGTGTTAACCGTGAGGATACTACGATACTGCTGCTACTACTACTGCTGCTGCTGTTGCTGCTGCTGTTGCTACTGCTGCTGCTGCTACTGCTGCTACTGCTGCTGTTGCTACTGCTGCTGTTGCTACTGCTGCTGTTGCTGCTGCTCCTGCTGCTGCTGCTACTGCTGCTGCTGCTACTGCTGCTGCTACTGCTGCTACTGCTGCTACTGCTGCTGCTGCTACTGCTGCTGCTGCTGTTGCTGCTACTGCTGCTGCTGCTACTGCTGCTGTTACTGCTGCTGCTACTACGACGACGACGCGTCGTCTGTTTCGACTGCGTTGGAGGTGTTGGGGAGCCCGCGGAGTGTCTCGCTCGAAACTCGTAGACGCCCAACTGTGACGATCTAAACGTTGACTCGTGCGCTTTATTTCAATATGCTTTGCTCCGTCTGTGTCGACCGCCGAGGGGGCTTCTTGCTTCATCACTCTCGCTTGGTGCCCTGCCGCCCCGTTCCCGTTCGGCCGTAACGTCGCCCCGATGCCTACTTCATTGGGGGCGATGTTAGCACGTAAAATTCTGACCGATTGATTGATAATAATTTTAACTTTCTACGAGTACAATTGTAGCCGTCGCCTGCCGGCGTCATGGTGGTCACAGCAGCGGCAAACGTCGCCGCCCCGCAGCGAAACTTTCCCGCACGCTGCGGCTGTGAAACGTAGCGAAGCCCCCCTTCCTCTTCGGCATAGAGCGTTTCCCCCTCGCGCTCGGGGAGTGTTCGTCTGAAAAATCTCGATATGTGGAGGACCGCAGAGTTTGGGAAATTGTCGGTAGCGTCGGCACCGTCTGACTGCTTTTCTTGCCTTTCCTCTCGAACCCAGTGGCTAGGAGATGTTAACTCCCTCGCCTGGTATGCAGGAGGTCCTGGGTTCCATCCCAACTCTGACGCCTGCTGTACGTTGCAAGTTTGCGTGTCTCTCTCTCTCCCGTGGTCGTGTGGATTCCCCTCCGGTTCCTCCGGTTTTTCCCCCTCCGCATTTCGAAGCGACGTCACGCGTTTATGAGTATTCGGCTGCTGTAAAGTCCCACGTGGTGATGGTTAACCACTTCGTTGAGCTATCATTTGTGCTCTTTGGTTCTTTCGGTAAAGTGACGTATGAAGAGAAAATAATAAATTAAATACTAGCATACGACGTTTCGATTGCAACACAAGCAATCATCATCAGGTATAAATGAAATAGAAACACAAATCTGGTATACTTAGAAATATAATTTTCGATTTAAAGCTTTCGTGACTGCAGGGATTCATCTTCTTGGTTCTTTCGGTAAAGTCACGTAGAAATATAATGTAATACAACAGAGAGTCGGATAACATAACAGTCAACACCCTACCTGGTTGATTACGTTCTTCCTGAGAATGCTAAATTTGACAGAGAGAGATAAAACATCATTTGTGGGCCGGGTTGTTCCTGAAAAAAAGGCGCTTCATAGCTCAGTGTGGCCCTTACCCGGTAAGAAATCAACGAGTTTCATTTCACCTGCCCGCGGTTTGCCCACGCGATCGTGAGAGAACAACAACCGCGAAAAATAAAACCCCTAAACTTTTATCGCCGTCACAGGTTACGATAAGAAGGGCCTCCCAAAAAACCTCGCGTGGCGATGGGGGGTGATGGGGGATGACTCGCCGGGTTTTACGAGGGAGTCTGGGAGGGGGTCGGGGGTCGGGGGGGGGGCGTGGGGGCGAAGGGAAATTTTGACGGAAGGTAAAGCAGCAGAGAGGTGATTCCCCATCCGACCGCAATCGTGATCACCGTAGAGTTCACGATCACTTCCTCTTGCTGCTGCTGCTCCTGCTGCTCCTGCTGCTGCTCCTCCTGCTGTTCCTGTTGCTGCTCTTCCTGCTGCTGCTCTTGCTGCTGCTCCTGCTGCTGCTGCTGCTCCTGCTGCTGCTACTGCTGCTGCTGCTCCTGCTGCTGCTGCTGCTCCTGCTGCTGCTGCTGCTGCTGCTGCTGTTCCTGCTGCTGCTGCTGCTGTTCCTGCTGCTGCTGCTGTTCCTGCTGCTGCTGCTGCTGTTCCTGCTGCTGCTGCTGCTGTTCCTGCTGCTGCTGCTGCTGTTCCTGCTGCTGCTGCTCCTGCTGCTGCTGCTCCTGCTGCTGCTGCTGTTCCTGCTGCTGCTGCTGCTCCTGCTGCTGCTGCTCCTGCTGCTGCTGCTGTTCCTGCTGCTGCTGCTGCTGCTGCTGCTGCTCTTCCTGCTGCTGCTCCTGCTGTTGCTCCTGCTGCTGCTCCTGCTGCTGCTGCTGCTGCTCCTCCTGCTCCTGCTGCAGCTCAAACGAGTCCACCTCGAGGCGTTGGCGGCTTCTCTCCTGTGCGCTGTGCGCTGTGCGCTGTGCGCTGTGCTCTGTGCGCTGTGCGCTGTGCGCTGTGCGCTGTGCGCTGTGCGCTGTGCGCTGTGCTCTGTGCGCTGTGCGCTGTGCGCTGTGCGCTGTGCTCTGTGCGCTGTGCGCTGTGCGCTGTGCGCTGTGCTCTGTGCGCTGTGCGCTGTGCTCTGTGCGCTGTGCGCTGTGCGCTGTGCTCTGTGCGCTGTGCGCTGTGCGCTGTGCGCTGTGCGCTGTGCGCTGTGCGCTGTGCGCTGTGCGCTGTGCGCTGTGCGCTGTGCGCTGTGCTCTGTGCGCTGTGCGCTGTGCGCTGTGCGCTGTGCTCTGTGCGCTGTGCGCTGTGCGCTGTGCTCTGTGCGCTGTGCGCTGTGCGCTGTGCGCTGTGCTCTGTGCGCTGTGCTCTGTGCTCTGTGCGCTGTGCGCTGTGCTCTGTGCTCTGTGCGCTGTGCGCTGTGCTCTGTGCGCTGTGCTCTGTGCGCTGTGCGCTGTGCGCTGTGCGCTGTGCGCTGTGCGCTGTGCGCTGTGCTCTGTGCGCTGTGCGCTGTGCGCTGTGCGCTGTGCTCTGTGCGCTGTGCGCTGTGCGCTGTGCGCTGTGCTCTGTGCGCTGTGCGCTGTGCTCTGTGCTCTGTGCTCTGTGCGCTGTGCTCTGTGCTCTGTGCGCTGTGCGCTGTGCGCTGTGCGCTGTGCGCTGTGCGCTGTGCGCTGTGCGCTGTGCTCTGTGCGCTGTGCGCTGTGCGCTGTGCTCTGTGCTCTGTGCGCTGTGCGCTGTGCGCTGTGCTCTGTGCGCTGTGCGCTGTGCGCTGTGCGCTGTGCTCTGTGCGCTGTGCGCTGTGCTCTGTGCTCTGTGCTCTGTGCGCTGTGCGCTGTGCGCTGTGCGCTGTGCGATGGCGGTGGGGGGGGCGCTCCAGTGGTGGAAATTCCACATTCCATGAACGACTGAAACCCATTCTAGATTAGAAATTTTCGTGACTGCAAGGATCCATACTCTTTGGGTCTTTCGGTAAAGTCACGTAGGTGAAAATAAATAAATAAATAAATAAAAAAGTCTAAGAACATTTAAATAGAAAATAGATACAAAAAAATGTGAAATAATCAAATTAATTGCCAATTTGATTATTTCATTTTTTTATTCTTATTTTTTATCAATATTTTTTCACCTTTCAGCTACTTCAATATGAAAGGCGCTTCAGAAAATCAAGCTGATTATTATTCTCTCTCCTGCACCAACTCCACTGCACCCTCTGCTCTCCTCCTGTTCCTCCGCTCCTTGTCCGTTCCTTCCCTCCCTCGCCTCTCCCGTTCCTGTCTTTCTCCTCTCCCGCGCGTTACCACCTTCTTGACTCCGCTCCCCTCCCCGGGTCTCAACAGTCGCTTGGAAAGTAATACAACCGCTACGAATCGGCGTTACGATCATCATCATCATCGTTGTGAGGATGAACCGGGAGCCGCGTGGCCGTAGCCAACCGAGGATTTTTGGCGAGCGCGCGTCGCCCTCGGGATGAACACATCAAAGTGCGATTTTACTCGGCGCTCGGCTTTCCTCCTCGTCCGTCGTTCCGCGCCAGATGCCGCCGCAGCCGCAGCAGCCACAGCAGCCGCAGCAGCCGCAGCCGGATTTGGTAACAAAAAAAAACCGCAGCCCTGGGCTCGCAAAATTAGTTCCGTGTCTCTGTCGGCCGCGGTCCTCTTGCAAGTCGACATCGATTCTAATCCGTCCGTCACGCCCCGCGGAACCGCTCCGCTTTCGCCCTCTTGCGTGCGTGGGTGTGTGGGTGTGTGTGTGTGCGGGTGTGTGGGTGTGCGGGTGTGTGTGTGTGCGGGTGTGTGGGTGATTGCGGGTGTGTGGGTGCGCACTTGTGTGTGTATGTCTGTCCACGCGCGTGTGTGTATGTCCACGTGTGTGTGTGTGTCCGTCCGTGCGTGTGCCTGTCCGTGCGCGCGTATGTGTATGTCCACGCGCGCGCGTGTGTGTATGTGTGTGCGCGCGTGTGTGTGTGTATGTGTGTGTGTGCGCGCGTGTGTGTGTGTGTGCGCGCGCGTGTGTGTGCGCGTGCGTGTGTGTGTGTATGTGTGTGTGTGTATGTGTGTGCGCGTGTGTGTGTGTATGCGCGCGTGTGTGTGTGTGTGTGTGCGCGCGCGTGTGTGTGTGTATGTGTGTGTGCGCGCGCGTGTGTGTGTGTATGTGTGTGTGTGTGCGTGTGTGTATGTGTGTGTGCGCGTGCGTGTGTGTATGTGTGTGTGTGTGCGCGTGTGTGTATGTGTGTGTGTGTGTGTGCGTGTGTGTGTGTGTATGTGTGTGTGTGCGTGTGTGTGTGTATGTGTGTGTGCGCGTGCGTGTGTGCGCGTGTGTGTGTGTATGTGTGTGTGTGTGCGCGTGTGTGTGTGTATGTGTGTGTGCGTGTGTGTGTGTGTATGTGTGTGTGCGCGTGTGTGTGTGTATGTGTGTGTGCGCGTGTGTGTATGTGTGTTTGTGTGTGCGTGTGTGTGTGTGCACGGTGGTGTAGCGGTTAGCGCGCTGCGCTACGAACCTGGCGACCCGGGTTCGATTCCCACTCACGGCCAACACCAACAGTGACGATTATCTGAACCGGTCTTGGGCCTCCCCTAGGTCGACTCAGACTCAAATGAGTAACCGGTGCGGTTGTAAACATCGTGGCTGGGGAGACAAAGGCGGCCGGGCGTGGTGCTGGTTACATCCACGCACTCCTGTGCCACAGTGCCAGCCTTCGTGGGTGCTACTCGCAAACAGCACTTGCCCCAACAGTTTGTTACAGGCTATACGGGGGATATTTATCTTTGTTGTGTGCGCTCGTGTGTGTGTGTGCGTGTGCGTGCGTTTCTGTGATACCGATATCAAAGAGTGCGTGTTTATTATCGCTCCGAGCACTTGCTCCAACAGTCTGCTAAGGCTATACGGGGGATCTTTGTCTGTGTGTTTATTAGCGCTCGAAGCACTTGCCCCAACAGTCTGCTAAGGCTATACGGGGGATCTTTGTCTGCGTGTTTATTAGTGCTCGAAGCACTTGCCCCAACAATCTGCTAAGGCTATACCGGGGATCTTTGTCTGTGTGTTTATTAGCGCTCGAAGCACTTGCCCCAACAGTCTGCTAAGGCTATACGGGGGATCTTTGTCTGCGTGTTTATTAGTGCTCGAAGCACTTGCCCCAACAGTCTGCTAAGGCTAGACCGGGGATCTTTGTCTGTGTGTTTATTAGCGCTCGAAGCACTTGCCCCAATAGTCTGCTAAGGCTATACGGGGGATATTTGTCTGCGTGTTTATTATCGCTCTGAGCACTTGCCCCAACAATCTGCTAAGGCTATACAGGGGATCTTTGTCTGTGTGTTTATTAGCGCTCGAAGCACTTGCCCCAACAGTCTGCTAAGGCTATACGGGGGATCTTTGTCTGCGTGTTTATTATCGCTCCGAGCACTTGCCCCAACAATCTGCTAAGGCTATACAGGGGATCTTTGTCTGTGTGTTTATTAGCGCTCGAAGCACTTGCCCCCCAACAGTCTGCTAAGGCTATACAGGGGATCTTTGTCTGTGTGTTTATTAGCGCTCGAAGCACTTGCCCCCCAACAGTCTGCTAAGGCTTTACGGGGGATCTTTGTCTGCGCGTTTATTATCACTCTGAGCACTTGCCCCAACAATCTGCTAAGGCTATACAGGGGATCTTTGTCTGCGTGTTTGTTATTGCTCGCAGCACTTGCCCCAACAATCTGCTAAGGCTACATGGGGGGGGGGGGGGGTAATCTTTGGTTTTGTTTTTGCTATCGGCAAGTGTAGCGGTAGAGTTGAGCGGTGCTGCAGCGGCCAGAGCCCCGCGCTACAGACCCCGGTCCCGGGCCTCCCCTAGGTCGACTCGGCCTCAAGTGAGTACCTGGTTGCGGTGTGTAAAAACATCGCCGCTGGGGCGAAGCCGCTGCAGTCAAGCTTTCGTTTAACGAGGGCTGCCAAAATTGAGAGTGACAGCCCGCGCCATCGTATCGCACCACCTGTCGGGGCTGCACCAGCTGTGCGCAGACCTCTACTGCTGCCCGCGCACTCCCCCAAACGTGCCCCGCGTGGGACTCATTAGCAGCGGAATTCCACGACTTTTTAAAAAACATTCACGCAGCAAGAGGGGGGGTCCGGGGGGGGGGGGGCCGGGGTGGTGGGTGGGAAGCTCTCGAGTGGCAGGGACTCCGGAACAGCCGGCACCGCTAGGAGCCTCGCTTCGAATCGGCGTTGCGAACGCCAAAAAGCAGCTCTGGTCGCACCGCGTCTCCCAATGACTCTCGTGCGTGGAGATCCGCGGACTCACGTGGAGACTCACATGGAGACCCACAGACTCATGTAGAGACCCACATACTCAGAGACCCACAGACTCACATAGAGACCCACAGACTCAGAGACCCACAGACTCAGAGACCCACAGACTCACGTAGAGACCCACAGACTCAGAGACCCACAGACTCACATAGAGACCCACAGACTCACGTAGAGACCCATAGACTCACATAGAGACCCACAGACTCACGTGGAGACCCACAGACTCAGAGACCCACAGACTCAGAGACCCACAGACTCACATAGAGACCCACAGACTCACGTGGAGACCCGTAGACTCGCGTAGAGACCCACAGACTCACGTGGAGACCCGCATACTCACGTAGAGACCCACAGACTCAGAGACCCACAGACTCACGTAGAGACCCACAGACTCACGTAGAGACCCACAGACTCACGCAGAGACCCACAGACTCACGTAGAGACCCACAGACTCACGCAGAGACCCACAGACTCACGTAGAGACCCACAGACTCACGTAGAGACCCACAGACTCGGAAACCCACAGACTCATGTAGAGACCCACAGACTCACGTAGAGACCCACAGACTCACGTAGAGACCCACAGACTCATGTAGAGACCCACAGACTCATGTAGAGACCCACAGACTCACACAGAGACCCACAGACTCATGTAGAGACCCACAGACTCATGTAGAGACCCATAGACTCACGTAGAGACCCATAGACTCATGTAGAGACCCACAGACTCATGTAGAGACCCACAGCCTCAGAGACCCACAGAGACCCACATACTCAGAGAGACCCACAGACTCACATAGACCGAGTTGTGATTAAAGCGGGATCTCAAGACTCTTTCCCGAGGGTTCTGGCAAGCGTTCCCCGAGTCGGAGTGAGGGGTGATTGCTGGTGCGTGCGCGATCCCAATTGAGTCAATTTGCGGTGTAGTTTTTCTTTTATTTTAGGGAGACGTTTGGGTCAATTCCATGCACATTTTGTGGTGGGCTTTGTTGTTGCTGTTAAGCTCTGGGAAGAAACACACCACACACCACACTAACACCACACTCACACCACACTCACACCAAGCTTACACACACACCATACTCGCACTCAATCATTCACACCACACTCGCATCACACACACACACCACACTCACACCACACTCACACCACGCTTACACTCACCCCACACTCACACACACTCACACACACTCACACCGCACTCACACCACGCTCACACACATTCACACAACACACACACCACACTCACACCACACTCACACCACACTCACACACACCACACTCGCACTCACTCACACCACACTCACGCGCTGCAGAACAGGGGGAGAACATACAAACTCTACGCACTCGCACACATGAAGAAAGATCCCCCATATAGCCTTCTACATAATTTAGGGGCAAGTGCTGTTAGCGAGCACCTATTCAGGCCATAGACGGCACACAAGAGGGTGGGTGGCCAGCACCACGCCCGGCCGCCTTTGTCTCCCCAGTGGCGATGTCTCCACACCGCACCAGGTACTCATTTGAGGCTGAGTCGACCTAGGGGAGGAGGCCCAGGACCGTTTCAGACAATCGTCACTGATGTTGGCCGTGAGTGGGAATCAAACTCGGGGTCGCCGGGAAACGCAGCGCAGCGCGCTAACCGCTGCACCGCCGCTCCCCACAAAAGGCAACGATCCCCCGTATAGCTTTCAACAGACTGCCGGGGCAAGTGCTGTTAGCGAGCACCTATTGAAGTCGACTCGGGCGCTCCTATTGCACACAACAACAACAACAACCGCCATTCGCCACTAAGTGGCGGTGACGTCACCACGACGCTTGTGCCAGGCCAAGTGCACCTTGAGGCCACGTGAAGTGTCGAACGCCCGCTGGCAGGAGGTCACGGGGCAGACCCAGGTGCCACGGGTCGACTGACCGAGATGACTGGCTGATGCACCACCTGTGCCCCCTACTGTACCAACTTGCTGTGCTTTAGCCACCCAGCGCTCCGCTCGTTGTTGTGAGCGTCGCTCCTCCGCCCTCCGTTGTTGTTGGAGGGCGACTGCCTCCAACTGCCCAGTAGCGTCCTTCAAAAGCCTCCTCCACAGAGGCCGATCTTGACACCGCTGGTACCAGTCATCGGCAAGTCCACTCAGCTCCACGTCCTCCTGTACCACGTCACTCCATCTCTTCTCTAGCCCGTGCCGCCGCGCTCGTTTAGCCCCCTCGATCCGGCCGAACAAAAGCGCACACGCGCACACATTCTCTGCAGACTCGCGCTCGGTTGAACACGGGGCGAAGAGACGAAACGCCCTGGGTGGGAATCGAACCCAGGTCCACCTCCCCCACCACGAGCGTTGTTCACGCCACTACGCTGCCGTCCGCGCGGTGTGGATTTCTATTTACATTTCTCCATGAAACCAAAATTGCGATGGATATACATTTTTCTTCTTGGTTCTTTCGGTAAAGTCACGTAGAAGGGAAATGGTAAAATAAAAAAAATAAAACATAATAAAATAAAATAGTATTTTTATTATATTATTATTTTCCTTCTACGTGACTTTACCGAAAGAACCAAGAAGATGAATCCCTGCAGTCACGAAAGCTTTAAATAGGGATATAATTTTTTTTATATTTCTGTTTCGTTACTTTTTCTTTTTATAACGGCCGGCGCGGCCGGCGCCCATTCTCAATTTCCCTTTGTCTTTGATCCAGGAGCCAGCCAGACAGACGGTGTCACGTGACGGGGGGGGGGGTCATTGGGGGATGGTGGAGGGGGGGGGGTCATGGGGCGGTGGTGGTGGTTTTCTGGGGTCACCCGGGGTGAGTCTCGGAGCCCCCACAAATTCCCAGCTGCGATCACGGGGCTGCCCCCACCCCCTCCGGGTACCGTGATCTGTGATGTCTCTCGCTGTGGCCGCGCGTGCGTCTGTGTGTCTGTGTGTGTGTGTCTGTGTGTGTGCCTGTGTGTGTGTGTCTGTGTGTGTGTCTGTGTGTGCGTGCGTTTGCGTCTGTGTGTGGGGAGGGTAGTGTAGCGGTTAGCGCGCTGCACTACGAACCTGGCGACCCGGATTCGATTCCCGCTCACGGCAAACACCAGTGACGATTATCTGAACCGGTCCTGGGCATCCCCTAGGTCGACTCAGCCTCAAATGGGTACCTGGTGCGATGTGTAACCATCGCCGCTAGGGAGACAAAGGCGGTCGGGCGTGGTGCTGGCCACCCACCCCCTCGTGTGCCGTTCCGGCCTTCATAGGTGCTCGCTAACAGCACTTGCCCCTACAGTCTGTTAAGGCTATACGGGGGATCTTTATCTTTGTCTGTATGCGTCTATGTGTGCGTCTGTGTGTGCGTCTGTGTGCGTGCGTGCGTGGGTGCGTGCGCGGGGAGCGGTCCGGTTGTGGGCCTCCCCTAGGTCGACTCAGCCTCAAGCGAGTACCTGGTTGCGGTGTGTAAAAACATCGCCGCTGGGGAGACAAAGGCGGCCGGGCGTGGTGCTGGCCACCCCACCCCCCCCCTCGTGTGCCGTGACGTCCGTCCTAGATCCGAGATGCTCGCTAACAGCACTTGCCCCAACAGTCCGTCGCAGGCTGCACGGGGGATCTTTCTCTTCGTGTGAGAGCACCGTGCTACGAACCCGCCGATGACGATTATCTGAACCGGACCTCGGCCTCCCCTAGGTCGACTCGGCCTCAAATGATTACCTAGTAGGATGTGCTAACAACGCCGCTAGGAAGACAAAGGCGGCCGGGCGTGGTGCTGGCCACCCACCCCCTTCGCGTGCCGTGCCGGCCTTCATAGGTGCTACTCGCCAACAGCGCTTGCCCCATCGCTGGCCACCCCGCACCCCTCCGCGTGCCACCGGCGGCCTTCATCGACGCTGCGACTTGCAGCTGCAGCAGGGCGGGTGTCACCGCCGCCGTCGCGTCGTGCGACTGCCGTTTCTTTTCTTTCTAAACGGCTCCTGCGCATCCCCCCCCCATGCTCCGTGCCAGGAGGAGAGGGTCACAGATTTGGACTCCCAGGGGGGGAAGGGTGGATGTAGGGGGGGGGGGGTCCCTCCGTGTCCCCAAACCCCCTCCCCCCTGCCCCCCCCCCCACAGATTTTGGAAACAATGGACTTGGGGGTTGGGGGGGGGGCAGGTGGCTTGGGGGGAGGGAGGGTTGGGCGGGGGGGGGCTCACGATGGCTGTGTCGGAGACACTGAACAGGCAACACTTGAGAGCCCTGGGTTCGATTTCCCGGTTTGAGCGATGACACCGGATAGCCATGGACTCGCACAGAGACCCGTAGACTCACACAGAGACTTGTAGACTCGCACAGAGACCCAGAGACTCGCATAGAGACCCACAGACTCGCACAGAGACTTGTAGACTCGCACAGAGACCCGTAGACTCGCACAGAGACCCACAGACTCACACAGAGACCCATAGACTCGCATAGAGACCCACAGACTCACACAGAGACACTTAGACTCACATAGAGACCCATAGACTTACATAGAGACCCATAGACTCGCACAGAGACCCGTAGACTCACACAAAGACCCATAGACTCACACAGAGACCCGTAGACTCGCACAGAGACCCGTAGACTCGCACAGAGACCCGTAGACTCACACAGAGACCCGTAGACTCACACAGAGACCCGTAGACTCACACAGAGACTTGTAGACTCGCACAGAGACCCAGAGACTCGCATAGAGACCCACAGACTCGCACAGAGACTTGTAGACTCGCACAGAGACCCGTAGACTCGCACAGAGACCCACAGACTCACACAGAGACCCAGAGACTCGCATAGAGACCCACAGACTCGCACAGAGACCCGTAGACTCGCACAGAGACCCGTAGACTCGCACAGAGACCCACAGACTCACCCAGAGACCCGTAGACTCGCATAGAGACCCGTGGACTCGCATGGCGTGGCTGTGGAAGTCCTCCATCGCCGCTCCTTTACAACAACAACGAAAACAACTCCTTGGCGCGCGTTGGCATAGAGAGGTGGTGGGGTGGGTCGGGAGTTGGGGGGGGGCCCAGACTCGAGGTGGGGCCGCGTAGGTGCGGCCCTCGTGGTCACGTAACAGCGGCACCTGCCAGCGTGTGGTTTTCGTGGTTTTCTCGCCGTGCGCTTGGCGTGTGACACCGCCGGCGACACCGCCAGTGACCACCGCCGCGATCCGGAGCTCGCGGGTTCGACTCCATCTCCCGGTCGACGTGGCCGTCGAAACGATGGGGGCCCCGTTTCTCTTAAATCCCCCCTCCCCTTCACCCCCCCACACCCCCCCCCCTCCCACCACTGCCTCTGTCCACCCAGCAGCGGCGTGAATCGGTCCACTCACAGTTGGCCGATGGGCGGCTGATCCCTCGTGTGTCCGTTGGGGTGAAGTGTGGCCTTGCTTCCTCGCCTTTTTCTAGGTCGACTCGGCCTCAAATGAGTACCTGGTGCGGTGTGTAGTAAACATCGCCACTAAGGAGACAAAGTTGGCCGGGCGTGGTGTTGGCAACTCACCCCCTCGTGTGCCATGCCGGCCTTCATAGGTGCTTCTCGCTAACAGCACTTGCCCCTACAGTCTGTTACAGGCTATACGTTTTTGCATTCTGGAGTTCCTGAATTGAGAGGGTGAGAGTGAGAGGCAGGGTGAGCGTGAGAGAGAGGGTGGGTGAGGGTGAGAGAGGGTGAGTGGCAGGGTGAGAGTGAGGGGTGAGAGTGAGAGGAAGGGTAAGAGAGGGTGAGAGTGAGAGAGAGGGTGAGAGGGTGAGAGTGAGAGGCAGGGTGAGAGGCAGGGTGAGAGTGAGAGGCCGGGTGAGAGAGAGGGTGAGAGAGGGTGAGAGGGAGTGAGAGTGAGTGAGAGGGTGAGAGTGAGAGGCAGGGTGAGAGTGAGAGGCAGGGTGAGAGTGAGAGAGAGGGTGAGAGAGAGGGTGAGAGAGAGGGTGAGAGAGAGGGTGAGCGGCAGGGTGAGAGAGAGGGTGAGAGAGAGGGTGAGCGGCAGGGTGAGAGAGGGTGAGAGGCAGGGTGAAAGTAAGAGGAAGGGTGAGAGAGTGAAAGTGAGTTAGAGGGTGAGTGAGAGGGTGAGAGAGAGGGTGAGAGTGAGTGAGAGGGTGAGAGAGAGGGTGAGAGAGAGGGTGAGAGTGAGTGAGAGGCTTTGCCTGGACATGCCCTTTCAGCCTCTCTATTTGCACAGACCCAGTGATGCGTGTGCCGCTCTCTTTGCCGAGGTCTCTTGGTTCGGGTCGCCCTGGTTAGTAACAATAATAATAATGCTTGTTCTTCTTGTGATTCAGCATCATAATGTTTATTTACACGGCATGAGCAATCCGACGAACGATAACAAACAAAAAACACGATGTGAGCGCAAATTATCGGAAAGGTAAAGCAATAAGAAAAATCAAGCTGAACTACTTATTTACGTTTTACCAGCTAGAGCCCACTGAGCTACGAGCTTTTTCAGAAGCGAACGTGGCCACAGGCGAAAACGAAAACAAAACTTGCGACGCGCCAACGCCACCCGACGCTTTGTTGAAGGTTCAACACTGGGCCACTTTGCCGGCAGTTTGCGGCAAAAGCAGCCGCAGCCACCACCGTCACGGCCCTCTTCGCTCGACAGAGCGTGCGGAAAGCGAGAAAGGACGACCGCTAGTCACCCCACCGCCCCCCCCCCCCCGTTGGGATGACGCACGCCGGTGGTGATCATCAATCATCGCCCGCGACACCACGCGCCACCCCGCGCCCGACCCAGAAAACTTGGCAGGACCCTCTTGAAAACGAGTCGCGGGGACCCCCCCCCCCCCCCGGCGGCGAGGCGCTCTTGGGTGAAACGGGCGCAGTCGTCGCAAACGTCACGGCCGCAACCGTGGGGGGTTAGATCTCGCGGACGTGAGTGTGTGTGTCGTAGAAACCCTCCACCAGCACTCGACGGCAGCCGACTTGGTGATGTTCGTCACGTCAGCAAAACGTGGCCAGTTGGTTACCATTTCGATTTAAAGCTTTCGTGACTGCAGGGATTCGTCTTCTTGGTTCTTTCGGTAAAGTCAAGTAGAAGGTAAATAATAAAATAATAAAAATAATACATAATAAAATAATATTATTATTTAAATTATATTATATTATTACGTTATTTTATTATGTTTTATTTTTAAATAATAAAAATTAACCCGTAAAAACAAAGTTTTTCACTATAAATCCTTTATATGCGTGGCATCGGTTTTATTTTATTATTCATTTCTGTTTTTCTTGAGTAAGAGTTTCATTTTTATCACATTGGTATTTTAAATAAAATATGAATTATTTTTTCCTAAAAAGTGGAAAATTTTTGAAAACATTTTCACGAAAATAAATTGTCACGCACAACGAGTCTGTGTGCAAAATGTCAGCTCGATTGGATCACGGGAAGTGGGTTGAATCCTTGCAGTCACGAAAGCATCAAATCTAGAAACCTTTGCTAACTGGCCGTGTCCGGTGGCAGCGGGGTTCAACGGCACATTTATCTTAAACGCGATCTGACCCCCAAAAAAAACCTCGATTATGGATAATGACGGCTGCGAAAGCCTCCGTGTTAATCGAACGATGATAACCACAGCGTCACTCGCTCGCGATCGGCCCTAGCCCGGCCAATCCACTTTTCGGAACGACTCGCGGGAACGAAGCTTGGGAAACTTTTTTTTTTTAATCGGTCATTTATGTTGCGTCGTTTAGGCCACCACCCAATGATTGGAGCAACATTGTGTCGTAGTAACCCTCCACCACCCGACGCAGCCAAACCAAACAAACCCGTGGCATGTGGCAGCGTTGAAGAGCGCGCCGATTGCTCTTGCTGCGGTCTGCTGCCCGGTGAGATGTTAACTACCTCGCCTGGTATGCAGCAGGTCGTGGGTTCGATCCCGACCCTGACGCCTGCTGCTGTATATTTGGAGTTTGCGTGTCTCTCTCTTATCATCACGGTGGCTAGGAGATGTTAACTACCTCGCCTGGTACGCAGGAGGTCGTGAGTTCCATCCCGACCCTGAAGCCTGCTGTATATTTGGAGTCTGCATGTCTCTCTCTCTCTTATCATCACCACGGTGGCTAGGAGATGTTTAACTACCTCACCTGGTATACAGGAGGTCGTGGGTTCGATCCCGACCCTGAAGCCTGCTGTATATTTGGAGTCTGCGTATCTCTCTCTCATCATCATCATCACGGTGGCTATGAGATGTTAACTACCTCGCCTGGTCTACAGGAGGTCGTGGGTTCCATCCCGACCCCGAAGCCTGCTGTATATTTGGAGTCTGCGTGTCTCTCTCTCTCTCCCCGTGGATTTTCCCCCGGGGTCCTCCGGTTGATCCCCTCCGCATTTAGAATCAACATCAACGTTTATAGAGTATCAGGCTGCTGCTCTACGTTTCCGCGTGGTGACGACGACGACGACGACGATGATGATGATGATGATAAGCCACTTCGTTGAACTATCATTTGTGATGGCCAGGACACTTCTGATGAAGGGCTGCCGAGCCCAGTGGTGGGCCTCAACTGGTAAAATAAAATAAAAATAGCTTTGAAAGTTTACTTTCAACGCTCTGCACACTTGACGGCCTGTTCAAGGCTACGTGGGGGGGGGGGGCTTTGTCTTTGCATCACCCGTGCGTGTCATCTCCTCCCCCACCTCCTTGTGTTTACACAGTCCGCTTCTTTGTGTCATCTATCCTGTGTGCACGTGTGTGTTTGTCCTTGTGCGCGTGCATGTGTCCAGGGGAGTGGTGGCGCAATGGTTAGCGCACTGCATGACAATAACCCGCCGGCCCCCAGTTTGAATCCCGCTCACGGCCAAAATCGGTGATGTTTATCTGAACCGGTCCTGGGTCTTCCCGAAGTCAATTCGGCCTCAAATGAGGACCTGGTGCGGTGTGTGAACATCCCCACTAGGGAGACAAAGGCGGCCGGGTGTGATGCTGGTCTCCCACCCACTCGTGTGACGTCCTGGCATTAATAGGTGCTCGCCAACAGCACTCGCCCCTGCAGTCTGTTGAAGGATATACGGGGGATCTTTATCTTTGTATTCATATTTTCCGTGTGTCATCTCCCCCATGTGTCTGCGTGCGTGTGTGTCTGCGTCTGGACGTGCGTGTGTCTGCGTGTGTCCATGCGTGTGTCTGCGTGTGTCCATACGTGTGTCTGCGTGTGTCTGCGTGCTGCGTGTGTGTGTCTGGGCGTGCGTGTGTCTGCGTGTGTCCGTGCGTGTGTCTGCGTGCGTGTGTGCGTGCGTGCGTGCGTAGTTTGCGATTGTGGACGACTACGCCGACCCGTACGATGCCCCGCGGGGGTCATCGGCGCGCTCCACCGCCACCGCCACGGCCGCCACCGCCGCCACGGGGGAGGAGCGGCCCGGCCCGGACAACGATGGCTACATGGAGCCCTACGAGGCACAGAGGCTCATGGCCGGTACGCCGGGCTGCGTCCGTCCCACCACTCTGCAGTCATCCCACCACTCCACAGTCGTCCCACCACTCCACCGTCATCCCACCACTTCACAGTCATCCCACCACTCCGTGGCCGTCCCACCACCCCACGGCCATCTAATCACAGCACCCTGTATCCTTGTACACCCCCCTGCACCCTGATACGAGACTCGGAGACCGCACGGCCTTGTGCATTGTGGACTCCCCTCAAAAACGCATTCCTGAGGCCCAGCGAAGGCTGCCCTCAATTGATAACTCGGGGAGGATAGGTAAAGGTGCAGCCCTGCAAGTTCCTTGCTCACGCCACTGCCGGCAGAAGGTGGGGGGGGGGCGGGGCTCCTTTTCCGCGCCGGCTTTGAACGTCTTGGACGAGTTTCAGAGGTTGCAACCGGGTACCCAATACCCGTACCCTACCCGATACCCGTTTGCGACCCTGGTGTGGCCGGGTACGGGTACGGGTAGACCGTGAGTCACTGGTGAGTAACCGTTTGTCACTCATTTCCCAACGTCTTGTCTCTTCTCACAATTCAAGTTCCTAGAATCAACCCACCCGCGCCTGCAACATGGCTTCATCCCAGAGGTCGCAATCGGGTACCCGTACCCTACTCGATACCCGGCCGGGTACGGGTAGCCGGGTATCGGGTAGGGTACGGGTACCCGTTTGCGACCCTGGTGCGGCCGGGTACGGGTAAGGAATCAAAACCCGTTTGCGACCTCTGACGAGTGTGTGGGGAGCACCCCCACACTTTATCCCACCGCACGAGACCTGCCGGTCGTAGACTGAGTTGACGCGTACGCTGCTGCTGGGTGGGCAGTGCCGGGCGCTGTGGCGAGGAGATGGAGTCGAACCGGAACCCTCTGGATCGCTAGTCTGGCACTGCTGCTGACGATTAAGGGCGCCACGGTGGCTAGGAGATGTTGACTACCTCGCCTGGTAACCCAGGAGGTCGTGGGTTCGATCTCCGACCCTGACGCCTGCTGCTGTATATTTGGAGTTTGCGTGTCTCTCTCTCATCATCACGGTGGCTAGAAGATGTTGACTACCTCGCTTGGTATGCAGGAGGTCGTGGGTTCGATCTCAGACCCTGACGCCTGCTGCTGTATATTTGGAGTTTGCGGTGTCTCATGATCACGGTGGCTAGGAGATATTAACTACCTCGCCTGGTATCCAGGAGGTCGTGGGTTCGATCTCCGACCCTAACACCTGCTGCTGTATATTTGGAGTTTGCGTGTCTCTCTCTCTCCCCGTGGTAGCGTGGATTTTTCTCCAGGGTCCTCCGGTTTATCCACTCCATACTTAGACTCAACATCACCACGCGTTTAGAGTTTACTTGACTGCCATACATTTCCATGTCATGATGATGAGCCACTTCGTTGCGCTATCATTTGTAGCCAGGCCGCTTCCGAAAAAGGGCTGTCTAGCAGCTCAACAACTGAGCCTTACCCGGTAAAATGAAAATAATTTCGCTTTTAGTCCGGTGGTATATCTCTGCCACTGCTGTGGTGGCATCTTGCCATACGTACTCCATCACAGCAGCAGCAGCAGCAACAACAAAAGTTCAACGGAGAGACTAATTATTTGTCATTGAAATAATAATTGGCGGTGGGTTTAACGCCACCTTTATAGATTCCCGCAATCTCGCCCAAGGACCGCGATTGTGAATGACATCGGACACGAAAGCCGCCTCTGCGTGTGTGAAGTTAACCTTGACGTGATTTGCGGTTGAAATCATTTCCGTTCACCGCTCACGGAGCGATAACCAAAAAACCGCTCGCAATCCGCAGCCTCCGCCGCTCGGCAAATCACACTTCTTTTTTTAACAATCTTTCCCCCACCCTACCAGAAAAATAAATAAAAAGTATCGTTCTCCGCGCTGCCGACAGCTCACCGAGGCGTGAGCTCACCACGTCGTTGTCGGCACTCGCCGCGGGAAGTCACGGGCGGTCCTCTGCAACGGAGAAAGTCATTTGACGCCGCAAATACCAGCTCGGTCACTGAGCTCCGAGTTCCTGGTGGTGGTGGCGGCGTTGGCGGCGGTGGTGGCGACGGTGGTGATTTTGGTGATGGTGGTGGTGGCGACGGTGGTAGTCGTGGTAGTGGTGGCAGTGCCAGCGGTGATGGTTTTGGTGATGGTGGTGGCAGTGGTGGCGACGGTGGTAGTCGTGGTAGTGGTGGCAGTGCCAGCGGTGATGGTTTTGGTGATGGTGGTGACGGTGGTAGTCGTGGTAGTGGTGGCAGTGCCAGCGGTGATGGTTTTGGTGATGGTGGTGGTGGTGGCGGTGGTAGTGGTGGCAGTGCCAGCGGTGATGGTTTTGGTGATGGTGGTGGTGGCGGCCTTGCCACACGTGGCTGCCTGTGATACAGCGCTGTGGAGGCAGCAGCAGCACCAGCGAAGGGCTTGGTGGATCAGGCATTGATGTCGTGGAACTCCCTTCCTCCTGGACTCTCTCTCGACACGGGCTGGGAGTGAGGGCATGCCCACACACGTGGGGAGTGGAAGTGTGGCCATGTGGGGGATGAGGTTGGTGCCCTGATGGTGGGATGGTGGTGGGTGGAGGAGTGGTGTGGGTGGGGGAGCGGTGGGGGAGCGGTGGGGGAGCGGTGGGGGGAGCGGTGGGGGGAGCGGTGTGGGTGGGAGAGTGGTGTGGGTGGGAGAGTGGTGTGGGTGGGGGAGCTGTGGATGTGGGGGAGCGGTGTGGGTGGGGGTGGGGGGGGCGGTGTGGGTGGGTGGGGGAGTGGTGGGGGTGGGGGAGCGGTGTGGGTGGGGGAGTGGTGGGGGTGGGGGAACGGTGTGGGTGGGGGTGTGGGAGCGGTGTGGGTGGGGGGGCGGTGTGGGTGGGGGGGCGGTGTGGGTTGGGGGAGCGAAACGCCGGACAACAAATATCAAGATCCCCCGTATATCCTGTAACAGACTGTTGGGGCAAGTGTTGTTAGCGAGCAGCACCTATGAAGGCCGGTGCGGCGCCCAAGGGGGTGGGTGGCAGCACCACGCCCGGCCGCCTTTGTCTCCCCCAATGTTGATGTTTGCACACCGCACCGGGTACTCGTGTCAGGCCGAGTCGATGGCTATGACACACGTGACATCCACGTTGGCCCCTCCCGTCCACCACCAACCCAACAGATTTTGGCTGCGAGCGGGAATCGAACTCGGTTTTGCCGGGGTTCGCAGCGCAGCGCTCACCGCTCGGCTATGACACACGTGACATCTCCGCCCCCCCTCCCCCGCCCCCTCCCGTCCACCACCAACCCAACAGAAATCCGCAAGCAGTCTCTGAAGGACCAGAGAAGCCGGGGGGGGCGGTGGCGGCCAGCCGCTCTACGACAACCCCTACGAGCCTCGCGAGAACGGGGGAGTCCCGCCCTTCTTGGCACGGGGGGCCGCCGCCGCCGGCACCGCCGCCGCCGCCGGCTCAAGATCGACCGGCGCGGCGACGTTGCCGGAGCCGAGCGGAGGCGACGAGGGCGGGGGGCCCGCGGCGGCGGCGGGAGGGGGGGCGGCTCACGCTGCCGCCAGGGACAGCCGCCTCCCCCAGGACGACGAGAGGCCCCCCGACGAGTACGAGGAGCCCTGGGAGTGGAAGCGAGGCCCGCTCAGCAAGGCCCTGCAAGGTGAGCTCACGTCGTGGGGTGGGGGGGGGGTGAGGGGGGTGGCCGTCGATGGGGGGGAGGGGGGGGGGGAGATTGCCTCCTCGTTGGCCGCGGTTGGCGATGGTCGTGGTCGGATTCTCGTGGCGTCGGCGATCGCCGCGCACGGAGCCGCCGGCGCTGCGACTGGTGGACACTGCGGCCCTGCGGCCTCGCAGGAGGCGGAGGAGGAGGAGGGTGGGGGGGGCGTGTTGCCGTGCGGACCGGCCCAGGGGCACCCCGGGAGTGAGCGCCGCCCCACGCGTCACGTGGCGGCGTGGCGTGATGGCAGCGTGACAGAGTGGCGGCGTGGTGACGTGGCGACGTTGTGGCGTGGCATAGTGGCGGTGTGTTGGCGGTGTGTGGGCGGAGTGGCGGAGTGTTGGCGGTGTATTGGCGGAGTGTTGGCAGAGCCGTTGCCGTGTGAGCAGGAAGGAGATCTTCCCCGCACCGCAGGGCGACAGGGATCCGCGCCAACGACATTCGGCACTCCCCTCCCGCTGACGCGCGCGTGCGCGTTCTTGTTGACCGGTGTTATTGACGACGCGCGGCGCGTAACGCGTCGTGAGAGGCCGACTAATCGCCGTCGTGCCATCGCTGCCCGCTACGTCGGCTTCCCCGGTTGCCCGGTGGCGCTGCCGCCCCCCCCCCCAACACCCCCCCCCCCCCACCCCCCAGTTCAGCTGGACGGAGGGGACGGCCGTGCGGCGCCCGGCGTCTCGGCGACGGCAGCGACGACGGCGTCGACGCTGCCCGGCGGCGGCGGCGAGGAGCGCCTGCTGTGCCACCCGCGGCACCTGAAGGGCGGCGGCGGCGTGCGCATGAGCCCCGAGCACTACGGCCCCATCGGGGAGAAGATCGACCCCGGCCTGCCGCTCGACAAGCAAGTGTACGTCGCCGCCCCCCACCCCACCCCTCCTCCAAGGGCACAGACAAAGTCCTCACCGCCCCCCGCCCCCCGTGTGGCCTGGACAGACTGTTGGGGAAAGGGCTGTAGCAGCTGTGAAGGCCGCCGGCACGGTGAGTGCCCGGTGGCGATGTTCTCCACGCAACCATCACCTGTGGCAGCCCAGGTTGTAGATCAGCATGGACATTGCCTGGTAACATTAAACAAATTGTTGAGTCGTCCCTCTCTTACCGGGGGATCTGCGTCTGTGCCCCCCCTCCCTGCTGCCGCCCCCCCTCCCCCCAGCTGGTACCACGGCGCCATCGGCCGCGTGGACGCTGAGAACCTCCTGAGGCTGTGCAAGGAGTCGAGCTACCTGGTGCGCAACAGCGAGACCAGCAAGAACGAGTACTCCCTCTCACTCAAGTCAGTCTCCCTCGCCCTCCCTCTCCCTCTCCCTCCCTCTCTCCCTCCCTCTCACTCTCCCTCTCACTCTCCCTCTCACTCTCCCTCTCACTCTCCCTCTCACTCTCCCTCGCTCTCTCTCTCCCAAGTCAGTCTCCCTCTCTCACCCTCAAGTCAGTCTCTCGCTCTCTCTCACCCACACATCGTTCTCACGGGTCGTAGACTCACCCACGGACCCATTTACTCACAATAGGACCTGTAGACTCGCGCAGAGACCCATAGACTCGCACAGGGACCTGTAGACTCGCACAGGGACCCATAAACTCACACAGGGACCTGTAGACTCGCACAGGCACCCGTAGACTCGCACAGAGACCCATAGACCCACACAGAGACCCATAGACTCACAAAGAGACCCATAGACGGTACACACACACACACCGTACACACACACACCGTACACACGCACACCGTACACACACACACCGTACACACACACACACACCGTACACACACACACACCGTATACACACACACCGTACACACACACACCGTACACACACACACCGTACACACACACACCGTACACACACACACCGTACACACACACACACACCGTACACACACACACACACCGTACACACACACACCGTACACACGCACACCGTACACACACACACACACCGTACACACGCACACCGTACACACACACACACACCGTACACACACACACCGTACACACACACACACCGTACACACACACACACCGTACACACGCACACCGTACACACACACCGTACACACACCGTACACACGCACACCGTACACACGCACACCGTACACACGCACACCGTACACACGCACACCGTACACACGCACACCGTACACACACCGTACACACACACACCGTACACACACACACCGTACACACACACACACCGTACACACGCACACCGTACACACGCACACCGTACACACGCACACCGTACACACACACTACACACACACACCGTACACACACCGTACACACACACACCGTACACACACCGTACACACACACACCGTACACACACCGTACACACGCACACCGTACACACACACACCGTACACACACACACCGTACACACACGCACACCGTACACACACGCACACCGTACACACGCACACCGTACACACGCACACCGTACACACGCACACCGTACACACGCACACCGTACACACGCACACCGTACACACGCACACCGTACACACGCACACCATACACACACACACACACCGTACACACGCACACCGTACACACGAACACCGTACACACACGCACACCGTACACACGCACACCGTACACACGCACACCGTACACACGCACACCGTACACACACACACACCGTACACACGCACACCGTACACACGCACACCGTACACACGCACACCGTACACACGCACACCGTACACACGCACACCGTACACACGCACACCGTACACACACACACCGTACACACACACACCGTACACACACACACCGTACACACACACACACCGTACACACGCACACCGTACACACACACACACACCGTACACACGCACACCGTACACACGCACACCGTACACACGCACACCGTACACACGCACACCGTACACACACGCACACCGTACACACACACCGTACACACACACACACCGTACACACACACACACCGTACACACACACACACCGTACACACACACACACCGTACACACACACACACCGTACACACACACACACCGTACACACTCCGGGGTTCACCGAGCGGTCGGCCGGCCTGGCGGGCGGAAGGAAGGAAGGAAGCCGAGGGCTCGGCCATTGTTCCCGGCGCTGCCGACAGAAAGCGCTCACCACAAGCGCCATCGCGGCGTCCACCGTGATGGATCGCCGCTCGGCCCGCAAAGTGGGGGGGGCCTCCCTGGGGGGCCCCCTCTCTCGTTCTCTCGCTCGCTCTTCTTCCCAGCTAACTCTCTATATCTTTTGCCCGCCATCTTTCGCTATCTCTCTCGCTCACTCTCTCTCCCTCCCCGTCTCTCACTCTCGCCCCCCGTCTCTCTCTCGCTCACTCTCTCTCTCTCTCTGTCTCTCACTCGCTCTCTCCCCAGCTCACTCTCTCTCCCTCCCCGTCTCTCTCTCTCGCTATCTCTCTCGCTAACTCTCCCTCACTCTCTCACTCTCGCCCCCCCGTCTCTCTCTCGCTCACTCTCTCTCTCTCTGTCTCTCACTCGCTCTCTCCCCAGCGAACTCTCTCTCGCTCCCCGTCTCTCTCACGCTCTCAACAGCTGTAATAATAACAATAACAACAACAGTAGTAATGATGCGGCTAAAGTATGCATTCACAAAGGTGTGATACCATGCCAAACAAAAAGTTTTGCTGGCTGGCGCATGGGCGGGTGTTGGCTGCACCCACGAACAAAGGCGGTGGTCACCGCATCGAACGGCGCTTTCAGATGCGTCGAGATTGACCAATTAATTTATTTGTGTTTAGTTTGTTGACCATTCCACCCCCGCACCTCCTATTAGCACGGTTGGCTACGTACGGTGCGAAAATAAGTTCAGTACACACAACAACAACAACAACCGCCATTCGCCACTAAGTGGCGGTGACGTCACCACGACGCTTGTGCCAGGCCATGTGCACCTTGAGGCCACGTGAAGTGTCGAACGCCCGCTGGCAGGAGGTCACGGGGCAGACCCAGGTGCCACGGGTCGACTGACTGAGATGACTGAGTCAGTATACACACGCACACACACACGCACACACACAAGGTACGGAACATCTGTTGACAAAGAGCTTCATAGCTCATCGGATTCCTCCAGTACAAATAAAGATTCTGATTCTGGCAAAGGGGCAGCCCTGCGATTTGCCGGCACGCAATGCCGCCGCTGATGCCGGAGGAGCCTCCGTGAGAGGGGCGCTCCGGAGCTCCCAGAATGAAACTCTCTCCTCTCTCTGTTTCTATCTCACTTATTTTTTTTACGATCAGAGGAAACAAGAAGATGCGCGGTGTAGTCGGCACTTTGCTTCATTCATCATTTAGTTTTTTGTGTTTTTTTCAATGCTTTGCTTTATGTGCCCCTCTCTCTCTACCCCCTCTCTCTACCCCCCTCTCTCTCTACCCCCTCTCTCTACACCCTCTCTCTCTCTACACCCTCTCTCTACACCCTCTCTCTCTCTGTACCCCCTCTCTCTACGCCCTCTCTCTCTCTACCCCCTCTCTCTACCCCCCTCTCTCTCTACCCCCTCTCTCTCTGTACCCCCTCTCTCTACGCCCTCTCTCTCTGTACCCCCTCTCTCTACGCCCTCTCTCTCTCTACCCCCTCTCTCTACACCCTCTCTCTACCCCCTCTCTCTCTACCCCCTCTCTCTACCCCTCCTCTCTCCCTACTCTATGTCTATGTTCCCCCTGTTTTCTATGTAAATTTTTTTTCACGACGACAAGTGCTGCATCTGCACCCAGACCTCCTCGCAGTCCTACGGCCTCCGACGGGTAGCTCAGATCTGCATGCAGAGCTCTCTGTCATCTGCCACCGAGCACACGGCCTCCTCCATCGCCCCCACTGCTCTCTCTCTCCTCTTTCAGTTTCTCTCTCCCTACTCCTCTCTAAATGTCTCTCTTCATCTCCCCAGTAGTGGTGTGCGACTGTGGTCATCCAGAAACAGGGCGTGGTACGACGTGTAACGACGCAGCGTCCCCTATCCACAAATACGAAGGAGACATCACAGCGATGATGATTACACTTTGCTCGGTTGTTTGCACGTGACCACCTGAATGTCAGATTGTGGTCGTTGGCTCTGCGTTGACGTCAGCAGCCGTACGACAAAAAGACGACCCCCCCCCCTGCCCCCCCCCCCTGCCCTCCCTCCCCCCCTGCCCTCCCTGCCCCCCCCCCCAGTGGCATGTGGCCGGGGTTAATGTGGCGTGTGGATCTCACTCTTTGTGTTTCCCTGCCCTGGCGCAGAGCCCCATCATCACCCCCCACCCCCCGTGCTGCGAGCGCCGGGAGTTCGATTACCGGCCCCATTGTGGCTGGGCGCATACTCTTGACCGCGGCACACGCTGCTACCACCATCACCACCATCACCACCCTCGCCACCACCACCACCACACCACCACAACAAGACACCGCCAGCCACCACCGCTACCACCATCTCCAGAATAAGCCACGACTATCACCACCACCACTACCACCACTACCACCATCACCACTACCGCTACCACCACTACCACCATCACCACCACTACCACCATCAACACCACTACCACCATCAATACCACCGCCTCCACCACCTCCAGAATAAGCCACCACTACCACCATCACCACCACTACCACCATCACCACCACTACCACCATCAACACCACCACTACCACCATCACCACCACTACCGCTACCACCACTACGACCATCACCACCACCGCCTCCACAACCTCCAGAATAAGCCACCACTACCACCAACACCACCACCACCACTACCACCAATCACCACCACTACCGCTACCAGCACTACCACCATCACCACCACTACCACCATCAACACCACCGCCTCCACAACCTCCAGAATAAGCCACCACCACCACTACCACCATCACCACCACCACTACCATCAACACCACCACCACCACCGCCTCCACCACCTCCAGAATAAGCCACCACTACCACCATCACCACCAGAGGGGAAGAGAGTGGGAGAGTGGGAGAGCGCTAAAAGGAGATTGAGAGCGGGAGAGAGAGAGTGGGAGGGAGTGGGAGCGCGTGTGAGAGAGAGATGGAGTGGGAGCGCGTGTGAGAGAGAGATGGAGTGGGAGCGCGTGTGAGAGAGAGATGGAGTGGGAGCGCGTGTGAGAGAGCGTGAGGGCGTGAGGCCGGCCCGCGTGTTTGGAGCAACCTGATATCGCGTTCTGCGTAGCGACGCCGGCTGTTTTCCACGTCGCACGCAACACCCCCCCCCTCCCTCTGCGTTGCTTCACGTTCCTTCGTTTGTTTCGCTTCACCATTTTCTCCCTCCCAGCCTCTTTTTTTCCCCCTCCCCGCCCCTCCCCTCCCTCCCTCCCTCCCCGGTCGTCGATCTACAGGGTGTCACCATAAGTCGGAAATCGTCGGAAAAATGCAGCTCTGTGTTGTTGGCTCGTGGTCTGGATGCAGTCTGTTGACTTCCACAGCGACCTCCTCCTGACTCCGATTTCCGACGGGTAGAATTATCTGGACTCCGTTCTTCCTCGCTCAGAGATGTCTTGGGTCTACAGAAACCAAAAAAATTTAAATCTGAATTGGTTATTTCCCCCTCTGATTCCACACTTATGGGGGCCGCCTTGTAACATCTCCTAGCCACCGTGATGATGATGATGATGAGAGAGAGACACGCAAACTCCAAATCTACAGTAGCAGGCGTCAGGGTCAGGATCGAACCCACGACCTCCTGTACACCAGGCGAGGTAGTTAACATCTCCTAGCCACCGTGATGATGATGATGAGAGAGAGAGAGACACCGCGAACTCCACATATACAGCAGCAGGTGTCAGGGACGGGATCGAACCCACGACCTCCTGTACACCAGGCGAGGTAGTTAACATCTCCTAGCCACCGTGATGATGATGATGATGAGAGAGAGAGACACGCAAACTCCAAATATACAGCAGCAGGCGTCAGGGTCGGGATCGAACCCACGACCTCCTGTGTACCAGGCGAGGTAGTTAACATCACCTAGCCCCGTCCCGCGGCACCACGAGGTGCTGTGGCCAGAACCAATTCTCGGCCGCACCGTCACCGTCCCCCCAGCGCCGATGTTTACCCCGCGCCCCCCCCTGCCCCCCGCCCCCCCCGGCAGGAGCAGCCAGGGCTTCATGCACATGAAGCTGACGCGCACCAAGGAGGGCAAGTACATCTTGGGGCAGAACAGCCCCCCGTTCGACGCCATCCCCGAGGTGATCCACTTCTACACGAGCCGCAAGCTGCCCATCAAGGGGGCGGAGCACATGTCGCTGCTCTACCCGGTGCCCGTGCGGACGCTCTGACCCAACACGCGACGGGCGCCGTCGCCTCGCTTCCAACGCATTTCTCACGCCGGCGCCGCCGCGACCGCCCGGACCACGTCGGCCGCCGCCGTCTTCCTCCCCGACGGTGGCGCCGCTGGCGGCGCTCCGCGGTTGCCGTCGTCGTCGTCATCTCCTCCCAACGGCGGCGCCGCCGGCGCTCCGCGGTTGCCGCGGCCGCCGGACCCCTGTCGGCCATCGCCGCCGACTCTCAACGGCGGCGCCATCGACCGCCGCCGTCGTCGTCTCCTCCCGACGGCGGTGCCGTCGCCCCGCGGTTGCCGTGGCCACCGAACTTTCGTCGTGTGGGGGTGGGGGGGGCCTCCTCCGCGTCGGAGCCCGAGGGAGACCGTGCGACGTGCTTCCTCTCCTCGGTGCGCTCGTTGGATTACAAGAGTGGGGGTGGGTGAGTGAGTGGGTGGGTGGCTAGGTGAGTGGGTGGGTGGCTAGGTGTGTGAGTGAGTGGGTGAGTGGCTAGGTGAGTGGGTGGCTAGGTGAATGAGTGGGTCGCTAGGTGAGTGAGTGCGTGAGTGGGTGGCTAGGTGGGTGGGTGAGTGCGTGAGTGGGTAGGTGAGTGAGTGGGTGGCTAGGTGAGTGAGTGAGAGAGTGGGTGGCTAGGTGAGTGAGTGGGAGAGTGCATGAGTGGGTGGCTAGGTGGGTGGGTGGCTAGGTGAGTGAGTGGGTGGCTAGGTGAGTGGGTGGCTGGGTGAGTGAGTGAGTGCGTGAGTGGGTGGGTGAGTGGGTGGCTAGGTGAGTGAGTGGGTGGGTAGGTGAGTGAGTGAGTGGGTGAGTGGGTGGGTAGGTGAGTGAGTGAGTGAGTGGGTGAGTGAGTGAGTGGGTGAGTGGGTGGCTAGGTGGGTGGGTGGCTAGGTGAATGGGTGAGTGGGTGGCTAGATGGGTGAGTGAGTTAGTGAGTGAGTGGGTGGCTAGGTGAGTGAGTGGGTGGCTAGGTGAGTGAGTGGGTGGCTAGGTGAGTGAGTGGGTGGGCTAGGTGAGTGGGTGGCTGGGTGAGTGAGTGGGTAGGTGCGTGAGTAGGTGGCTAGGTGAGTGGGTGGCTGGGTGAGTGAGTGGCGGGGGGGGGGCACGCCGGCTGCCCCATGCCCCCACTGAGGTCTCGTCACTGAATTCGTTGCGGGGGGTGAAGGGGGCAGCCGCGAGCAGCCCCCGGCACGCCGGTTAATTTAAATCAGTATTTCCGTTTTGTTGTTGTTGTTACTGTCCGTTGTTTGTTTGTTTGCTGACCGCGTGTTCGTTCGTTCGCTCGTTCGTTCGCCGCCGTTGAACAAATGCCGCCAAAAGCAAAGAGCGGCGTTGCAGCGCCGCCGCCGCCGCCGTGCTGCGTTTTTATATTCCCAAAGCGCCAGGCTGCGGCCCGGCCACGTCGGAGGACCGCTTCAATCTCCCGGCGTGGCAGGCGAACAGTTTGGGGGGGGGGGGGGGGTCGGGTTTCTTAACCCCCCCCCCACCCCTCCCATCGCCTCCACCCACCCACGCGGCCTACTTGGGATGGGGCAGGTGTGGTGGGTGAGGCCGCCCCACAACTTTCCAACGGCTTGGTTTCGACTCGAGGCTCGATACTTGTCCCGCGTGGAAGAGTAGGCCAAGCGCCGTTTAGTGGGGGGGGGGGGGTGGTGGGTGGGGGGGGGGGGTCTGTGTAGAACTCGTAGCGACATGATGCTCTTCCTTCCGCCAGCGGAGAGCGGAGCAAGTTGCAGGGGCTGCACCACTACCTTTGTGAGCGTGAGAGTGCGAGGGCGAGATTGTGAGAGAGGAGTGAGAGTGAGCGAGGGAGAAAAGTGAGAGGGAGCAAGAGACGAGTGAGTGTGTGAGTGTGAGAGAGAGGAGCGAGTGTGAGAGTGGAGTGAGAGAGTGAGAAGGTGAGAGTGAGTGAGTGTGAGTGAGTGTGAGTGTGAAAGTGTGAGAGAGAGTGGGTGTGAGAGTGGAGTGAGAGAGAGGAGCGAGTGTGAGAGTGGGTGAGAGCGTGAGAAGGTGAGAGAGTGAGAAGGTGAGAGTGAGTGAGTGTGAGTGAGTGTGAGTCTGTGAGTGTGAAAGTGTGAGAGTGTGAGAGAGAGTGGGTGTGAGAGTGGAGTGAGAGAGAGGAGTGAGTGAGTGTGAGAGTGGGTGAGAGCGTGAGAAGGTGAGAGAGTGAGAAGGTGAGAGTGAGTGAGTGTGAGTGAGTGTGAGTCTGTGAGTGTGAAAGTGTGAGAGTGTGAGAGAGAGTGGGTGTGAGAGTGGAGTGAGAGAGAGGAGTGAGTGTGAGAGTGGGTGAGAGCGTGAGAAGGTGAGAGAGTGAGAAGGTGAGAGTGAGTGAGTGTGAGTGAGTGTGAGTCTGTGAGTGTGAAAGTGTGAGAGTGTGAGAGAGAGTGGGTGTGAGAGTGGAGTGAGAGAGAGGAGTGAGAGAGAGGAGTGAGTGTGAGAGTGGGTGAGAGCGTGAGAAGGTGAGAGAGTGAGAAGGTGAGAGTGAGTGAGTGTGAGTCTGTGAGTGTGAAAGTGTGAGAGTGTGAGAGTGTGAGAGTGAGGAGTGAGTGTGAGAGAGAGGAGTGAGTGAGTGTGAGAGAGAGGAGCGAGTGTGAGAGTGGAGTGAGAGAGTGAGAAGGTGAGAGTGAGTGTGAGTCTGTGAGTGTGAAAGTGTGAGAGTGTGAGAGAGAGTGGGTGTGAGAGTGGAGTGAGAGAGAGGAGTGAGTGTGAGAGTGGAGTGAGAGAGTGAGAAGGTGAGAGTGAGTGAGTGTGAGTGAGTGTGAGTCTGTGAGTGTGAAAGTGTGAGAGTGTGAGAGAGAGTGGGTGTGAGAGTGGAGTGAGAGAGAGGAGTGAGTGTGAGAGTGGGTGAGAGCGTGAGAAGGTGAGAGAGTGAGAAGGTGAGAGTGAGTGAGTGTGAGTGAGTGTGAGTCTGTGAGTGTGAAAGTGTGAGAGTGTGAGGGAGAGTGGGTGTGAGAGTGGAGTGAGAGAGAGGAGTGAGTGTGAGAGTGGGTGAGAGCGTGAGAAGGTGAGAGAGTGAGAAGGTGAGAGTGAGTGAGAGTGAGTGAGTGTGAGTCTGTGAGTGTGAAAGTGTGAGAGTGTGAGAGAGAGTGGGTGTGAGAGTGGAGTGAGAGAGAGGAGTGAGTGTGAGAGTGGGTGAGAGCGTGAGAAGGTGAGAGAGTGAGAAGGTGAGAGTGAGTGAGTGTGAGTGAGTGTGAGTCTGTGAGTGTGAAAGTGTGAGAGTGTGAGGGAGAGTGGGTGTGAGAGTGGAGTGAGAGAGAGGAGTGAGTGTGAGAGTGGGTGAGAGCGTGAGAAGGTGAGAGAGTGAGAAGGTGAGAGTGAGTGAGTGTGAGTGAGTGTGAGTCTGTGAGTGTGAAAGTGTGAGAGTGTGAGAGAGAGTGGGTGTGAGAGTGGAGTGAGAGAGAGGAGTGAGTGTGAGAGTGGAGTGAGAGAGTGAGAAGGTGAGAGAGTGAGAAGGTGAGAGTGAGTGAGTGTGAGTGAGTGTGAGTCTGTGAGTGTGGAAGTGTGAGAGTGTGAGGGAGAGTGGGTGTGAGAGTGGAGTGAGAGAGAGGAGCGAGTGTGAGAGTGGGTGAGAGCGTGAGAAGGTGAGAGAGTGAGAAGGTGAGAGTGAGTGAGTGTGAGTGAGTGTGAGTCTGTGAGTGTGAAAGTGTGAGAGTGTGAGAGTGAGGAGTGAGTGTGAGAGAGAGGAGTGAGTGAGTGTGAGAGAGAGGAGCGAGTGAGTGTGAGAGAGAGGAGTGAGAGAGAGGAGTGTGTGAGAGTGTGTGTGAGAGAGAGGAGTGAGTGTGAGAGAGTGAGAAGGTGAGAGTGAGTGAGTGAGTGTGAGTAAGTGTGAGTCTGTGAGTGTGAAAGTGTGAGAGTGTGAGAGAGAGGAGTGAGTGTGAGAGAGAGGAGTGAGTGAGTGTGAGAGAGAGGAGCGAGTGTGAGAGAGGAGTGTGTGAGAGTGTGTGTGAGAGAGAGGAGTGAGTGTGAGAGTGTGTGAAAGTGAGTGAGTGTGAGAGTGAGTGAGTGTGAGTCTGTGAGTGTGAAAGTGTGAGAGTGTGAGAGAGAGGAGTGAGTGTGAGAGTGGAGTGAGAGAGAGGAGTGAGTGTGAGAGTGGGTGAAAGTGAGTGAGTGTGAGAGTGAGTGAGTGTGAGTCTGTGAGTGTGAAAGTGTGAGAGTGTGAGAGAGAGGAGTGAGTGTGAGAGAGAGGAGTGAGTGAGTGTGAGAGAGAGGAGTGAGAGAGAGAGGAGTGTGAGAGAGAGGAGTGAGTGTGAGAGTGTGTGAAAGTGAGTGAGTGTGAGAGTGAGTGAGTCTGTGAGTGTGAAAGTGTGAGAGTGTGAGAGAGGAGTGAGTGTGAGAGAGAGGAGTGAGTGAGTGTGAGAGAGAGGAGTGTGTGAGTGTGTGTGAGAGAGAGGAGTGAGTGTGAGAGTGTGTGAAAGTGAGTGAGTGTGAGAGTGAGTGAGTGTGAGTCTGTGAGTGTGAAAGTGTGAGAGTGTGAGAGTGAGAAGGTGAGAGTGAGTGAGTGTGAGTCTGTGAGTGTGAAAGTGTGAGAGTGTGAGAGAGAGGAGTGAGTGAGTGTGAGAGAGAGGAGTGAGTGAGAGGGAGCGAGAGAACGAGAGCGAGGGGAGCGCGAAGGTTTCGATCGCGGATCACAAGCAGCGCGCTCCGTGTGTCGAGAGGCGGTGGACCGCTCACTCAGCGCACCCTCTCCGTTACACGCAATCTCTCTGTCACTCTCTGTCACACTGTCACACTCTCACACGTTCTCTCACATGTTCTCTCACACTCTCACACTCTCACACTCTCTCACACTCTCTCACACTCTCTCACTCTCACACTCTCACACTCTCACTCTCTCACACTCTCTCACTCTCTCTCACACACACTCTCACACTCTCTCACACTCTCTCACTCTCACACTCTCTCTCACACACTCTCTCTCACTCTCTCACACTCTCACACTCTCTCACACACTCTCACACTCTCTCTCACTCTCTCTCTCACTCTCTCTCTCACTCTCTCACACTCTCACTCTCTCTCACTCTCTCACTCACTCACTCACTCTCACTCTCTCTCTCACTCTCTCACACTCTCTCACTCTCACACTCTCTCACTCTCTCACACTCTCACTCTCTCTCACACACTCTCTCACACTCTCACTCTCTCACACTCTCTCTCACACTCTCTCTCACACTCTCTCTCACTCTATCACACTCTCTCTCACACTCTCTCTCACACTCTCACTCTCTCACACACTCTCACACTCTCTCTCACTCTCTCACACTCTCTCACTCTCTCTCACACTCACTCACTCTCTATCACACTCTCTCTCACACCCTCACACCCTCTCTCACTCTCTCTCACACACTCTCACTCTCTCTCTCACTCTCTCACACTCTCTCACTCTCTCACACTCTCACTCTCTCACACTCTCACTCTCTCTCACACACTCTCTCACACTCACTCTCTCTCACACTCTCACTCTCTTTCACACTCTCACTCTCTCTCACACACTCTCTCTCACACCCTCACACACTCTCTCTCACACACTCTCTCTCTCACACACTCTCTCTCTCACACCCTCACTCTCTCTCACACTCTCTCACGTCCTCCGGTGCGAGATCGACACCGGCTCGTCTCTGGCAACGCGGCATTGCCCGCGACACGAGGGGGTGGACGGGTGGCCGCAGCGCCACGCTTCTTTTTTGTATCCACGTGGTGGTCATCGCGTGACACTTTGTACTGTGGGCACGCGCGCGCGCAACGCGCGTGCATGGAATAAAATTAAATAAAATGAACATTGTGAACTATGGTCTTGCTGGTAGCCGTGCCTGTGTGTATGCTCGGTCATCTCGGTCAGTCGACCCGTGGCACCTGGGTCTGCCCCGTGACCTCCTGCCAGCGGGCGTTCGACACTTCACGTGGCCTCAAGGTGCACTTGGCCTCAAGGTGCACTTGGCCTGGCACAAGCGTCGTGGTGACGTCACCGCCACTTAGTGGAGAATGGCGGTTGTTGTGTATCTGAACAGGTCCTGAGCCTCCCCTAGGTCGACTCAGCCTCAAAGGTGTACCTGTTGTGGTGCGTTAAAACATCGCCACTGGGGAGACAAAGGCGGCCGGGCGTGGTGCTGGCCACCCACCCCCTCGTGTGCCGTTCCGGCCTTCGTAGGTGCTCGCTAACAGCACTTGTCCCTACAGCCTATTAAGCTATACGGGGGATCTTTGTCTTTGTGCGTGCGTACGGCGCGGTCTGTTGCCATTGCATTGAACTCGTGTGTCTGTGTGCGTGTCATGGCGGCCTCGCTGACAGAACTTCGCCCAAAATTCCGTTCGGAGCTATCTGGGTGTTCTTTTTTACACGCTTTTAGTTAACTCTGTTTTTGTTGTATTCTCAAATCTTGTAACTCATTTTTAACCCACTTCCCAATGTGGTATCGACTGCAAACTTGGTATACTTATGTCACACTGATGACAATACTATATTCTATAAAAAAAAAGTATTTTTAAACATTAACTTTTACATGTTATGTTTCGGCTTAAATTGTCCACGCTCAACTGACGTTGGCTGTAAATCACCACGGTCCCTTACGTTGTGGCAAGCTTCAGGCCACTTCCTGGAGTCGTGGCATTCTGTCATTACGAGTAGGGTACATTTCATTACAGCGTATTTAAAAATATATATTCTTAAATATTAATGATTTTTTAATGTCACCAGGTAATGCCCCACTGAACTACCGTAGGGCTTCTTTCAGAAGCGACCCTGGCCCATCCCAAATGATCGCTCAACAAAGTGGGCTCATCTCGTGGACTTTTATGGCAGTTGCGAAATGTTGATTCTAAACGTGGAGGCAAAACAACGGACAAGGAGAACAATCCACGCGAGGAGAGAGAGAACCCCCCAAATATACAGCAGCAGGCATCGTCAGGGATCGAACCCACGACCTCCTGTACACCAGGCGAGGTAGTTAACATCTCCTAGCAACCGTGATGATGATGATGAGAGACACCGCAAACTCCAATAATACAACAGGCATCGGGTCAGGGATCAAACCCACGACCTCCTGTACACCAGGCGAGGTAGTTAAACATTTAGCCACCGTGATAATGATGAGAGAGACACGCAAACTCCAAATATACAGCAGCAGGTGTCTGGGTCGGGATCGAACCCACGACCTCCTGTATTCCAGGCGAGGTAGTTAACATCTCCTAGCCACCGTGATGATGATGATGAGAGAGAGACACCGCAAACTCCAATAATACAACAGGGATCGAACCCACGACCTGTACACCAGGCGAGGTAGTTGACATCTCCTAGCCACCGTGATGATGATGATGAGAGACACCGCAAACTCCAAATATACAACAGGCATCGTCAGGGATCGTCAGGGATCGAACCCACGACCTCCTGTACACCACGCGAGGTAGTTAACATCTAGCCACCGTGATGATGATGATGAGAGACACGCAAAACTCCAAATATACAGCAGCAGGCGTCTGGGTCGGGATCGAACCCACGACCTCCTGTATTCCAGGCGAGGTAGTTAACATCTCCTAGCCACCGTGATGATGATGATGAGAGACACCGCAAACTCCAATAATACAACAGGGATCGAACCCACGACCTGTACACCAGGCGAGGTAGTTGACATCTCCTAGCCACCGTGATGATGATGATGATGAGAGACACCGCAAACTCCAAATATACAACAGGCATCGTCAGGGATCGAACCCACGACCTCCTGTACACCACGCGAGGTAGTTAACATCTAGCCACCGTGATGATGATGATGAGAGAGAGACACGCAAACTCCAAATATACAGCAGCAGGCGTCAGGGTTGGGATCGAACCCACGACCTGCTGTACACCAGGCGAGGTAGTTAACATCTCCTAGCCACCGTGATGATGAGAGAGAGAGACACGCAAACTCCAAATATACAGCAGCAGGCGTCTGGGTTGGGATCGAACCCACGACCTCCTGTACACCAGGCGAGGTAGTCTATAAGTACAAGGTGGGCGACGCCATCTTGTGTACAAGGAGGGTGACGCCCTCTTGTGTACGAGGGTGACGCCCTCTTGTGTACCAGGTGGGTGACGCCATCTTGTGTACGAGGGTGACGCCCTCTTGTGTACCAGGTGGGTGACGCCATCTTGTGTACGAGGGTGACGCCATCTTGCGTACCAGGTGGGTGACGCCCTCTTGTGTACGAGGGAGACGCCATCTTGTGTACCAGGTGGGTGACGCCCTCTTGTGTACGAGGTGGGTGACGCCCCTCTTGTGTACGAGGTGGGTGACGCCATCTTGTGTACCAGGTGGGTGACGCCCTATTGTGTACGAGGGTGACGCCCTCTTGTGTACGAGGTGGGTGACGCCATCTTGTGTATCAGGTGGGTGACGCCATCTTGTGTACCAGGTGGGTGACGCCATCTTGTTGTACGAGGTGGGCGACGCCATCTTGTGTACCAGGTGGGTGACGCCATCTTGTGTACGAGGTGGGCAACGCCATCTTGTGTACGAGGTGGGTGACGCCATCTTGTGTACCAGGTGGGCGACGCCATCTTGTGTACGAGGTGGGTGACGCCATCTTGTGTACCAGGTGGGTGACGCCATCTTGTGTACGAGGTGGGCGACGCTTTCTTGTGTACGAGATGGTGATGTCCTCTTGTGGAGCAGCGTGGGGAAGTGGAGTGGAACCACTCGTGGCGACGATGCTGATGATTCTACGAACTATTTAATAAAAACGAAACTAATTTAATTGCATTGGGGTAAAGGCC
>NC_136333.1:3660931-3715174 GCF_964198595.1 Lampetra fluviatilis | reverse complement strand
TGGTTCGGGGGTGGATAAGCGGACGGTCGGATATGCGAAGTTGCACTCCGACGGCACCGCAGGTACGAGAGAGAACACCGCCCACAGCCCCGATCATACCCCCGCCCCCCACCCCTCCACCCCCCCGCGTCTTCCAAACATTCACACAAAACCACAGGTACCAAAGCTTTGCCGGTGTGATTAAAAATATTTTTGGTTTTTATTATCATCATCATCATTATAATTCTTTATTTAATAAAGTTTACATGTTGGTGGCAACTCGAGCACGAGCCACAGTACGAAGTTTGAGACGTGGGGGTGTGGGGTGAGGGGGGGGGTAACACGAAACATTCCCAGTGACGACGCACGTGGATGGGACCAGGTGCACGTGGATGGGATGAGGTGCACGTGGTTGGGACGAGGTGCACGTGGATGGGACGAGGTGCACGTGGATGGGACCAGGTGCACGTGGATGGGATGAGGTGCACGTGGATGGGACGAGGTGCACGTGGATGGGATGAGGTGCACGTGGATGGGATGAGGTGCACGTGGATGGGACGAGGCGCACGTGGTTGGGATGAGGTGCACGTGGATGGGATGAGGTGCACGTGGATGGGATGAGGTGCACGTGGATGGGATGAGACGCACGGGGTTGGGATGAGGTGCACGTGGTTGGGATGAGGTGCACGTGGATGGGATGAGGTGCACGTGGTTGGGATGAGGTGCACGTGGATGGGACGAGGCGCACGTGGATGGGATGAGGTGCACGTGGATGGGATGAGGTGCACGTGGATGGGATGAGGTGCACGTGGATGGGATGAGGTGCACGTGGATGGGACGAGGCGCACGTGGATGGGATGAGGTGCACGTGGATGGGATGAGGTGCACGTGGATGGGATGAGGTGCACGTAGATGGGATGAGGCCCACGCGGGCCCAGTCTCCACCTCGTCGTCGTCATCACCGTCGTCTTATCGTCACCAGCAGTGGTGGTGGTGGGGGGCACGCGGGCGCAAGTCAGAGATAAAGCTAAGGGGGGGGCCCCAAGCAGATCAAGGGGGAGCGTAGGGAGGAGGAGCGTGGGGGGCAGGGCGGTCACGGGGACGGGGGGGGGACGGGGGGGGTATGGGGGGGGGTATGGGGGGGGGGTATGGGGGGGGGTATGGGGGGGGGGATGGGGGGGGGGGATGGGGGGGGGGATGGGGGGGGGGATGGGGGGGGGGATGGGGGGGGGGATGGGGGGGGGGATGGGGGGGGGGATGGGGGGGGGATGGGGGGGGGGATGGGGGGGGGGGATGGGGGGGGGGATGGGGGGGGGGGATGGGGGGGGGGATGGGGGGGGGGATGGGGGGGGGGGATGGGGGGGGGGGATGGGGGGGGGGGATGGGGGGGGGATGGGGGGGGGATGGGGGGGGGGGATGGGGGGGGGATGGGGGGGGGGATGGGGGGGGGGGATGGGGGGGGGGATGGGGGGGGGGATGGGGGGGGGGGATGGGGGGGGGGATGGGGGGGGGATGGGGGGGGGATGGGGGGGGGGGGGGATGGGGGGGGGGGCCCTCCAGATTCACAAAAATAAAATAACAAAAATAGCGCCCGTAGGTAAAATCTTATCACGGATTCAAATCATCATAAAACACGCGAGTTCACGGACGTGCCAATTGCTGCCGTCTCTGTCTCCCTCGGCTGCATCTCTCACCCCTCGCTGCGTCTCGATCTCTGTGACGGCCTCTCACTCGCATTTTATGTTTGAGAGGTGCCCACCCCCACCCACCACTCCCTCTCCCCCCAGCCCCCCTCTAATTCTGCCCTGTAGGGGGGCTCTATCGGTTTAGCACCATCGCAATCCACGTGCACCTCATCGCAATGCCTCTCAGTTTTCTTTTGCCAGCGGACACAGCGATCACCCCCCCCCACCCGCCCCCCCCCCCCCCCGCCGGGAGGACTATTCAAGTGAAGAGAGAAGCGAGCGGTGATCATCTGAAGGTGGCAGCGGCACCCATGACAGCGTCCCAGTCTCACGTATCGACTCACACGTGGATGCATCGACTCGCACGTGGATGCGTCGACTCGCACGTGGAAACATCAACTAGCACGTGGATACATCGACTAGCACGTGGATACATCGACTAGCACGTGGAAACATCGACTAGCACGTGGATACATCGACTAGCACGTGGATACATCGACTCGCACGTGGAAGTCAGCCGATGGTGGCAGCAGCAGCAGCAGCAACGCGACTGGCCACTGCTCCGCTGTGCCGCGTCTCTCCCCGCGGGGTCGTGGCCTCCACCGCCGTCGTTGGGCTACTGAGCCGTTACAAAGTAACCCGTTAACTTCCATCGGAGTTTACATTGTCGGGGCGTTAGATCGCGTAAATATGTACAAATGTGTCGTGAAAACCCGCCACCAACCCGACACAGCCAACTCGTAAGGGGCCGTCACGTGAACGGAACGTGGCCAATTCGTGCCGTACCGGTGACGAATTGGCCACGTTCTGATAATTGGGTTTTTACCCTTCTATCTGGCAACAAAACTGACACCTTTTTACAAGGAGTCATGTTTGCATAGACCACAATACCTGCAGTCATAATACAAACAAAAGACATAACTCTGATAATGTATGCACTGTCCTTGAAGTTGATTGGTCCACACCCGAGACAGCTTTCCTTAGAGCCTAGTCTCACATGGGTTGGACCAGATGACGCCAAAAGGCGCACAACTCAAAGACAATGCACCATCAGAGTATGAGAGCTCGGGGCAAGCATCTACACTATGGGTTGTGCGCCTTTTGGCGTCATCTGGTCCAACCCATGTGAGACTAGGCTCTAAGGAAAGCTGTCTCGGGTGTGGACCAATCAACTTCAAGGACAGTGCACATTATCAGAGGTATGTCTTTTGTTTGTATTATGACTGCAGGTATTGCGGTCTATGCAAACATGACTCCTTGTAAAAAGGTGTCAGTTTTGTTGCCAGATAGAAGGGTAAAAAACCAATTATCATATTTTTACTGCCAAATGAGGTTCCCATAGTATAGATGGCCACGTTCTGTTTACGTGGCCAATTCGTCACATATTTACGCGATCTAAACCCCCCCCCCCCCCAAAAAAAAAACCTCTCCCATGGATGATATTGGTCGCGAAAGCCTGCCACGTGTTGACTTCCAACAATTTTTGTTCAAATTTTCTATGACCCAGGCAAGGTCCCACTGAGCTCCCACGTGCCTCTCTTTCAGAAACGACCCGGAGCCACCGCACAATGATGAACTCAAGTGATGAACTCAGACGTGAGCGGGCTCAGCAGAAGCAGCCAAATAATTTCGACACGCGCTGGTGACGTTGATTCTAAATGCGGAGGAGTTGGAAAAACCCGGAGGAGCCGGAGGAAAATCCACGCGACCACGTGGAGAGAGAGAGAGACACGCAAACTTCAAATATACAGCAGCAGGCGTCAGGGTCGGGATCGAACTTACGACCTCCTGCGTACCGGGCGAGGCAGTTAAACATTTCTCGCCACATGAGGGCACCGTGGTTGATGTCCGACGTTTCGCTGCACATGGCGGGGAGGGGGGGCATCTTCTTTCACACTTCAGACCCCTTTGAAGAAGGCTGCCTCCCCACACCCCCCATCCCCACGGCTTCTCTATCCTGCCCAAGCACGTGGGAGCGGAACGTCGGGCATCATTATGGTGCGGAGCGACACGCAGTGGGCGGCAAAACGTCACGGGAGAGTATCAACAACAACAACAATTATATTATTAATTATCATCATCATCATCATACCAATCACCCTAACCCTTGCAAAAACACGAAACTCTCGTCGTCGCCGTCGTTATATATATTATAAAATAAAGCACATTCGGTGGATGTTCTCGACACTTATATATATAAAAAAAAAATAGAAACACGAACTCCTACAAAGGGTTGGTTACGATGAGCGAACGGAATAAAAGCGGAGCACCACACAGCACGTGGAATCATCATCTCCTGATAAAATACAACAGCAATTTTCGTCTGTTTTCATGTAGCACCATATTTGAGAAGTGTGACGTTTGAGTCCATTGCATGCCGCGCGGAAGAAGAGGTCAGCGCGTCAAAAAGCACCCCCACCGCTCTCCTCGGCGAAGCCCAGGCCGAGCTGCTAGTGCAGCCGAGCTGCTAGTGTAGCCCCCGTCTCAGAAGCGAACAGGCCACCATCGCAAGTGATAGCGGCTCAACGAAAGTGGCGGCTGATCATCGTCATCATCGTCGTCGTCATCGTCGTCATCGTCATCATCGTCGTCGTCGTCGTCATCGTCATCGTCGTCATCATCGTCGTCATCATCATCGTCGTCGTTGTCATCATTATCATCTTCGTCATCATTGTCGTCATCGTCGTCATCATTGTCATCGTCGTCATCGTCGTTGTCGTCATCGTCGTCATCATCGTCGTCATCATCGTCATCATCGTCGTCGTCGCGTGGAAATGTATAGCAGCAGCCAGATAACTCTCGAAACGCGAGTGATGTCGATTCGAAATGTGGAGAAGGCAAAACCCGGGCGATCCCCCAGAGGGGAAAAAAAAAAGAATCCACACGACCACGGGGAGAGAGACGCAAACTCCAAATCTACAGCAGCAGGCGTCGTCGGGGTTGGGATCGAACCCACGACCTCCTGCGTACCAGGCGAGGTCGTTAACATCTCCTAGCCCACCGTGGTCCCCCCTTACTATGATGACCACCTATTCCGGTCTATGCAGGAACACGTGGGGAGTGACAAAACAAACTAACAAAACCCCCTCAATTCGGGACACAAACGCAGCCCCCTAAGCCAGCAAACCCACTGGGGCAGCACGGCCGCCCGCGCTCGACCAACAATCATCAGGCGCGTGCAGTGCGTGCAGTGGCCGCTTTTGCAACTACGAGGAAGCGAGACGCGTCGCCTCGAACCAAACGCCATGAGGGCGACGCCGATTTGCGCGCGGGTTCAAGTCACTCCACTGCTGGATGAAGCCCCCCCTTCCACCCCCCCTACCGCGAGCGGGGGGCTTGGTGAAGGCAGTGGGGGGGGGGGGGGCGTCGACTTGGAGGGGGAGGAGTGGGCAGTGGAGTAGCAACGATGGATCTCTGAGCGTCACCGAGCCGCGCTCTGCTGCCCCCAGAATGCATAGCTTCGTACTTCCGGAGAAGCATCCCCACTTGTACACCCTGCCGTCTACGAAGAGATGCGACTGCTGGGAAAGAGAATAGGCGGTGTGTCTGTTGTACTCTACAGGGTGAGAGTTGTGAGCGAGCCGTCTATGGCTATGGCACTCTACAGGATGGGAGAGTCGTGAGCAGTGAAGTAGCAACGATGGATCTCTGAGCGTCACCGAGCCACGCTCTGCTGCCCCCAGAATGCATAGCTTCGTACTTCCGGAGAAGCATCCCCACTTGTACACCCTGCCGTCTACGAAGAGATGCGACTGCTGGGATTCAATGTTCCCAACTCACCATCATCATCATCAGAGAGAGAGAGAAGGCGGTGAGAGTTGTGAGTGAGCTGTCTATGGCTATGGCACTCTACAGGATGGGAGTTGTGAGTGAGCCGTCTATGGCTATGGCACTCTACAGGATGAGAGCTGTGAGTGAGCCGTCTATGGCTATTGCACTCTACAGGATGAGAAAGTCGTGAGCGAGCCGTCTATGGCTACGGCACTCTACAGGATGAGAGTTGTGAGTGAGCCGTCTATGGCTACGGCACTCTACAGGATGAGAGGTTGTGAGCGATCTAATGCTCGCTTGTAACGATATTATTCATAGTAAAACATTGTTTTCGGGGTTAGATTATGTACAAATGAAGGTGTCGTCGTTAACCCACCACCGCCACCACCACCCGACACAGACAATGAGTCAGGGCTTGTCACGTGAACAAAATGTGCCAATGAGTTGCTTGCTCAGCACGAACCGGTTGCGTGAACCCACAACATTAACAATCTGAGTCACGTGTCGTTTCGCCGGTGATTACAACAGCCACCAGCAGTTTCGATTCAAAGCTTTCGTGACTGCAGGGATTCATCTTCTTGGTTCTTTCGGTAAAGTCACGTAGAAGGGAAATAATAAAATAAAAATAAAACATAATAAAATAATTCTCACGACGTTTCGGCCACAACGCAAGCAGCCGTCCTCAGGTGCTTGCGTTGTGGCCGAAACGTCGTGAGAGTTATATTATGTTTCATTTTTATTATTTTATTACTTCCCTTCTACGTGACTTTACCGAAAGAACCAAGAAGAAGCCACCAGCAGCTTCATCGGGCGGCTTGTGCCCAAATTGTTTACGTGACGAACCTTAACGATTGGCTGTATCGGGTGGTGGTGGGGCTGGTGGGATTAATGACACATTCATTTTCACGCGATCTAACCCCCCCCAAGAAAAACCTTTCATTATGAATAATATTGATCGGGATAGCCCACTGCGACGATGTGTTCAAATTGAAACGACATCTCCGTCGGTTAATTGGACCCGTTTCGTATTTGTATTCTACTCACTGACACATCTTGCCCAGCAAACCACGGGGGTGGTTTTCCACAAGGCCATTTACCGAGCCGTGCCAGAAACCAAGCCTCGATAGCCGCTCGCCCACCCCCCCTCCCTCCCTCCCTCCACGTCGCGCGTCGCAATCTGCCTCGGTGCGAGTGACGTCAGTGGCACGGCACGGCTTCTTGCAGTGGAACAACAACAACAAAGAGCCGTTGCTAGGCACGGGGGCCACCCCGGCAAACGGGCTAAGTGGCAACGGAGGCTCGTGTTCCCCGAATGACTTTGAGGCGCTTACGCAGCGAGTCACACCACCTCAGAGGAGTTTTGATCGCGTCTGGCAAGATAGCACTGCACTACGCGCGCGCGCGCGCGCGCGTGTGTGTGTACACGTGCGTGTGTACGAACGGATGCGCGCGCGCGTGCACACACAAACACACAATGACATGACGTACGCATGCGTATACTTGGCCGACGGTGTACGCACACCACACACACACACACCTAAAATAGTACGTACCGATGAACGCACGCATGCACACAAGGACTCGCACGAAAAGCAACGAAACAAAGATCCCCCGTATAGCCCACGCAGGCTGCTGGGGCAAGTGCTGTCGAGTGAGCACCTCCGTGAAAGCCGGCGCTGGCGGTGCTGCCGGCACCGCGCCCGGCCGCCTTTGTCTCCCCAGTACTGATGCTTACACGATGCACCAAGTACTCATTTAGGGCTGAGCGGACCTCAGGGAGGCACATAACCGGTTCAGATATTCACCACCGGCGATGGCCGCGAGAGGGAATCGAACTCGGGTCGCCGGGTTCGTAGTCGCGCGGGGTGCTAACCGCTGCACCTCCGCTCTCCGTCACGCAAAAACAACGATCCCCCCCCCCCCCCCCTTAACAGACTGTTGGGGCAAGCGCTGTTGGCGAGTAGCACCTATGAAGGCCGGCACGGCACGCGAAGGGGGTGGGTGGCCAGCACCACGCCCGGCCGCCTTTGTCTTCCTAGCGGCGTTGTTAGCACATCCTACTAGGTAATCATTTGAGGCCGAGTCGACCTAGGGGAGGCCCAGGACCGATCCAGATGATTGTCACTGGTGGTATCTACACAAATAGACACTCACACCCACACGCTCTCACACCCTCGCACACCCTCACACAATTCTAGATTTGAAGCTTTCGTGACTGCAAGGATTCAAATTCTTAGGTTTTTTCGGTAAAGTCACCATGTAGGTAAAACATCAAAATTAATGCTGCCTCCGAAACGTCGTGATTTTTATTTTATTTTATTTTTTATTAATTTTGATGTTTTACCTACGTGACTTTACCGAAAACACCTAAGAATATGAACCCTCACACAAACATCCTCACACTCACACCCACAAACTCTCACACTCACACACACGCCCACACTCACACACACTGGCCAACAGCACTTGCCCCAACATTCTGTATGTACCGCCGGCTAAAGACAGGAACCACACGCGCACACACCCATGCACACACGCACACACTCACACACCCACACACCCACACACACACCCACACACACACGCACACACGCGCGTGCCGCTAGTTGGTGAGTTCCACGCTGAGCTCCAGCCGGAGCGCCTGCCCCACCTCCCCCGAGGCACCGCCGCGGTCCCTCTCCTCCCGCAGGCGCCGCAGCTCGCCGCGCTCAAACGCCGCCGTCCCGCCGATCACCAGCGAGTAACTCCCCGGGGTGGCCCTCCTCCGCACCACCCGCAGGAGGGCCGGCCCTGCGGCCGTCGCCGCGGAGGCCCCGGTGGCCCCGGCGGCTCCGCCGGCGTGCCGGATTTCGAAGCACGGCTTGGACCGAGCGCCGTCGGAGCGGGCGACGCTGAGGATGCGGTAGCGCACGTGGCCGCTCAGCGTTTTGAGCGCGGGGATGAGAGCGAGGATGGTGATATCATCATCCTCCTCCAACTCGTCCTTCTCCTCGCCCGCGGCGGCGGCGGCGGCTTCCTGCGTCTTCCGCTTCTTCGTCTTCGCCTGCCGCTCCTCGCCGTCGCTACGGGCGCGGAGCTTGCTGGAGAGTGGCACCCGCAGCCTCATCGGATGGTCCGTGTCCAGGCCCGGCTGGGGACACGTGGTGGGGACACGAGGTGGGGACACGAGGTGGGGACACGAGGTGGGGACACGTGGTGGGGACACGTGGTGGGGACACGAGGTGGGGGACACGAGGTGGGGACACGAGGTGGGGACACGTGGTGGGGACACGTGGTGGGGACACGAGGTGGGGACACGACGTGGGGACACGAGGTGGGGACACGTGGTGGGGACACGAGGTGGGGACACGTGGTGGGGACACGTGGTGGGGACACGAGGTGGGGACACGAGGTGGGGACACGTGGTGGGGACACGCGGTGGGAACACGAGGTGGGGACACGAGGTGGGGACACGCGGTGGGGACACGTGGTGGGGACACGAGGTGGGGACACGTGGTGGGGACACGAGGTGGGGACACGAGGTGGGGACACGAGGTGGGGACACGTGGTGGGGACACGTGGTGGGGGACACGTGAATACCACAGAGATCCAGGCGGTACCGGTCCAGCTCCAGACAGAGGAGTGGCAGCCTCTCCTCCGCAGTGAGCATTCGGAAATTCCATCACCCATAGTGGTTTTTTGTTGTTTCTGGAGGAGCCTCAAGGGTACGGATTCAGTCTCCTGGCTCCGCCAAATGGGGTTTGGCCTGGAGACGCCATAGACGCCTGTCCCCCCCGGGGCCTCCGGCACAAGCTTAGTTACATTTTTAAATCGTGGTTTGGTGGTCATTTATTGAAGGTGGAGGGGTTACAAGCCCCTCGCACCCATCCAAACTCACACACCCACTCATACACTCACTCTCACACTCACAAACTCTCACTCACTCTCAGATGCAGTGGGTTGCCATGCAAATCATGATAGCGTCTCAGATCTGCACGGTGGCGACGGTGATGATGACGATGATGACGATGACCACGGCGACGTAGAAAATGATGTGGCTCATGATGACGAAGAACGCAATGATGACGATGATGATATCCCCGATGACGAATGACGAGACGGTGACGATCATAACATCGACGACGACACTCACGACACTCATGACACTCACGACACTCACGACACTCATGATACGAATGACGACGATTACGACGACCCTCACCTGGCTGGCGACGCCGTCGTCCCCGCGCTCCGTCTCCTCCCCGGCGGTGCCGTTGGCACCGCGGCGGAAGCGTCCACCCTTGGGCACGCCGTTCACCTTGCAGTCGTAGCAGCCCTCGTGCGACAGCTCGTTGCCATCACCGCCGCCGCCGCCGTCACCGTCACCGTCGCCACCCAGGGCGAAGCCCTGGCCGCTGGTGAAACCCATGCCTGACACGCAGTGCCTGGGGGTGGGTGTGGGGTGGGTGGGGTGGGTGGGTGTGGGGGTGCGGTGGGTGGGGTGGTTGGGTGTGGGGGTGGGTGTGCGGGTGGGGTGGGTGGGTGTGCGGGTGGGGTGGGTGGGTGTGGGGTGGGGTGGGTGGGTGTGGTGGTGGGTGGGTGTGGGGTTGGGTGGGTGGGTGGGTGTGGGGTTGGGTGTGGGGTGGGTGGGTGTGGGGTTGGGTGGGTGGGTGGGTGTGGGGTTGGGTGGGTGGGTGGGTGTGTGGGGTTGGGTGGGTGGGTGTGGGGTGGGTGTGCGGTGGGTGTGGGGTTGGGTGGGTGGGTGGGTGTGGGGTTGGGTGGGTGGGTGGGTGTGTGGGGTTGGGTGGGTGGGTGTGGGGTGGGTGTGCGGTGGGTGTGGTGGTGGGTGGGTTTGGGGTTGGGTGGGTGGGTGGGTGTGGGGTTGTGTGTGGGGTGGGTGGGTGTGGGGTTGGGTGGGTGGGTGGGTGTGGGGTTGGGTGGGTGTGGAGTTGGGTGGATGGGTGGGTGTGGGGTTGGGTGGGTGGGTGTGTGGGGTGGGGTGGGGTGGGGTGAGACACGCAGCCAAACGATCTCAAGGACACCGTGACAAAGGTCCCCCACGTAGCTGATTGCGAGCAAAAGCTCCTACGGAAGGCCTAGTCATCATCATCATCATCGTCCCATCCCCCCATCATCGCCTCGCCATCAGCCCCCCATCATCGCGCGTGTGCCATAAGCACGTGCGTGTACGTGCGCACACCTGTTGTACACGCACGTGTACGCACAGGTACACAGGTGTGTACACGTGCGCGTGCGTGTGCTGCGCGCGTCTCGGCCCTCACCCCTGGCCCACGCGGTAGTAGCCGGGGGGGCAGCCGCACAGGTATCCGCCCTCGGTGTTGGGAGCAGCCGTGGCTGCAGGGGTTCCGCGCCGAGGTGCACTCGTTCACGTCGCGGCAGCTGCCGCCCGGCGACTCGTAGCTGTAGCCGGTGGGGCACGCGCACTTGAAGCTGCCCAGAGCGTGTTTGTAGCACCGACGCACGGCCGCACACGCGCGGGTTCACGCACTCGTTCTCGTCTGGCGCGGGGGGGGTGGGGGGGGGGGTAGGTGGGGGGGGTGATGGGGGGGTAGGAGCGGGGGGGGGGTGATGGGGGGGGGGAATTAAGAATTCTTAAGAATCTCTTACCCCCCCCCCCATCCCCCACATTGTTTCCAAATGTCACGGCACTCTGAGGCCTCCCCTCTCCCCCCCTCCCCCTCCCCTCTTCCCCCCTCCCCCCCCTACCCTCCCCCCCTACCCTCCCCCCCTACCCTCCCCCATCCCCTCCCCCCTCCCCTCTCCCCCTACCCTCCCCTCCCCCCTCCCCTCTCCCCTGTCCCCTCTCCCTCCTCCCCTCTCCCCCCTCCCCTCTCCCCCCTCCCCTCTCCCCCCTCCCCTCTCCCTCCTCCCCTCTCCCCCCTCCCCCCCTACCCTCCCCCCCTACCCTCTCCCCCTACCCTCCCCCCCTACCCTCCCCCCCCCCCGCTCACCGATGCACTGGTTCCACTGGTAGTGCTGCGTGTAGCCAGCGGGGCAGGAGCAGCGGTAGCCGCCCACCATGTTCTGGCAGCCGTGCTGGCAGCGGTGGCTCCCACTGCACTCGTCCACGTCTGTGGGGGGGGGGGGGGTGGAGGGGGGGTAGGTGAGTGGGTGGGGGGGTGGAGGGGGGGGTAGATGAGTGGGTGGGGGGGGGGGGTGGAGGGGGGGGGGGGTAGGTGAGTGGGTGGGGGGGTGGAGGGGGGGGTAGATGAGTGGGTGGGGGGGGGGGGTGGAGGGGGGGGGGGGTAGGTGAGTGGGTGGGGGGGTGGAGGGGGGGGTAGATGAGTGGGTGGGGGGCGGGTGGAAGGGGGTTCAGTGGGGAGTTGGGTCGGTATATGGGTAGTTGGGTAGGTAGGTAGCTATGTAGGTAGGTGGGAAGGCGAGTAGGTGGGTGGGTAGGTGAGTGGATGGGTGGGTAGGTGGGTGGTTAGTTGGGTGGGTGGTTAGTTGGGTAGATAAGTAGATGGGTCGGTAGGTGGGTGGTTAGTTAGTTAGTTAGTTGGGTGGGTGGTTAGTTGGGTGGGTAGGTGGGTAGGTGGGCGGGTAGGTGGGAGCGTAGCCTGGTAGGTGAGTAGGTGGCGAGTTGGGTCGGTATATGGGTAGTTGGGTAGGTAGGTAACTATGTAGGTAGGTGGGTAGGTGGGAAGGCGAGTCGGTGGGTGGGTAGGTGAGTAGATGGGTCGGTAGGTGGGTGGTTAGGTAGGTAAGGTAAGGTAGGTGGGTAGGTGGGCGGGTGAGTAAGGTGGGCGGGTAGGTGGGTGGTTAGGTGGGCGGGTAGGTGGGTAGGTGGGGCGGGTGAGTAGGTGGGCATTGAGTACCATCGCAGTTGAGTCCAGACGCGTCGAGGCTGAAGCCGCGCTGGCACTGTTCTGGCAGACGCCCTTCGAGCCACACAGGCCGGACTGCCCCACGCACTCGTTGTTGTCTGTGCAGGGAGGGACCACAGGTGACGGAGCGGGAGAGACAGGGGGGGGTGGGGTTATGCTGTCCGCACACACACACGCTCACTCATTCATTCACTCACTTCCTTGCTGATTCCCTCACTCGCTCGCTCATTCACTCGCTCATTCCCTCCCTCCCTCTCTCGCTGATTCCCTTAGTCACTCACTCGCCCCTTTAATCGCTCACTCCCTCACTCACTCCCTCACTCACTCCCTCACTCACTCCCTCACTCACTCACTCCCTCACTCACTCCATCATTCACTCGCTCCCTCACTCCCTGAGTCCCTCCCTCGCTCGCTTGCTCCATTACTCACTCCCTCGCTCCCTCTCTCACTTGCTCCATCATTCACTACCTGAGTCCCTCCCTCGCTCCATCACTCCCTCGCTCCCTCCCTCACTCGCTCCCTCCCTCGCTCAGTCGCTCGCTCGCTCCTTCAATCGCTCGCTCGCTCCTTCACTCGCTCACTCACTCCCTCACTCACTCCTTCAATCGCTGGCTTGCTCCATCACTCACTCACTCACTCCCTCACTCCCTCACTCACTCCACCATTCACTCGCTCCCTCACTCCCGGAGTCCCTCCCTCGCTCGCTTGCTCCATCACTCACTCCCTCGCTCCCTCACTCACTAACTCACTCCCTCGCTCCCTCTCTCACTTGCTCCATCACTCACTCCCTCCCTCACTCGCTCCTTCAATCACTCGCTCACTCCATCACTCGCTCCCTCACTCCCTGAGTCCCTCACTCGCTCGCTCCATCACTCACTCACTCGCTCCCTCTCTCACTTGATCCATCACTCACTCACTCACTCGCTCCCTCTCTCACTTGCTCCATCACTCACTCCCTCCCTCGCTCGCTCCTTCAATCGCTCCCTCTCTCTCTCTGTCCGGCAGCAGTGAGCGGGTGAGTGGCGAGGGGCCGCTCACCGATGCAGGCCGTGTGGTGCTGAGTGAACCCTGGCGGGCACTTGCAGGTGAAGCCGCCCACCGTGTTGACGCACAGGAACTGGCAGTTGTGCTGCTTGCTGGAACACTCGTCCAGGTCTGCACGTCACACACACACACACACACGCGTCATCACATGCACACACACGTCATCGCACACGTGAGTCATCACACACACACGCGTCATCACACGCACACACACACGTCATCACACACACACGCGTCATCACACGCACACACACACGTCATCACACACACACGCGTCATCACATGCCCACACACACGTCATCACACACACACGCGTCATCACATGCACACACACACGTCATCACACACACACGCGTCATCACATGCACACACACACGTCATCACACACACACGCGTCATCACATGCCCACACACACGTCATCGCACACACACGCGTCATCACATGCCCACACACACGTCATCGCACACACACGCGTCATCACACGCACACACACACGTCATCACACACACATGCGTCATCACACGCCCACACACACGTCATCACACACACACGCGTCATCACATGCACACACACACGTCATCGCACACACACGCGTCATCACATGCACACACACACGTCATCACACACACACGCGTCATCACACACACACGCGTCATCACATGCACACACACACGTCATCGCACACGTGCGTCATCACACACACACACGCGTCATCACATGCACACACGCGCGTCATCACACACGCGTCATCACATGCACACACACACGTCATCGCACGCACACACGCGTGTCATCACACACACACGCATCATCACATGCACACACGCGCGTCATCACACGTGCGTCATCACACACACACACACACGTCATCACACACACACGCGTCATCACACACACACGCGTCATCACATGCACACACACACGTCATCACATGCACACACACGTCGTCACACGCACGTCATCACACACACGTCGTCACACGCACACAGGCCTCACGTTCCCATCCCGTCGTGACCCACCAACCCCCGCCGCCACCCCCTTCCCCCGCGCTCACCCTTGCAGGTCTTGCCGTCGTCCTGCATGACGTATCCGCGGGGGCACGCGCACTGGAAGCTGCCCTCCGTGTTCCTGCAGATGAAGTTGCACGGCTTGGGAGCCTGGACGCACTCGTCCAGGTCTGGGGGGGGGGGGGGCGAGGGGGGGGGGGCGAGGGGGGGGGGGCGAGGGGGGGGGCGGGGGAGGGGCGGGGGGGGGCGGGGAGGCGGGGGGATGTACATCACCGACGTTCGTTGACCATCATCCGCGCTGTCGTCGTTCGGAAACTCGGCGTCGTTACAGCGGTCGGCGGCATCGTCGGTGCTTGAGACGGGTTGTCTCAGGCGTAGTGAGGTCACGGACTCAGCGAGGTCACGGACTCAGCGAGGTCGCGATCTCAGCGAGTTCGCGGTCTCAGCGAGGTCATGGACTCAGCGCGGTGGCCAGTGACTCACGCAGAGACCCATAGACTCACGTAGAGACCGACAGATTCACGCAGAGACCCATAAACTCAGCAGAGACCCACAGACTCACGTAGAGACCCATAGACTCACGTAGAGACCCATAGACTCACGCAGAGACCCGTGGACTCACGCAGAGACCCACAGACTCACACAGAGACCCGTAGACTCACGCAGAGACCCACAGACTCACGCAGATACCCACAGACTCACATAGAGACGCATAGACTCACTAAGAGACCCATAGACTTACGTAGAGACCCATAGACTCACATAGAGACCCATAGACTTACATAGAGACCCATAGACTCACATAGAGACCCACAGACTCACGCAGAGACCCATAGACTCACGTAAAGACTCACAGACTCACGCAGAGACCCATAGACTCACGTAGAGACCCACAGACTCGCGTAGAGACCCACAGACTCGCACAGAGACCCACAGACTCACGTAGAGACCCACAGACTCGCACAGAGACCCACAGACTCACTAAGAGACCCATAGACTTACGTAGAGACCCATAGACTCACATAGAGACCCATAGACTTACATAGAGACCCATAGACTCACATAGAGACCCACAGACTCACGCAGAGACCCATAGACTCACGTAAAGACTCACAGACTCACGCAGAGACCCATAGACTCACGTAGAGACCCACAGACTCGCGTAGAGACCCACAGACTCGCACAGAGACCCACAGACTCACGTAGAGACCCACAGACTCGCACAGAGACCCACAGACTCACGTAGAGACCCACAGACTCACGCAGCAAGTTAGGGGGTGTTGGGGTGCGTGCTAGGGGGAGTGCATGGTGGGTGCGTTCCCGCGGCGTACCGACGCAGGCCGTGCGGGAGAGGTCTGTGGTGTATCCCGGCCGGCAGACGCAGTGGTGCGAGCCCTCCGAGTTGACGCACGTGCCGTGCTCGCACGCGCTCGGCAGCACCGCACACTCGTTGATGTCTGCCGCACGGACGGCCGGGTTGGGGGGAAGGGGAGGGGGGGGGGGCACGGGGTGGTGATGATGACGGGTGGACGCACGAAGAGGTGGAGAGAGAGAGAGGTGGAGAGAGAGAGAGGTGGAGAGAATGAATGAATGAATGAAATGAAACTTGAATGAGAGGGGGGAGCGGGAGTCAATCTGTCTGTCTGAACCGGCTCAAGGCCTCCCGTAAACCACGTGACTTCTGCGTTGTCACCCCCCCCCCCCCACTCTGAACCCCTCCCCTCTCTAACTGCCACCGCGCACTGTGAAAACAGACTCTCCACTCTGTTGGTGCAGCCCGGTCCGTGTGGGCACAGCTTGCTAACCGCTGCACCACCACTCTTGCACTCCTATACACTCCTTATACTCTCCTGCGCCCCCCTACGCCCCCCTACACCCCCCTACACTCCCTACACCCTCCTACACCCCCTACACCCCCCTACACCCCCTTACACCCCCACACCCTCCCAAACCCCCCTACACCCTCCCACACCCCCTACACCCTCATGCACCCTCCCACACCCCCCTACACTTCCTACACCCTCCTACACCCCCTACACCCTCCTACACCCTCCTACACCCCCTACACCCCCTACACCCTCCTACACCCCCTACACCCTCCTACACCCTCCTACACCCCCCTACACCCCCCTACACCCTCCCACACCCCCCTACACCCTCCCACACCCTCCCACACCCTCCTACACCCTCCTACACCCCCCTACACCCTCCCACACCCCCCTACACCCTCCCACACCCTCCTACACCCTCCCACACCCTCCTACACCCTCCTACACCCCCCTACACCCTCCCACACCCTTCCACACCCCCCTACACCCTCCTGCCCTCTCACCGTGCCCGTCGGTGCTGTACCCCGGGCCGTGCGGGCACAGCTTGCTAACCACTGCACCACCACTCTCACCGTGCCCGTCGGTGCTGTACCCCGGGCCGTGCGGGCACAGCTTGCTAACCACTGCACCACCACTCTCACCGTGCCCGTCGGTGCTGTACCCCGGCCCGTGCGGGCACAGCTTGCGGAAGGGCGCCGTGCCGGGCAGCGGGCAGAGCTCACAGCCGGCGCCCCAGCCCCTCCCGCCGGAGCAGCAGCAGCACTGGGACCTGCTGACGAGCTCCGGGCCGCTCGACGTCACCTGGCACAGCGACTGCAGCACCTCCGTGAAGCAGAAGCCCTGGCGGTTGTCTGCCGCGGAGAGAGACGGCGCAACTCGCGCAACCCGCGCAACTCGCGCAACCCGCGCAACCCGCGCAACTCGCGCAACTCGCGCAACTCGTGCAACCCACGCAACCCGCGCAACCCGCGCAACTCGCGCAACTCGTGCAACCTGCGTAACCCGCGCAACCCGTGCAACCCGCGCAACTCGCGCAACTCGTGCAACCCACGCAACCCGCGCAACCCGTGCAACCCGCGCAACTCGCGCAACTCGTGCAACCCGCGTAACCCGCGCAACTCGTGCAACTCGCGCAACTCGTGCAACCCGCGCAACTCGCGCAACTCGTGCAACCCGCGCAACTCGCGCAACTCGTGCAACCCGCGCAACTCGCGCAACTCGTGCAACCCGCGTAACCCGCGCAACTCGTGCAACCCGCGCAACTCGCGCAACCCGTGCAACCCGCGCAACTCGCGCAACTCGTGCAACCTGCGTAACCCGCGCAACCCGTGCAACCCGCGCAACTCGCGCAACTCGTGCAACCCGCGTAACCCGCGCAACCCGTGCAACCCGCGCAACTCGCGCAACTCGTGCAACCCGCGCAACTCGCGCAACTCGTGCAACCCCCGTAACCCGCGCAACTCGTGCAACCCGCGCAACTCGCGCAACCCGCGCAACTCGTGCAACTCGCGCAACCCGCGCAACCCGCGCAACCCGCGCAACGCCCCATGCGGCCATGCAACTGCAACCTGCGCAAGCCGTGCGAGCTCGCAGACTGCAACCGCACAAACTGCAGCGGCGAATGTGCGGAACGCAAACGCTCAAGCGCACGACTCAAACAATTTTCGTGGTTCTTTTGGTAAAGTCACGTAGAAGGGAAATAATAACGTAATAAAAATAAAACATTATATATATTGTACATAATATTTATTTATTTAGGGAAATAATAAAATAATAAAGATGAAACATATTAATTTTACATAATATTTATTTATTTAGGGAAATAATAAAATATAAAAAATAACACATATTTCTTTTATTTTTCTTATTTTATTGTTTACCTTCTACGTGACTTTACCGAAAGAACCAAGAAGATGAATCCCTGCAGTCGCGAAAGCTTTAAATCGAGACTAATTTTTTTTTATTTCACCAGGTAAACCTCCGCTGAGCTTTCATTAAACTCACTCTGTTGTTGTAGTCGTCGTTTTTGTATTCCCAAATCTTGTAACTCAATTTGAACCCACTTCCCAATGTGGTATCGACTGAAAACATCGTATACTTATGTCATACTGATGACAATACTATATTCCATCATAAAAACATATATCTTTTTTTAAACATTCTTTTTCATATCTTATGTTTCGGCTTGGCTCTAATTGTCCACGCTCAACTGACGTCTGTAATTGGCCACGGTCCCTTACGTTGTAGCAAGCTTCGGGGCCACTTCCTGGAGTCGTGGAGTTTTTCCATTACTAGTACATTCATAAAAGCGTGTTTTTAAAAAAAAAAATTTAAATGCTACTTTTTTCAGAAGCTCCAATGAAGGCCGGAACGGCACACGAGGGGGTTGGTGGCCAACACCACGCTCGACCGCCTTTGTCTCCCCAGTGGCGATGTTTACACACCGCACCAGGTACTCATTTCAGGCTGAGTCGACCTAGGAGAGGCCCAGGACCGGTTTAGATAATCGTCACTGTTGGTGTTGGCCATGAGCGGGAATCGAACTCGGGTTGCTGGGTTCATAGCGCAGCGCGCTAACTGCTACACTACACAGAGGCACACACATACACAGACGTAGACACACACACACACAGGCACACACACACAGACGTAGACACACACAGGCACACACACAGACACACAGGCACACACACAGACACTCACACACGCAGACACACACACAGGCACACACACACAGGCACACACACAGACACACACACAGGCACACACACACAGACACACACACAGGCACACACACACAGACACACACACAGGCACAGACACACACACAGACACACACACAGACACACACACACACAGACACACACACACAGGCACACACACAGGCACACACACACAGACACACACACAGGCACACACACACAGACACACACACACACAACAACAACAACAACAACCGCCATTCGCCACTAAGTGGCGGTGACGTCACCACGACGCTTGTGCCAGGCCATGTGCACCCTGAGGCCACGTGAAGTGTCGAACGCCCGCTGGCAGGAAGTCACGGGGCAGACCCAGGTGCCACGGGTCGACTGACCGAGATGACCGAGATGACTGGCTGATGCACCACCTGTGCCCCCTACTGTGCCAACTTGCTGTGTTTTAGCCACCCGGCGCTCCGCTCGTTGTTGTGAGCGTCGCTCCTCCGCCCTCCGTTGTTGTTGGAGGGCGACTGCCTCCAACTGCCCAGTAGCGTCCTTCACGAGCCTCCTCCATTGAGGCCGATCTTGACACCGCTGGTACCAGTCATCGGCAAGTCCACTCAGCTCCACGTCCTCCTGTACCACATCACTCCATCTCTTCTCTAGCCCGTGCCGCGCCCGTTTAGCCCCCTCGATCCTGCCGAACAAAAGCTGTTTAGGCATGCGGTGGCTGGGCATGCGGGCTACATGACCCAGCCAACGCAGCCTTGCCTGCCGGAGGAGCTCACTGATGGGACTTTGCCCAGATCTTTCAAGGACTTGTGAGCTCCTCACACAATCCAGCCTGGTTAAACCCAGGATGGATCGTAGGCAGGCCAGCCTAAATGTTTCCAACCGGCGAAGATGCTCCACTAGGGGGGTCCACGTTTCGCAAGCGTAGAGAAGGGAGGGAATGACCGTGGCCGTGAAGACCTGAAGCTTCGTGCGGAGCGACAGACCAGGTAGCTTCCACACAGCGTTACGCAACCGATGAAAAGATATTGCCGCTCGACTGATTCGGAGTGAGACCTCTGCTGATAAACTGGAGCCGGTCATAAGCACACTGCCCAGGTATGGGAAACTCTCCACTCTCTCCACAACTGCCCCATCACCGATTGAGAGTTGTGGGGGTGGAGTGCCCGATGGTACAAAATACCCAGGCAGGTGCTTAGTTTTGGTGGGGCTGATGGTAAGGCCCCACCTCTTAGTGGCACGCTCCAGTCTCAGCAGCAGCGTCTCCAACTCCTCTTCTGAATGAGCAGCTATTACCAAATCATCGGCATACATAACGTGGTTGACCAATAGGGAGCCATCCCTTGATCGCACCCGGGCGTCGATCAGCCTCCCATTATATCTGTACCAAATGGTAATTCCCCCGGTACAGCTATTGAAGGCTTCACGAACTACGCAGTCGAAATAGATGTTAAATAATGTGGGAGCCAGAGGACATCCCTGTCGCACCCCAAGGTGTACAGGGAAAGGCTCCGACTCCCGGCCACGTAGTTTTACCCGGGCCCGCTCACCATCATGAAGGTCCTTAATGATCGTGAGCAGAGGGTCAGGGACTCCGAAAGCACGAAGAACAACCCAGAGCCCAGTCCTACTGATGGTATCATAGGCCTTGACCAGGTCAATAAAGCAGAGATGTAGGTCTTTTTGGAATTCCCTACACCTCTGCTGTAGCAGACGGACAGAAAATATGGCATCTGTGCAGGACCGCCCTTTCCTGAAACCGCATTGGGGCTCCGCAAGCCTCTCCTCAGCGTGCCTAGCAAGGCGATGTTGAATAATCCTTGCCAGGACCTTACCCGGCACACTGAGGAGTGAGATGCCCCTGTAGTTGTTACAGTCGGTACGGTCCCCCTTCTTAAAGAGGGGGACCACCAGGGCATCCTTCCAGTCTTGCGGAACCCGTCCAGTGGTCCAGACTGTTGTTATGATGTCATATAGGGCAGTCTGTGCACAGACGCCACCCTCCCTCAGCATTTCGCTTGGGAGATCATCTCTGCCCGGTGCCTTCCCTGGTCTCAGACTCCGGATCGCCCTCAGTACTTCCTCAACAGATGGTACCTCAGCCAGCCACTCACAGGGGGTGACCTCTTCCAATATTTGAGGCACCGCAGCCTCAGCAGGGTTATCCCCACTTTGTGCCATGATGTTTTCCTGGCTGAGAGATTTTCCCTCCCCCAGGACCTCACAGAAATGCTCAGCAAATCTGCAAACCTGTTCCTGGGGGTCGGAGATTGGATCACCGTTTTTTCCTCTAATGATGGTAATAGGTGTGGCGCTGCAGGTTATTTTTTTGATGGAGTTAAATAGTGATTTGTGATCGCGGGCCACTGAGGCAGACTCCATCTCCTCAGCAATCCGCGACCACCACCCATCCTTACAGCGCCTTACGGCTCTCCGAACCTCCGAGCAAAGGCTGCGGTAAACCTCCTCATTCTCTGACGTGGGATGCTGTAGGCGATGAGAGTGGGCCTGTCGCTTTTTCTCAATTAACCTGAACACCTCCTCCGTCAGCCAGGGTTTCTGGGGAGGTCCGGACCGCGTACCCAAAGCAGCCATTGCAGCTGCATGAGTCACAGTCTTAAACCTCGCCCATTTACCCTCGACATCAGGTGGAGTGGGGGACGATGCCAACCCCAGCTGCAAGCAATGATGAAATTCTCGCTTGCAACTTTCATCAGCTAGCTGAGACCAGGCCACTTTTGGTTGGAATGGGGTCCTGGGTGTACACCCACCACCGGAGTGGAAGAATGGCAGGCGCATCTTACAGATGACTAGTCGATGGTCAGAGGTCAGATCAGCTCCACGGTAGGTCCTGGTGTCAAGGACATGGGCTCGCATCCGCTGGTCCGTCACTATGTAGTCCAGCAGATGTTCTTGCTTGGACCCGGCATGCATCCATGATGTTGTGTGGATGCGCCGATGCCGGAAGAGCGTGTTGGTAATTACAAGCCCATGGGCTGCACAAAAATCTAGCAGCCTCCTACCGTTATTATTGAGCTGATCTGGCCCATGCCTTCCAATCACTCCAGACCAGGTGCCAGCATCATGACCAACTCGGGCATTGAAGTCACCCAACAAGATGACTCTGTCCCGAGTGGCCACTTTAGCCAGCACCTGTGACAGGAGGTCATAGAAAGCGTCTGACTCATCGGCTTTGCCTGCATCCCTCCACGGATGTTCGTCTTCGGTGGGGGCATAAGTAACCACGACCACCACTCCTCGCCTCTGGTTGATGGGAAGGCGAGCCCAAAGTATCCTGGGGCTTACAGCTTCCCACACCTCACCGCCACGCTCCCACGCCCCCTTCATTCTTTTGTTCAGAAGAAGAGCCACACCCTGTTGTTTGGCAGTCTCCTGCCCCGAGTAGAGGACTGTCCACCCCTCATGGTGGCAGGAGCCAGAACCGGTCCACCGGACCTCCTGAATGCCACAGAGATCCAGGCGGTACCGGTCCAGCTCCCGACAGAGGAGTGGCAGCCTCTCCTCCGCAGTGAGCATTCGAACATTCCACGTGGCCATCCGCAATGGTTTTTCGTTGTTTCTGGAGGAGCCCCGAGGGTGAAAATTCAATCTCCTGGCTCCGCCAAATGGGGTTTGGCCAGGAGACGTCATAAAAGCCTGACCCCCCGGGTCCTCCGGCACAAGCTTATTAATTACAGGTTTATGTTTAATTCGTAGTTTAGTGGTGGTTAATTGAAGGTGGAGGGGTTACCAGCCCCTCGCACCCGTCCAGAGCCCCCGTTTAGCCACTGTGGTGGTCACAGACGCCATGAGGGGAGAGGCCAATGGGCATTGGCCCTCCCCCCACAGCACTGCCCACGACAGTGTTGCCCGTCCGGCACCGCGAGGAGGTAGGAGGTTGTTTTGCAGGCACACACACACAGGCACACACACAGACACACACACAGGCACACACACACAGACACACACACAGGCACACACACACAGACACACACACAGGCACAGACACACACACACACAGACACACACACAGACACACACAGACACACACACAGGGACACACACAGACACACACACAGACACACACACAGACACACACACAGACACACACACAGACACACACACAGGCACACACACACAGTCACACACACACAGGCACACACACACACACACAGACACACACACAGGCACACACAGACACACACACAGGCACACACACACAGACACACACACAGGCACAGACACACACACACAGACACACACAGACACACAGACACACACACACAGACACACACACACAGACACACACACACAGTCACACACACACAGACACACACACACAGACACACACACACAGACACACACACAGACACACACACACAGGGACACACACAGGGACACAGACACACACACAGACACACACACACAGACACACACACACAGACACACACACAGACACACACACACAGACACACACACAGGGACACAGACACACACACAGACACACACACAGACACACACACAGACACACACACAGGCACACACACACAGACACACACACAGGCACACACACACAGACACACACACACAGACACACACACAGACACACACACAGACACACACACACACACAGACACACACACAGACACACACACACAGACACACACACACACCGCCGCTGCGTTACCGATGCACTCTGTCTGCGAGGAGTCCGAGGTGAACCCATCCTGGCACTCGCAGCGGTAGCTGCCAAACGTGTTCACGCAGCCGCCATGCTCACAGATGCCTGGCCGTGAGCGGCACTCATTCTCATCTGGGGGGGACAGGGGAGGGGGGGAGGGGGGGAGGGGAAGAGGGGAGGGGAGGGGAGAGGGGGGAGGGGAGGTGGGGAGAGGGGAGGGGGGAGGGGGAGAGGGGAGTGGGAGGGGAGGGAGAGGGGAGGGAGAGGGGAGGGAGAGGGGGGGAGAGGGGGGGAGGGGAGGTGGGGAGAGGGGGGGAGGGGAGGTGGGGAGAGGGGGGGAGGGGAGGTGGGGAGAGGGGGGGAGGGGAGGGGGGGAGGAGGGGAGGGAGGAGGGGAGGGAGAGGGGGGGGGAGAGGGAACATGTCAACTCAGGTGGACCGAAGATTGTGATTGACGTGTGGTGGTGGTGGTGGAGGTGATGGTGGTGATGGTGGTGGAGGTGATGGTGGTGATGGTGGCGATGGTGGTGGTGGTGATGGTGGTGGTGATGGTGGTGGTGATGGTGGTGATGGTGGTGATGGTGGTTATGGTGGTGGTGGTGGTGGTTGTTGTGGTGGTTGTGGCGGTAGTGGTTGTGGTTCTTGTGGTTTTAGTGGTGGTTGTGGCGATAGCGGTTGTGGTTGTCGTGGTGGTAGTGGTGGTTGTGGCGGTAGTGGCAGTGGTGGTTGATGGTGGTAGTGGAGGTTGTGGTGGTTGTTGTGCTGGTAGTAGTGGTAGTGGTGGTGGTAGTTGTGGTGGCAGCGGTTGTGGTGGTGGTAGTGGTGGTTGTGGCGGTAGTGGTAGTGGTGTTTGTGGCGCTAGTGGTGGTGGTAGTGGTGGTGGTTGTTGTGGTGGTTGTGGGACCGCCGCACCGATGCAGCCCTCCCCGTCAGGTCTGCGCAGCATCCCGGCGGGGCAGACGCAGATGAAGGTGCCGATGAGGTTCTTGCAGAGCATGGCCCTGGACGCACAGCGGTGGAGACCCTCCTCACACTCGTCCTCGTCTGGGGGCACAGCGCATCCAGCACGCTCACACTCACTCACACTCACACACACTCACACACACTCACAGATACTCACACACTCACACACACTCACAGACACTCACACACTCACACACACAGCGGTGGAGACCCTCCCTCACACTCGTCCTCGTCTGCGGGCACAGCGCATCCAGCACGCTCACACTCACTCACACTCACACGCTCACACTCACACACACTCACACACAGACACTCACACACTCACACACACAGCGGTGGAGACCCTCCTCACACTCGTCCTCGTCTGGGGGCACAGCGCATTCCAGCACGCTCACACTCACTCACACACACTCACACACACACACTAACACGCTCACACTCACACACACTTACACGCTCACACTCACTCACACACACTCACACACAGACACTCACACACACTCACGCTCGCACGCTCACACTCACACTCACTCACACGCTCGCACTCACACACACACAGACACTCACACGCTCGCACTCACACGCTCGCACTCACACACTCACACACAGACACACTCACACTCACTCACACACAGACACTCACACACACTCATACACACTCACACACACTCACACACTCACGCTCACACGCTCACACTCACACACACACACTCACACACAGACACTCACACACAGACGCACAGCGGTGGAGACCCTGCTCACACTCGTCCTCGTCTGGGGGCACAGCGCATCCAGCACGCTCACACTCACACTCACTCACACGCTCGCACACTCACTCACACTCACTCACACTCACACACACACAGACACTCATACGCTCTCACACTCACACACAGACACACTCACACTCACTCACACTCACACACAGACACTCACACATACACTCACACTCACTCACACAGACTCACTCACACACACTCACACACACACACTCACACACACTCACACTCACACATGCTCACACTCACACACACTCACACTCACACACTCACACTCACTCACACGCTCACACTCACTCACACGCTCACACTCACACACACACACTCACTCACACTCACACGCTCGCACTCACACACTCACACTCACACACACTCACACACACACTCACACACAGACGCACAGCGGTGGAGACCCTCCTCACACTCGTCCTCGTCTGCGGGCACAGCGCATCCAGCACGCTCACACTCACACACTCACACTCACTCACGCTCACACACAGACACACAGACACTCACACTCACTCGCACTCACACACACACACTCACACGCTCACACACACACACTCACACACTCACACACACACACTCACACGCTTACACTCACACACACACACTCACACACACTCACACTCACACGCTCACACTCACTCACTCACACTCACAACTCACTCACACTCACTCACACGCTCACACTCACTCACACACACTCACACACAGACACTCACACACAGCCACTCACTCACAGACACACACACTCACACACACACGGGAGGACGCACCTTGGCACATGCGCCCGTCTTCCCGCAGCACGTATCCCGCGGGGCAGGTGCACTCGTACGCGCCGTACGTGTTCACGCAGCGGAACGCGCACAGCAGCGGGTTCTGCGCACACTCGTTCACATCTAGACGGGGCGTGGGGGGGGGGGAAGAGGGTGGGGTGGGGTGGGAGAGTGGGGAGGAGGGGTAAACGAATTAATTTGCAAAATGGGACCTTTTTGGCCAGTATCAAAGTGTCATGACAGGGAGTCAGCCTGCAGTGCGAGTGGACTTGTGGCCACGGGATAATAATATCACGATGCATTTCCTTTGAAAGCGATTGGCCTACTCCAGAGACAGCAGCCTTCTGCGTGGACTCGTCTCGCCAGCAGTGTCAGACCAGAGAACGAGGCGAAAAGGCGGACAGTACAAAGACAATGCCACCACGCCCATCAGAGCATTTTCATTAATTTAACTCGGCAAATGAAAACGCAGATACACGCCGATCTGAGTAGGAGTACAGCTCAGAGCTGCGAGTGCGCGCGTGCGCAGAGGTACGCGTGTGTACGTACGCGCGTGCGTGTGTGCGTGCGGGGAGCGGTGGCGCTGCGGTTAGCGCGCTGCGCTACGAACCCGGCGAGCCCGAGTTCGTTTCCCGCTCACGGCCACACAACGCCGCTAACAATTGTCTAAACTCGTCCTGGGCCTCCCCTAGGTAGACTCAGCCTTCAAATGAGTACCTGGGTGCGTTGTGTAAACATCGCCACTGGGGAGACAAAGGCGGCCGGGCGTGGTTGCTGGCCACCCACCCCCCTCGTGTGCCGTGCCGGCCTTCGTTGGAGCCGCCACTCGCTAACAGCACTCGCCCCCCGACAGTCTTGTCAATAGGCCATGCGGGCGACCTTTGTGGACGTGTACGTGTCGATTTAAAGCTTTCGTGACTGCAGGGATTCATCTTCTTGGTTCTTTCGGTAAAGTCACGTAGAAGGGAAATAATCAAATAATAAAAATAAAACATTATAAAATAATAAAAATGAAACGTAATAAAATAATTCTCGCGTCGTGGCCGAAACGTCGTGAGAATTATTTTATTCTGTTTCATTATTATTTTATTATTTCCCTTCTACGTGACTTTACCGAAAGGACCAAGAAGATGTGTACGCGCGCGCGTGGGGAGTGGGTTGCACGTGTGTGCCGCTACTCGCCAAGAGCACTTGTCCCCCAACAGCCTGTCCAGGCTATAACGGGGACCTTTGCCTTTAGTGGTTGCACATGCGTGTGCGTGCGGGGGGGGGGGGGGTCCTTCGTGTGTGCGCTCACCTTCGCAGTTCATCATGGGGCCCGGCTCGAAGCCGTCGTCGCAGGCGCACTCGAAGCCCCCGCCCACGTTGGAGCACGTGCCGTTGCCGCACGGGTTGCCCACCGAGCACTCGTCCGTGTCTGCGTGGGGCGGGCACGCGGGCACACAGACACGCGGGCATGAGGACACGCGGACACACAGACAGGCAGGTAGTAAAACAGGCAGACAGACAGGCAGACAGGAAGTGAAACAGGCAGACAGACAGGCAGGCAGGTAGTGAAACAGGCAGACAGACAGGCAGACAGGAAGTGAAACAGGCAGACAGGCAGGCAGGCAGGTAGTGAAACAGGCAGACAGGCAGGCAGACAGGAAGTGAAACAGGCAGACAGGCAGGCAGGCAGGCAGGTAGTGAAACAGGCAGACAGACAGGCAGACAGGAAGTGAAACAGGCAGACAGACAGGCAGACAGGAAGTGAAACAGGCAGACAGGCAGGCAGACAGGAAGTGAAACAGGCAGACAGACAGGCAGACAGGAAGTGAAACAGGCAGACAGACAGGCAGACAGGAAGTGAAACAGGCAGACAGGCAGGCAGGCAGGTAGTGAAACAGGCAGACAGACAGGCAGACAGGAAGTGAAACAGGCAGACAAACAGGCAGACAGGAAGTGAAACAGGCAGACAGGCAGGCAGACAGGAAGTGAAACAGGCAGACAGACAGGCAGACAGGAAGTGAAACAGGCAGGCAGGCAGGCAGGCAGGTAGTGAAACAGGCAGACAGGCAGGCAGACAGGAAGTGGAACAGGCAGACAGGCAGGCAGGTAGTGAAACAGGCAGACAGACAGGCAGACAGGAAGTGAAACAGGCAGACAGACAGGCAGACAGGAAGTGAAACAGGCAGACAGGCAGGCAGACAGGAAGTGAAACAGGCAGACAGGCAGGCAGGTAGTGAAACAGGCAGACAGACAGGCAGACAGGAAGTGAAACAGGCAGACAGGCAGGTAGACAGGAAGTGAAACAGGCAGACAGGCAGGCAGGTAGTGAAACAGGCAGACAGACAGGCAGACAGGAAGTGAAACAGGCAGACAGACAGGCAGACAGGAAGTGAAACAGGCAGACAGACAGGCAGACAGGAAGTGAAACAGGCAGACAGGCAGGCAGACAGGAAGTGAAACAGGCAGACAGACAGACAGACAGGAAGTGAAACAGGCAGACAGGCAGGCAGGCAGGTAGTGAAACAGGCAGACAGACAGGCAGACAGGAAGTGAAACAGGCAGACAGGCAGGCAGACAGGAAGTGAAACAGGCAGACAGACAGGCAGACAGGAAGTGAAACAGGCAGACAGGCAGGCAGGCAGGTAGTGAAACAGGCAGACAGGCAGGCAGACAGGTAGTGAAACAGGCAGACAGACAGGCAGACAGGAAGTGAAACAGGCAGACAGACAGGCAGGCAGGTAGTGAAACAGGCAGACAGACAGACAGACAGGTAGTGAAACAGACAGGCAGACAGACAGACAGGCAGGTAGTGAAACAGGCAGTGAAACAGGCAGGCAGTCAGGTGGACGGGCCGGCCGTGTTGCGTGGAGGACGCGAGCGGGCGCGACGCACCGATGCAGTTGACCCCGGAGTAGTCGATGCTGTAGCCGAGGGGACACTCGCAGCGGAAGGAGCCGTCCGTGTTGATGCACTGCCCGTTGGAGCAGGCGCCGGGGCTCTCCACGCACTCGTCCAGGTCTGCCGAGACACGCGGGCGGGGGGTGGGCAAAGACAAAGATTCCCCGTGTAGCCTTAACACACTGTTGGAGCAAGTGCGTTTAGCGAGCAGCTATGAAGCCGGCATGGTGCAGGAGGGGATGGGTGGGCAGCACCACACCCGGCCGTCTTTGTCTCCCTAGTGGCGATGTTTATTACACACCGCACCGGGTACTCATTTGAGGCTGAGTCGACCTAGGGGAGGCTCAAGACCGGTTAAGATCATCGTCACCGGTGGTGGTGGCCGCGAGCGGGAATCGAACCCGGGTCGCCGGGTTCGTAGCGTGGAGACACACGGACAGACACGGGGAGACACGTGCGGGTAGACACGGGGAGATGCGTGGGGACACGCGAGGAGACACGCGGGGACACGGGGAGAGACACGGGGAGTGACACGGGGAGACACGCGCGGGGACACACACAGGGAGACACGTAGGGACACGGGGAGAGACACGGGGAGTGACACAGGGAGACAGACAGGGGGAGACACAGAGACACAAAGGGAGACACACACGGGGAGACACGCGGGGACACGGGGAGAGACACGGGGAGTGACACGGGGAGACAGGCGCGGGGACACACACAGGGAGACACGCGGGGACACGCACATGGACACGGTGAGTGACACGGGGAGACATGCAGAGGGAGACACGGAGACACACAGGGAGACACGCGGGGACACGGGGAGAGAAACGGGGAGTGACACGGGGAGACATGCATGCAGAGGGAGACACGGAGACACACAGGGAGACACACACGGGGAGACACGGGGAGAGACACGGGGAGACACGTGGACACGTCGGAACGTAAAGGGGATATCGCCGGCAATGCGCCCCGTCTCACCAGAGCTGGGGAGGCTCAGCAGGCTTCAGCCTGGACGGCCCCTTAGACGGGCGAGCGCCGTGCGCAACGGGTCACTCTGGGCCCGCTGCGGTGCCGTTGCGCCGTACTTCTGTGCTCCCCCACGTCCGCCAACCCGCGCCCGACCGGCGTCGTGAATATGGCCGTACGAGACCTCCTCGACACACCCCCCCCCCCGACCGGCGCGACGTGGGAAGGAAAAGTCCTCATCCAGCAGTGGATTGGGAGGGGGGGGGGGCTGTGCGTGCGTCACGTGACCCACCGACGCGGCTGTCGTCAGGACCAGGGATGATGCCGACGCCCAGGGGACACAGCTCCTGGAAGTCCACACCTGGGCAGCAACACGGGGGGGGGGGGGGGGGGCAACCAGGTGAGAGGTGCGGTGGTCAGGTGCGTGGTGATGCACTGTGTGCGTTGAACTTCTTTCGCACCGTACGTAGCGAACCGCGCTAGTCGGAGGCGCTGGGGGAAGGACAACAAACTAAACACGATGCCAGTCTATGGGTCTCTGTGTGGTGAGTCTATGTGTCTCTGTGTGAGTGAGTCTATGGGTCTCTGTGTGATGAGTCTATGGGTCTCTGTGTGGTGAGTCTATGGGTCTCTGTGTGGTGAGTCTATGGGTCTCTGTGTGATGAGTCTATGGGTCTCTGTGTGAGTGAGTCTATGGGTCTCTGTATGATGAGTCTGTGGGTCTCTGTGTGATGAGTCTATGGGTCTCTGTGGTGAATCTATGGGTCTCTGTGTGATGAGTCTATGGGTCTCTGTGTGGTGAGTCTATGGGTCTCTGTGTGAGTGAGTTTACGGGTCTCTGTGTGGTGAGTCTATGGGTCTCTGTGTGGTGAGTCTATGGGTCTCTGTGTGATGAGTCTATGGGTCTCTGCGTGATGAGTCTATGGGTCTCTGTGTGGTGAGTCTATGGGTCTCTGTGTGGTGAGTCTATGGGTCTCTGTATGATGAGACTATGGGTCTCTGTGTGAGTGAGTTTATGGGTCTCTGTGTGATGAGTCTATGGGTCTCTGTGTGATGAGTCTATGGGTCTCTGTGTGGTGAGTCTATGGGTCTCTGTATGATGAGACTATGGGTCTCTGTGTGAGTGAGTTTATGGGTCTCTGTATGATGAGTCTATGGGTCTCTGTGTGGTGAGTCTATGGGTCTCTGTGTGGTGAGTCTATGGGTCTCTGTGTGATGAGTCTATGGGTCTCTGCGTGATGAGTCTATGGGTCTCTGTGTGGTGAGTCTATGGGTCTCTGTGTGGTGAGTCTATGGGTCTCTGTATGATGAGTCTATGGGTCTCTGTGTGAGTGAGTTTATGGGTCTCTGTGTGGTGAGTCTATGGGTCTCTGTGTGGTGAGTCTATGGGTCTCTGTGTGGTGAGTCTATGGGTCTCTGTGTGATGAGTCTATGGGTCTCTGTGTGAGTGAGTTTATGGGTCTCTGTATGATGAGTCTATGGGTCTCTGTGTGGTGAGTCTATGGGTCTCTGTGTGGTGAGTCTATGGGTCTCTGTGTGATGAGTCTATGGGTCTCTGTATGATGAGTCTATGGGTCTCTGTGTGAGTGAGTTTATGGGTCTCTGTGTGAGTGAGTTTATGGGTCTCTGTGTGAGTGAGTTTATGGGTCTCTGTGCAAGTCTATTTGTCTCTATGTACGTACGTATTTAAACGAATTTTGCACTATACGCAGCCAACCGTGCTACTCGGAGGAGCAGGGTAAAGACGACTAAACACAAATAAGCAGTCCTAGAGAAATGTGTTTGTCAATCCAGACGATGATTTAAAAGTGCATCACAGCTCCTGGGGCTTGCTAATATCGGAAGCAGAGAGCGTTCCAGACGGCCACAGCGGCGCGTCTGAAAGCGCCGCACATTGCGGTGACCACCGCCTTTGTTCAATGGTGTAGTGTAGTGTGTAGTGTAGTGTAGTGTGTAGTGTAGTGTAATGTGTAGTGTAGTGTGTAGTGTAGTGTGTAGTGTAGAGTGTAGTGTGTAGAGTGTAGTGTAATGTGTAGTGTAGAGTGTAGTGTAGTGTGTAGTGTAGAGTGTAGTGTGTAGTGTAGTGTAGAGTGTAGTGTGTAGAGTGTAGTGTATAGTGTAGTGTATAGTGTAGTGTGTAGTGTAGTGTGTAGTGTAGTGTAGAGTGTAGTGTGTAGAGTGTAGTGTGTAGTGTAAGACCAAGCCGGAGTGGAGGAAGCCAGAAATCTGGCTAAGCCAGAACACCACCGAAGTAAATACATGGTTTTTTATTTTTATAATTTCTCAACTTCATTCTTTGATGCGACTTCCATGCTGGGGCTCTGAACCTCCCTCATCTCGTTACAGACACGCAAAGCGGCTCTCTGAACCTCCATCACCTCGTCACAGAAACTCAAAGCGGCTCTCTGAACCGCGCCCGCCCAACGCTGTGGTCACGCCGCCGGGTTCGCCAATTAATCGGCGCACCGCCAAGCGAAATTCCTTCCGCCGGCTGGGATCCTGAGCAGCCAATTGCCTTTAAAAGTTTTTTTTTTTGACAACTTTTTGAAAATTATTGACCTAAATAAAAAAATTTTCGTATTATACTTTTTTTTGTTATACTTAAAAAAATATATATTTCTAAGAATTTTTAGTTAAAAATTATTTTCGCTATTATATTTTTTCTACTATAATTTGTATGATTTAGAATCTTTTTGTATTAAAAAAAAATGAAATATTTGAATTTACATTTTTTCATTGTTTAAAAAAAAATTACGGGTGGGAGAGGGATGGGGGAAGGCGTTGTACCGTACCGTCTACGGGCCGCGGGCAAATCTCGCAGGGGTCTCCCCAGCCCTCGCCGGGCATGGCGCTGCAGCAGCACTGCGCCTTGGAGGTGTTGAACGGCTTCGGGACAGAGCACCGGCCCTCCTCGAAGCGCGTGAAGCAGTAGCTCTTGCGGGTGTCTGGACACGCCACGGTCACACGCAGAGCACGCGATACACACACAGAGCGAGGGTCACACGCAGAGCACGCGATACACACACAGAGCGAGGGTCACACGCAGACCACGCGATACACACACAGAGCGAGGGTCACACGCAGACCACGCGATACACACACAGAGCGAGGGTCACACGCAGAGCACGCGATACACACACAGAGCGAGGGTCACACGCAGAGCACGCGATACACACACAGAGCGAGGGTCACACGCAGAGCACGCGATACACACACAGAGCGAGGATCACACGCAGAGCACGCGATACACACACAGAGCGAGGGTCACACGCAGAGCACGCGATACACACACAGAGCGAGGATCACACGCAGAGCACGCGATACACACACAGAGCGAGGGTCACACGCAGATGCAATGATACACACACAGAGCGAGAGGATCGCAGAGCAGATGAGCAGGTGAGCGGGTGAGTGGGTGAGCGGGTGAGTGGGTGAGTGGGTGAGCGGGTGAGCGGGTGAGTGGGTGAGCAGGTGAGCAGGTGAGCGGGTGAGCGGGTGAGCGGGTGAGTGGGTGAGCAGGTGAGCGGGTGAGTGGGTGAGCGGGTGAGCGGGTGAGCAGGTGAGTGGGTGAGCGGGTGAGCGGGTGAGCGGGTGAGTGGGTGAGTGGGTGAGCAGGTGAGCGGGTGAGTGGGTGAGTGGGTGAGCGAGTGAGTGGGTGAGTGGGTGAGTGGGTGAGCGGGTGAGCGGGTGAGTGGGTGAGTGGGTGAGCGGGTGAGTGGGTGAGTGGGTGAGCGAGTGAGTGGGTGAGTGGGTGAGTGGGTGAGTGGGTGAGTGGGTGAGCGGGTGAGCAGGTGAGCGGGTGAGTGGGTGAGCGGGTGAGTGGGTGAGCAGGTGAGCGAGTGAGTGGGTGAGCAGGTGAGCGAGTGAGTGGGTGAGCAGGTGAGCGAGTGAGTGGGTGAGCGGGTGAGTGGGTGAGCAGGTGAGCGAGTGAGTGGGTGAGCGGGTGAGTGGGTGAGCGGGTGAGTGGGTGAGCAGGTGAGCGAGTGAGTGGGTGAGCGGGTGAGTGGGTGAGCGGGTGAGTGGGTGAGCAGGTGAGCGAGTGAGTGGGTGAGCAGGTGAGCGAGTGAGTGGGTGAGCGGGTGAGTGGGTGAGCAGGTGAGCGAGTGAGTGGGTGAGCGGGTGAGTGGGTGAGCGGGTGAGTGGGTGAGCAGGTGAGCGAGTGAGTGGGTGAGCGGGTGAGTGGGTGAGCGGGTGAGTGGGTGAGCAGGTGAGCGAGTGAGTGGGTGAGCAGGTGAGCGAGTGAGTGGGTGAGCGGGTGAGTGGGTGAGCAGGTGAGCGAGTGAGTGGGTGAGCGGGTGAGTGGGTGAGCGGGTGAGTGGGTGAGCAGGTGAGCGAGTGAGTGGGTGAGCGGGTGAGTGGGTGAGCGGGTGAGTGGGTGAGCAGGTGAGCGAGTGAGTGGGTGAGCAGGTGAGCGAGTGAGTGGGTGAGCGGGTGAGTGGGTGAGCAGGTGAGCGAGTGAGTGGGTGAGCGGGTGAGTGGGTGAGCGGGTGAGTGGGTGAGCAGGTGAGCGAGTGAGTGGGTGAGCGGGTGAGTGGGTGAGCGGGTGAGTGGGTGAGCAGGTGAGCGAGTGAGTGGGTGAGCAGGTGAGCGAGTGAGTGGGTGAGCGGGTGAGTGGGTGAGCAGGTGAGCGAGTGAGTGGGTGAGCGGGTGAGTGGGTGAGCGGGTGAGTGGGTGAGCAGGTGAGCGAGTGAGTGGGTGAGCGGGTGAGTGGGTGAGCGGGTGAGTGGGTGAGCAGGTGAGCGAGTGAGTGGGTGAGCAGGTGAGCGAGTGAGTGGGTGAGCGGGTGAGTGGGTGAGCAGGTGAGCGAGTGAGTGGGTGAGCGGGTGAGTGGGTGAGCGGGTGAGTGGGTGAGCAGGTGAGCGAGTGAGTGGGTGAGCGGGTGAGTGGGTGAGCGGGTGAGTGGGTGAGCAGGTGAGCGAGTGAGTGGGTGAGCAGGTGAGCGAGTGAGTGGGTGAGTGGGTGAGCGGGTGAGTGGGTGAGCAGGTGAGCAGGTGAGCGGGTGAGTGGGTGAGTGGGTGAGCGAGTGAGTGGGTGAGCGGGTGAGTGGGTGAGCGGGTGAGTGGGTGAGCAGGTGAGCGAGTGAGTGGGTGAGCAGGTGAGCGAGTGAGTGGGTGAGTGGGTGAGCGGGTGAGTGGGTGAGCAGGTGAGCAGGTGAGCGGGTGAGTGGGTGAGTGGGTGAGCGGGTGAGTGGGTGAGCGGGTGAGTGGGTGAGCAGGTGAGCGAGTGAGTGGGTGAGCAGGTGAGCGAGTGAGTGGGTGAGTGGGTGAGCGGGTGAGTGGGTGAGCAGGTGAGCAGGTGAGCGGGTGAGTGGGTGAGTGGGTGAGCGGGTGAGTGGGTGAGCGGGTGAGTGGGTGAGCAGGTGAGCGAGTGAGTGGGTGAGCAGGTGAGCGAGTGAGTGGGTGAGTGGGTGAGCGGGTGAGTGGGTGAGCGGGTGAGTGGGTGAGCAGGTGAGCGAGTGAGTGGGTGAGCGGGTGAGTGGGTGAGCGGGTGAGTGGGTGAGCAGGTGAGCGAGTGAGTGGGTGAGCAGGTGAGCGAGTGAGTGGGTGAGCGGGTGAGTGGGTGAGCAGGTGAGCGAGTGAGTGGGTGAGCGGGTGAGTGGGTGAGCGGGTGAGTGGGTGAGCAGGTGAGCGAGTGAGTGGGTGAGCGGGTGAGTGGGTGAGCGGGTGAGTGGGTGAGCAGGTGAGCGAGTGAGTGGGTGAGCAGGTGAGCGAGTGAGTGGGTGAGCGGGTGAGTGGGTGAGCAGGTGAGCGAGTGAGTGGGTGAGCGGGTGAGTGGGTGAGCGGGTGAGTGGGTGAGCAGGTGAGCGAGTGAGTGGGTGAGCGGGTGAGTGGGTGAGCGGGTGAGTGGGTGAGCAGGTGAGCGAGTGAGTGGGTGAGCAGGTGAGCGAGTGAGTGGGTGAGTGGGTGAGCGGGTGAGTGGGTGAGCAGGTGAGCAGGTGAGCGGGTGAGTGGGTGAGTGGGTGAGCGAGTGAGTGGGTGAGCGGGTGAGTGGGTGAGCGGGTGAGTGGGTGAGCAGGTGAGCGAGTGAGTGGGTGAGCAGGTGAGCGAGTGAGTGGGTGAGTGGGTGAGCGGGTGAGTGGGTGAGCAGGTGAGCAGGTGAGCGGGTGAGTGGGTGAGTGGGTGAGCGGGTGAGTGGGTGAGCGGGTGAGTGGGTGAGCAGGTGAGCGAGTGAGTGGGTGAGCAGGTGAGCGAGTGAGTGGGTGAGTGGGTGAGCGGGTGAGTGGGTGAGCAGGTGAGCAGGTGAGCGAGTGAGTGGGTGAGTGGGTGAGTGGGTGAGTGGGTGAGCAGGTGAGCGAGTGAGTGGGTGAGCAGGTGAGCGAGTGAGTGGGTGAGTGGGTGAGCGGGTGAGTGGGTGAGCGGGTGAGTGGGTGAGCAGGTGAGCGAGTGAGTGGGTGAGCGGGTGAGTGGGTGAGCGGGTGAGTGGGTGAGCAGGTGAGCGAGTGAGTGGGTGAGCAGGTGAGCGAGTGAGTGGGTGAGCGGGTGAGTGGGTGAGCAGGTGAGCGAGTGAGTGGGTGAGCGGGTGAGTGGGTGAGCGGGTGAGTGGGTGAGCAGGTGAGCGAGTGAGTGGGTGAGCGGGTGAGTGGGTGAGCGGGTGAGTGGGTGAGCAGGTGAGCGAGTGAGTGGGTGAGCAGGTGAGCGAGTGAGTGGGTGAGCGGGTGAGTGGGTGAGCAGGTGAGCGAGTGAGTGGGTGAGCGGGTGAGTGGGTGAGCGGGTGAGTGGGTGAGCAGGTGAGCGAGTGAGTGGGTGAGCGGGTGAGTGGGTGAGCGGGTGAGTGGGTGAGCAGGTGAGCGAGTGAGTGGGTGAGCAGGTGAGCGAGTGAGTGGGTGAGTGGGTGAGCGGGTGAGTGGGTGAGCAGGTGAGCAGGTGAGCGGGTGAGTGGGTGAGTGGGTGAGCGAGTGAGTGGGTGAGCGGGTGAGTGGGTGAGCGGGTGAGATGGTGAGCAGGTGAGCGAGTGAGTGGGTGAGCAGGTGAGCGAGTGAGTGGGTGAGTGGGTGAGCGGGTGAGTGGGTGAGCAGGTGAGCAGGTGAGCGGGTGAGTGGGTGAGTGGGTGAGCGGGTGAGTGGGTGAGCGGGTGAGTGGGTGAGCAGGTGAGCGAGTGAGTGGGTGAGCAGGTGAGCGAGTGAGTGGGTGAGTGGGTGAGCGGGTGAGTGGGTGAGCAGGTGAGCGAGTGAGTGGGTGAGCAGGTGAGCGAGTGAGTGGGTGAGTGGGTGAGCGGGTGAGTGGGTGAGCAGGTGAGCGGGTGAGTGGGTGAGCAGGTGAGCGAGTGAGTTGGTGAGCAGGTGAGCGAGTGAGTGGGTGAGTGGGTGAGCGGGTGAGTGGGTGAGCAGGTGAGCGAGTGAGTGGGTGAGCAGGTGAGCGAGTGAGTGGGTGAGCAGGTGAGCGAGTGAGTGGGTGAGTGGGTGAGCGGGTGAGTGGGTGAGCAGGTGAGCGAGTGAGTGGGTGAGCAGGTGAGCGAGTGAGTGGGTGAGTGGGTGAGCGGGTGAGTGGGTGAGCAGGTGAGCGAGTGAGTGGGTGAGCAGGTGAGCGAGTGAGTGGGTGAGTGGGTGAGCGGGTGAGTGGGTGAGCAGGTGAGCAGGTGAGCGGGTGAGTGGGTGAGTGGGTGAGCGAGTGAGTGGGTGAGCGGGTGAGTGGGTGAGCGGGTGAGTGGGTGAGCAGGTGAGCGAGTGAGTGGGTGAGCAGGTGAGCGAGTGAGTGGGTGAGTGGGTGAGCGGGTGAGTGGGTGAGCAGGTGAGCGAGTGAGTGGGTGAGCAGGTGAGCGAGTGAGTGGGTGAGTGGGTGAGCGGGTGAGTGGGTGAGCAGGTGAGCAGGTGAGCGGGTGAGTGGGTGAGTGGGTGAGCGAGTGAGTGGGTGAGCGGGTGAGTGGGTGAGCGGGTGAGTGGGTGAGCAGGTGAGCGAGTGAGTGGGTGAGCAGGTGAGCGAGTGAGTGGGTGAGTGGGTGAGCGGGTGAGTGGGTGAGCAGGTGAGCAGGTGAGCGGGTGAGTGGGTGAGTGGGTGAGCGGGTGAGTGGGTGAGCGGGTGAGTGGGTGAGCAGGTGAGCGAGTGAGTGGGTGAGCAGGTGAGCGAGTGAGTGGGTGAGTGGGTGAGCGGGTGAGTGGGTGAGCAGGTGAGCAGGTGAGCGAGTGAGTGGGTGAGTGGGTGAGTGGGTGAGTGGGTGAGCAGGTGAGCGAGTGAGTGGGTGAGCAGGTGAGCGAGTGAGTGGGTGAGTGGGTGAGCGGGTGAGTGGGTGAGCGGGTGAGTGGGTGAGCAGGTGAGCGAGTGAGTGGGTGAGCGGGTGAGTGGGTGAGCGGGTGAGTGGGTGAGCAGGTGAGCGAGTGAGTGGGTGAGCAGGTGAGCGAGTGAGTGGGTGAGCGGGTGAGTGGGTGAGCAGGTGAGCGAGTGAGTGGGTGAGCGGGTGAGTGGGTGAGCGGGTGAGTGGGTGAGCAGGTGAGCGAGTGAGTGGGTGAGCGGGTGAGTGGGTGAGCGGGTGAGTGGGTGAGCAGGTGAGCGAGTGAGTGGGTGAGCAGGTGAGCGAGTGAGTGGGTGAGCGGGTGAGTGGGTGAGCAGGTGAGCGAGTGAGTGGGTGAGCGGGTGAGTGGGTGAGCGGGTGAGTGGGTGAGCAGGTGAGCGAGTGAGTGGGTGAGCGGGTGAGTGGGTGAGCGGGTGAGTGGGTGAGCAGGTGAGCGAGTGAGTGGGTGAGCAGGTGAGCGAGTGAGTGGGTGAGTGGGTGAGCGGGTGAGTGGGTGAGCAGGTGAGCAGGTGAGCGGGTGAGTGGGTGAGTGGGTGAGCGAGTGAGTGGGTGAGCGGGTGAGTGGGTGAGCGGGTGAGATGGTGAGCAGGTGAGCGAGTGAGTGGGTGAGCAGGTGAGCGAGTGAGTGGGTGAGTGGGTGAGCGGGTGAGTGGGTGAGCAGGTGAGCAGGTGAGCGGGTGAGTGGGTGAGTGGGTGAGCGGGTGAGTGGGTGAGCGGGTGAGTGGGTGAGCAGGTGAGCGAGTGAGTGGGTGAGCAGGTGAGCGAGTGAGTGGGTGAGTGGGTGAGCGGGTGAGTGGGTGAGCAGGTGAGCGAGTGAGTGGGTGAGCAGGTGAGCGAGTGAGTGGGTGAGTGGGTGAGCGGGTGAGTGGGTGAGCAGGTGAGCGGGTGAGTGGGTGAGCAGGTGAGCGAGTGAGTTGGTGAGCAGGTGAGCGAGTGAGTGGGTGAGTGGGTGAGCGGGTGAGTGGGTGAGCAGGTGAGCGAGTGAGTGGGTGAGCAGGTGAGCGAGTGAGTGGGTGAGCAGGTGAGCGAGTGAGTGGGTGAGTGGGTTAGCGGGTGAGTGGGTGAGCAGGTGAGCGAGTGAGTGGGTGAGCAGGTGAGCGAGTGAGTGGGTGAGTGGGTGAGCGGGTGAGTGGGTGAGCAGGTGAGCGAGTGAGTGGGTGAGCAGGTGAGCGAGTGAGTGGGTGAGTGGGTGAGCGGGTGAGTGGGTGAGCAGGTGAGCGAGTGAGTGGGTGAGCAGGTGAGCGAGTGAGTGGGTGAGTGGGTGAGCGGGTGAGTGGGTGAGCAGGTGAGCGAGTGAGTGGGTGAGCAGGTGAGCGAGTGAGTGGGTGAGTGGGTGAGCGGGTGAGTGGGTGAGCAGGTGAGCGAGTGAGTGGGTGAGCAGGTGAGCGAGTGAGTGGGTGAGTGGGTGAGCGGGTGAGTGGGTGAGCAGGTGAGCGAGTGAGTGGGTGAGCAGGTGAGCGAGTGAGTGGGTGAGTGGGTGAGTGGGTGAGTGGGTGAGCAGGTGAGCGAGTGAGTGGGTGAGCAGGTGAGCGAGTGAGTGGGTGAGTGGGTGAGCGGGTGAGTGGGTGAGTGGGTGAGCGGGTGAGCAGGTGAGCGAGTGAGTGGGTGAGTGGGTGAGTGGGTGAGTGGGTGAGCGGGTGAGTGGGTGAGTGGGTGAGTGGGTGAGCGGGTGAGTGGGTGAGTGGGTGAGTGGGTGAGCAGGTGAGCGAGTGAGTGGGTGAGTGGGTGAGTGGGTGAGTGGGTGAGCGGGTGAGTGGGTGAGCAGGTGAGCGAGTGAGTGGGTGAGCAGGTGAGTGGGTGAGTGGGTGAGTGGGTGAGTGGGTGAGTGGGTGAGTGGGTGAGCAGGTGAGTGGGTGAGTGGGTGAGTGGGTGAGCAGGTGAGTGGGTGAGTGGGTGAGTGGGTGAGCAGGTGAGCGAGTGAGTGGGTGAGCAGGTGAGCGAGTGAGTGGGTGAGTGGGTGAGCAGGTGAGCGAGTGAGTGGGTGAGCGGGTGAGTGGGTGAGTGGGTGAGTGGGTGAGCGAGTGGGTGAGCGGGTGAGTGAGTGAGCCGGGTGAGTGGATGAGCGAGTGGGTGAGCGGGTGAGTGAGTGAGCCGGGTGAGTGGATGAGCGAGCGAGAGAGAGAGAAACTGGTTAAATAGCTGGGTGATGGTGTGAGTGAGCGAGCGCATGAGCAAGTGGGTGCGTGGTTGAGCGAGTGGGTGAGCGGGTGGGGCGGTCGGGTGAGTGCACAAGCCTGGCGGGAGACGCGGGTGGTGAGCGGGACAGGTGAGCGGGCAAACGGGTGGGCGAGTGAATGATTGAGGGAGTGGGCAGGCGAGTGAGTGAATGAGTGAGTGAGCTAGTGGGCGAGTGAGAGTGTGAATGAGCGAGCCAGTGAGGGAATGGTGAGTGAGTGACGGAGCGATTGAATGGGCGGGCGAGTGGGGGAGCGAGCGAGTGAATCAGCGGGTAAGTGAACGAGTGGGCGAGTGAGCGAGCGAGCGAGTGGGCGATGTCGTCGGCGAGTGAGCGATTGAATGAGCGAGTGAGGGAATGGACGAGCGAGTGGGCGAGCGGGCGAGTGAACGAGTGGGCGAGTGAATGAGCGAGCGAAGTGGGCGATGTCGTCGGCGAGTGAGCGAGCGGTCGGACGGGTGAGCGAGCGAGTGAGGGAATGGGCGAGCGAGTGAACGAGCGGGCGAGTGAATGAGCGAGCGAGTGGGCGATGTCGTCGGCGAGTGAGCGATTGAATGAGCGAGTGAGGGAATGGACGAGCGAGTGGGCGAGCGGGCGAGTGAACGAGTGGGCGAGTGAATGAGCGAGCGAGTGGGCGATGTCGTCGGCGAGTGAGCGAGCGGTCGGACGGGTGAGCGAGCGAGTGAGGGAATGGGCGAGCGAAGTGAACGAGCGGGCGAGTGAATGAGCGAGCGAGTGGGCGATGTCGTCGGCGAGTGAGCGAGCGGTCGGACGGGTGAGCGAGCGAGCGAGCGAGTGAATGGGCGGGCGCGCGACTCTCACCGTAGCACGTGCGTCCGTTGAGCGAGAGGACGAAGCCCGGCGGACAGCGGCACTGGAAGCTGCCCTTCGTGTTCACGCAGATGCCCAGGAGGCAGAGGGCCGGCTCCCGCACGCACTCGTTCACATCTACGCGGCGCACACACAGAGGTTGCACACGGGTTTTGATTCCTTACCCGTACCCGTACCCGGCCGCACCAGGGTCGCAAACTGCTACCCGTACCCGTACCCGGCCGGGTACGGGTCGCAAACAGGTACCCGTACCCTACCCGAAATGAGTGACAAACGGTTACTCACCAGTGACTCACGGCCTACCCGTACCCGTACCCGGCCGCACCAGGGTACGGGTAGCCGGGTATCGGGTAGGGTACGGGTATCGGGTAGGGTACGGGTATCGGGTACCCGGTTGCGACCTCTGGTGCACAGACAGAGGCCCCCCGCGTAGCGCTCACAGGCTGGAGGGGCAAGTGCCGTTCGTTAGAGGGAACCGATCAAGGGCAGCGTTGGCGCAAGAGCGGGGTGGGTGGCCAGCGCCACGAGCGGCGGTGTGCTCATTTGAGGCTGAGTCAACCTAAGGGAGGCCGAGATAATCGTCACCAGTGTTGGCCGTGAGCAGGAATCAAAAACTCGTGTGGCCGGGTTTGGAGCACACCACCACCACAACTACCATCATCACCACTGCCACTACCACCACCACCACCACCATTGCCATAACCGCCACCACCATTACCACCGCCACCACCAACGCCACCCACCACCACCACCACCGCCACCCCCCACCACTGCCACCACCGCCACCACTATCACCACCGTCACCACCACCATCACCACCATCACCACCACCACGGCCACCACGGCCACCACCACCACCATTGCTACCACCATCACCACCACCACCTCCACGGCCACCACCACCACCGCTCACCTTTACAGACGTCCACCACCACCTCGTAGCCGGGGGGGCACAAGCAGCGGAAGGAGCCCTCCAGGTTCTGGCAGGAGCCCGGCGAGCAGACGCCCGGCGTGGTCACACACTCGTTCACGTCTGGGGAGACACGGCGCAAGGTCACCGTCCACCGTCCACCGTCCACCGTCCACCGCCGCGTTCACCGTCTCGTCTACCATCGTCTCCACCGTCCCAGTCCACCGTTGTCGTCACCGTCACCTTCACCGTGGCGTTCACCGTCGCGTTCACCGTTCACCGTCGCGTGCCCAACTCCGTCATCGCAATGGACTCACACAGCCACCCACAGACACCATACACAGACCAACACACACACACACTACACGCACACACACTACACACACACACTACACACACACTACACACACTACACACACACACTACACACACACTATACGCGGAATCAATGCGCCCCCAGTCGGGAATCGAACCCAGACACTTCCTGCCCACCACCACCCCACCACCACCCCACCACCACCCCACCACCACCACACCACCACCACCACCTCCACCGCCACCTCCACCACCTCCACAACCACCACCATCACCACCACCACACCACCACCACCACCACCACGCCACCACCACCACCACCACGCCACCACCACCACCACGCCACCACCACCACCACACCACCACCACCACACCACCACCACCACCACGCCACCACCACCACGCCACCACCACCACACCACCACCACCTCCACCGCCACCTCCACCACCTCCACAACCACCACCATCACCACCACCTCCACCACCACGCCCTCACCGCGGCAGCTCTTGCGGTCGGGCGTCATCTCGTAGCCGGCGTTGCAGTGACACTGGAAGGAGCCGACGGTGTTGATGCAGTCTCCGCTGCGGCACACGTGGCCACGCATGGACACGCACTCGTCCACGTCTGTCACGGGGAAGGGGGGGGGGATGGGGAGGGGGTCAGATTCATCGTCGTCGTCACAATCCGCGGGCCGATCGCCACTTAGTCGGTCGTCACTGCGCATCCGGTGCCGTCCGTGGTGGTTGGGATGCAGGAGGTCGTGGGTTCGATCGCGATCTTGACGAGGCCTGCTGCTGTGTATTTGGAGTTTGAGTGTCTCTCTCTCTCATCAGCATCATCATGGTGGCTAGGAGATGTTAACTACCTCGCCTGGTGTACAGGAGGTCGTGGGTTCGATCGCGATCTTGACGACGCCTGCTGCTGTGTATTTGGAGTTTTCATCTTTCTCTCATCATCATCACGGTGGCTAGGAGATGTTAACTACCTCGACCTGTATACAGGAGGTCGTGGGTTCGATCCCAACCCTGGCGCCTGCTGCTGTATATTTGGAGTTTGCGTCTCTCTCTCTCTCCCCGTGATCACGTGGACTTTTCTCTGGGTCCTCCGGTCGGGATCGAACCCACGACCTCCTGTATACCACGCGCGGTAGTCAACATCTCCTAGCCACCGTGGCGCATTGCAGAATATTCATTCATACTTGGAGGAATCCGATAAGCTATAAAGCTCTTTATCACAGGTGTCCAGGCGAAGGGTGCAGCAGGTGCCAGGGTGGGGAAGAGAGACGGGGAGTGAGGGCAGGAGGTGCTAGAGCTCACTGAGTCACTTCCAACTTCAAAACAAACAAATCGTTGGGAAAATATCTTCCCCGATTTGATTACAGATCGCGTTTAAGCCGCCACTCGACGCTCCGCTCGTTGTTGTGAGCATCGCTCATCCGCCCTCCGCTGTTGTTGGCGGGCGACTGCCTCTGACCGCCCACTGGCCTCGAAGTGCACCCAGCCTGGCACTGCTCAGAGACCAATCTTGACATGATCCCCCGTGTAGCCTTAACGGACTGTTCGTGTGAGTGCCGTTAGCGAGCAGCACTTATGAAGGCCGTTACGACAGAAAGGGATGGGTGGCCAGCATCACGCCCGGCCGTCTTTGTCTCTCCAGTGCTGATGTATACACACCTCACCGGGTACAAATGTTAAGGCTGAGTCTACCTAGGGGAGGCCCAGGACCGGTTCAGATAATCGTCACTAGTGTTGGCCGTGAGCGGGAATCGAACTCGGGTCGACGGGTTCGTAGCGCAGCGTAGCGCTAACCACGACACTAGTGCTCCCCACACACACACGCGCGCACGCGCGCATACACGTACACACGTACACACGCGCACACACACGTACACACGCAAACACGTATGCACGCATGTACGCACACACGTACACACACACGTGCGCGCACACGTACGCACGCACACACACGCACACACGTACGCACACACATGTACGCACACACGTGCGCGCACACGTACGCACACACGTACGCACACACACACACGCGTGCACATGTATGCACACACGTACGCACACGTACGCGCGCACACGTACGCACGCACACACACACGCACACATGCACACATGCACACACGCACACACACACACACATCACACACGCACGCACACACACACACGTACGTACACACACACACGTACACACACACACGCACACACACGTACACGCACACACGCACACGCACACGTACGCACACACAGGTACGCGCGTACCGACGCAGTCGATGTTGTGGCTGAGCTCGAAGCCCAGGAAGCAGAGGCAGTTGTAGGAGCCGATGGCGTTCTTGCACGTCCCGTTGCCGCACGGACGCCGCTCACACTCGTCCACATCTAGAGGGGGGGGGGGCGAGGAGGGGGGTGAGCGGCCACGCGGGGGGTGGGGGGGTGGGGGGGTGGGGGGGTGGGGGGGTGGGGGGGTGGGGGGGTGGGGGGGTGGGGGGGTGGGGGGGTGGGGGGTGGGGGGGTGGGGGGGTGGGGGGGTGGGGGGTGGGGGCCGGGGCGTGGGTGGGGGGGAGCTCCGGCAAGGGACAGACAGGGACCGGCCTGCCAAGATTCGTCACTGGTGGTGGTGGTGATGGTGGTGATGGTGGTGATGGTGGTGGTGATGGTGGTGATGGTGGTGGTGATGGTGGTGATGGTGATGGTGGTGATGGTGGTGATGGTGGTGATGGTGGTGGTGATGGTGGTGATGGTGGTGGTGGTGATGGTGGTGGTGGTGGTGATGGTGGTGATGGTGGTGGTGATGGTGGTGGTGGTGATGGTGGTGGTGATGGTGGTGATGGTGGTAGTGATGGTGGTAGTGATGGTGGTGGTGATAGTGGTGGTGATAGTGGTGGTGATGGTGTTGGTGATGATGGTGATGGTGGTGGCGATGGTGATGGCGGTGGTGATGGTGGTGGTGATGGTGGTGGTGTTGGTGGTGGTGATGATGGTGATGCTGGTGGTGATGGTGGTGATGATGGTGATGCTGGTGGTGTTGGTGGTGATGGTGGTGATGATGGTGGTGATGGTGGTGGTGGTGATGATGTTGATAGCTATGCGGCCTTTCATCCAGCATCAAAAGCATGACACCCAAAAATAATAAGTTGTACCCCTTTCGGCAACAACACAGGAGTTGTCAAGATGTTCAAACACCAATGAGGTGTCTCTTGCAGGGCCATCGGGTCCTGCATTCACCACTCGTCGCTGTGACGCGCCGCCTTTGAAACCGCTTGACCGACACCAGAGGCCAAGGCCTCTATGTTATAATATATAACTGGGGGGGGGGGGGGGCACATCCCCCCCCCCTTAATATTAAAATATGCTCAAAAATGCCTCCCCCAATATATTACGAAAAAATAGATTTCTGTTAATATGATTGTGGTTATGGTTGTACTTTATGAATCCCTAATCTCTGCCATTACATACAATGAAACAAGAAAATGAAAAAAGAACAGAGCAATGTAATACAATACACGATTAAACATTATTGTAAAAAATAAAGAAATAAAAGTCCATCCCACGTGTTAGTGTTTTTTTTTAATATTTTAGGCAGGAAATTAGAGGAAATGAGTTTTCAAATTTATAAAAAAAATTCTGGGGGGGGGGGACCCCAGACCCCCTGGAAGATTTTGTCCCCCCCAATGTTGACTCCATGGCTACGGCCTTGCCAGAGACATCATCAGCCTCCTTGATGTGCGTGTGTGTGTGCAAATGTGTGTGCGTGTGTAGGTGCGTGTGTAGGTGCGTACGCGTGTGTACATCTGCGCGTGTGCATGTAGGTGTGTGTGCGTGTGTAGGTGCGTACGCGTGTGTACGTAGGCGTGCGTAGGCGTGCGTGTGTGTGCGTAGGCGTGCGTAGGCGTGCGTGCGTGCGCGCCACCCACCCATGCACATGCCCCTGTCGGGGGTGGCCCTGTAGCCGTTGGGGCACAGGCAGTGGTAGCTGCCCTCCTGGTCCACGCAGCGGCCCGGGCTGCACACGCCGGGCAGCTCCTGGCACTCGTCGCGATCTCAACACCACCACCACGGCACCACCACCACCACGGCACCACCACCACGGCACCACCACCACCACGGCACCACCACCACCACGGCACCACCACCACCACCACGGCACCACAGACACAGACAGAGGGGACACCCCCAGCACCGCCAGCGGCCTCCTTAGCGGACCGTCGGGGGGGGGGCGAGGGGGGAGGAGAGGGGGGGGCGAGGGGGGGGGGCGAGGGTGGGCGGGGTGGGGGGTGAGGGGGGGGGCAAGGAGGGGGCGAGGGGGGTGGCGTGGGGGGGGGCGAGGGGGGGGCGAGGGGGGGCGAGGGGGGGGCGAGGGGGGGAGAGGGGGGGGCGAGGGGGGGGGCGAGGGGGGGGGCGAGGGGGGATTTCGTGGGGGGGGGCGAGGGGGGGGAGAGGGGGGTGGCGAGGGGGGGTGACGAGGGGAGGGGGAGAGGGGGGGCGAGGGGGGGGGGCTCACCGATGCAGGCTCCGAAGGGCGTGAGTAGGAATCCGCGGGAGCACTCGCAGCGGAAGCTGCCGGGGATGTTGACGCACTCGGCGTTGCGCTGACACATCACGTCGCTCGAGCACTCGTCGATGTCTGCACACGGCCAGCCACACCGTAGCCGCCATCATCACCATCATCACCATCATCATCATTATCACAATCACTGACACCGCCATCATCATCACCATCATCATCACCATCATCATCACTGACACCGCCATTATCATCACCATCATCACCACCATCATCATCACCATCATCATTACCATCATCATCATCACCAACATCACCATCATCATCACCATCACCACCGCCACCGCCGCCACCATCACCACCGTCCACCATCACCATCATCATTGCCACCGCCACCACCGCCACCATCATCATCATCACGACCATCATTGCTACTGCAATCATCATCATCATCACCATCCGCCATCAACATCATCATTGCCACTGCCACCACCGGCACCATCGCCACCATCATCATTGCCACCGCGACAAACCGCCACCGCCACCACCACCCCGATGGCCGCACCTTCACAGATGAGCAGCAGGTCGTTGTAGCTGAAGCCGACGGGGCACTCGCAACGGAAGCTGCCCGGCTGGTTGATGCACAGCCCGTTGGCACAGATGCCCGGGATGGCCGTGCACTCATCGATGTCTGGAGACACGGGGGAGACACGGGGGAGACACGGGGGAGACACGGGGGAGACACGGGGGAGACACGGGGGGAGACACGGGGGAGACACGGGGAGACACGGGAGAGACACGGGAGAGACACGGGGGAGACACGGGGGAGAAACGGGGGAGACACGGGGGAGACACGGGGAGGCACGGGGGAGACACGGGGGAGACACGGGGGAGACACGGGGGAGACACGGGGGAGACACGGGGGAGACACGGGAGAGACACGGGAGAGACACGGGAGAGACACGGGGGAGACACGGGGGAGACACGGGGGAGACACGGGGAGACACGGGGGAGACACGGGGGAGACACGGGGGAGACACGGGGGAGACACGGGGGAGACACGGGGGAGACACGAGGAGACACGGGGGAGACACGGGGGAGACACGGGGGAGACACGGGGAGGCACGGGGGAGACACGGGGGAGACACGGGGGAGACACGGGAGAGACACGGGGGAGACACGGGGAGACACGGAGGAGACACGGGGGAGACACGGGGAGAGACACGGGGAGACACGGGGGAGACACGGGGAGGCACGGGGGAGACACGGGGGAGACACGGGGAGAGACACGGGGAGACACGGGGGAGACACGGGGAGGCACGGGGGAGACACGGGGGAAACACGGGGGAGAGACACGGGGGAGACACAGGGGAGACACGGGGGAGACACGGGGGAGACACGGGGGAGACACGGGGGGAGACACGGGGGAGACACGGGGGAGACACGGGGAGGCACGGGGGAGACACGGGGGAAACACGGGGAGAGACACGGGGGAGACACAGGGGAGACACGGGGGAGATACGGGGAGGCACGGGGGAGACACGGGGGAAACACGGGGAGAGACACGGGGGAGACACAGGGGAGACACGGGGGAGACACGGGGGAGACACGGGGGGAGACACGGGGGAGACACGGAGAGACACGGGAGAGACACGGGGAGGCACGGGGGAGACACGGGGGAGACACGGGGGAGACACGGGGGAGACACGGGGAGACACGGGGGAGACACGGGAGAGACACGGGGGAGACACGGGGGAGACACGGGAGAGACACGGGGGAGGCACGGGGGAGACACGGGGGAGACACGGGGGAGACACGGGGAGGCACGGGGGAGACACGGAGGAGACACGAGGGAGACACGGGAGAGACACGGGGGAGACACGGGGAGACACGGGGGAGACACGGGGAGGCACGGGGGAGACACGGGGGAGACACGGGGGAGACACGGGGAGACACGGGGGAGACACGGGGGAGACACGGGGGAGACACGGGACGGCACGGGGGAGACACGGGGAGACACGGGGGAGACACGGGGGAGACATGGGGGAGGCACGGGGGAGACACGGGGGAGGCACGGGGGAGACACGGGGGAGACACGGGGAGACACGGGGAGAGACACGGGGGAGACACGGGGGAGACACGGGGAGGCACGGGGGAGACACGGGGAGACACGGGGAGACACGGGGGAGACACGGGGGAGACACGGGGGAGGCACGGGGGAGACACGGGAGAGGCACGGGGGAGACACGGGGGAGACACGGGGAGACACGGGGAGAGACACGGGGGAGACACGGGGGAGGCACGGGGGAGACACGGGGGAGACACGGGGGAGGAACGGGGAGACACGGGGGAGGCACGGGGGAGGCACGGGGGAGACACGGGGAGACACGGGGGAGGCACGGGGGAGACACGGGGGAGACACGGGGGAGACACGGGGGAGACACGGGGGAGACACGGGGAGACACGGGGGAGACACGGGGAGGCACGGGGGAGACACGGGGGAGACACGGGGGAGACACGGGAGAGACACGGGGAGACACGGGGGAGACACGGGGGAGGCACGGGGGAGACACGGGGGAGACACGGGGGAGACACGGGGGAGACACGGGGAGGCACGGGGGAGGCACGGGGGAAACACAGGGGAGACACGGGGGAGACACGGGGAGAGACACGGGGGAGACACGGTGGAGGCACGGGGGAGGCACGGGGGAAACACAGGGGAGACACGGGGGGAGACACGGGGGAGACACGGGGGAGACACGGGGGAGACACGGGGGAGACACGGGGGAGACACGGAGGAGGCACGGGGGAGACACCGGGGGAGACACGGGGGAGACAAGAGGGAGACACGGGGGAGACAGGGGGAGACACGGGGGAGACACGGGGGAGACACGGGGGGTGAGTGGAGGGGAGTGGAGTGAGATGAGAGGGGAGAGGCATGAGAGTGCGTGGAGGGGAGTGGAGTGAGATGAGAGGGGAGAGGTAGGAGAGTGCGTGGAGGGGAGTGGAGTGAGATGAGAGGGGAGAGGTAGGATAGTGCGTGGAGGGGAGTGGAGTGAGATGAGAGGGGAGAGGTAGGAGAGTGCGTGGAGGGGAGTGGAGTGAGATGAGAGGGGAAAGGCAGGAGAGTGCGTGGAGGGGAGTGGAGTGAGATGGGAGGGGAGTGGAGTGAGATGAGAGGGGAGAGGCAGGAGAGTGCGTGGAGGGGAGTGGAGTGAGATGAGAGGGGAGAGGCATGAGAGTGCGTGGAGGGGAGTGGAGTGAGATGGGATGGGAGTGGAGTGAGATGAGAGGGGAGAGGCAGGAGAGTGCGTGGAGGGGAGTGGAGTGAGATGAGAGGGGAAAGGCAGGAGAGTGCGTGGAGGGGAGTGGAGTGAGATGAGAGGGGAAAGGCAGGGGAGTGCGTGGAGGGGAGTGGAGTGAGATGAGAGGGGAAAGGTAGGAGAGTGCGTGGAGGGGAGTGAGATGGGAGGGGAGTGGAGTGAGGTGGGAGGGGTAGGAGAGTGCGTGGAGGGGAGTGAGATGGGAGGGGAGTGGAGTGAGATGGGTGGGGAGTGGAGTGAGGTGGGAGGGGAGTGGAACATGATGGACCGTGCATGTTTGGGGGTCCCTGGGAATGGCCTCGCATGGCAGTGGGGGGGGGGGGGGGTCGTGACCTCACCGACTGGCTTCCCTGTTATGAAGTCGATCTCAAATCCTGGCACCTGGCTCCCGCAGAGGCTCACAAACGCGCCTGCTCACAGCAAACACACCACGTTACACCGCACCATGTGACACAACACCACGTCACACCACGTGACACCACCCCACGTGACACCACGTGACGTCACACCGCACCACGTCACACCACTCCACGTCACACCACGCCGTAGCGCATCTGCTCCGACTCTCCGCTACGCTCGGATTTGCCTTGCCGGCTGTACCCTCCGCGTGCCGGCTAACCGCGGTGCGGCCGCGTGGGGCGCGGTGGGGCGAGACTCACGCGTGCCGGGGCTGGGGCACGGCTCGCACGGCCGGTGCCAGCCCTTGCCGATGTTGTAGCCGCAGCAGCACTGCTTCTTGGTGAGGTTGAAGGTCAACTCGTTCTCGCACGTCACGTTGTACACCTTGTAGCAGAAGCTGCGACGCATGTCTGGACGGCCGCCGCCATCGGGAAAGACGCGGGCCGACGGGCGGGCCAACGCAAACAGACACAAACAAGCGGGTAAACAACGGGGGGGGGGGGGGGGATGACACAAACGCGGTTAAACCGAAGAAGCAAATACAAAGGAACGCACATTGTAACAGGTAAACACGCGGATACGCGGACACGATGAGCAAAGAAACGCGCAGTGCAAGCGAATATACGCACGGCGGGTAAACAAAGGCACGCGCAATGACACGGGTAAACACACGGATACGTGGACAGGTAACGAAAGAAACGCGCAGTGCAAGCAGACGAATGCACGAACAGGTAAACGAAACAACATGCAAACCAGGCCAGCAGAACAGATGTCTATAGTTTTCTGGTTAGATTTTATGTCGCTATTTCATTATACCTGATGATGATTGCTTGTGTTGCAATCGAAACGTCGTATTCTATTATTTAATTTAATTTATTATTTCATCTTTAGACGTGACTTAACCGAAAGAACCAAATAATAATTCCTGCAGTCACGAAAGTTCTAAAATTAAGATTGAACCACTTCTACGGGGAAGTTTTAAGCTTATCTTCTTTTCTCTCTCTCTGACTACTTGCTCTCTCTGCCTGTGTCCTCTTTAGAATGTTCACACTCAAATTCTAACTTAGCAATCTTTGAAATACGTAATCAACCAGGCTATGCGTTAATTGTGTGTTGACCGACCCTCTGTGTTGTATTACATTACATTTCGATATTTTACTAGGTTATTTAATTGTAGTGTGTCCTTCTCCTGATTTTCAGGCTTGCTTGCCGTGTAATCGTTCTTGCAGCACCAATTGATATGCTAATTTTTTCTCTAACCCCCCTCCCTCTCTCTGCCTCCGTCCCCCCTCTGTCTATTTAAGGCCACCACACAGAGACGATCACCCCTCTCTGTTACCTGTGTTGCTCTCGCTATGTGTCTTGGTGATATCTGTCTGCTAATATGTCTGTCTATAGTTTTCTGGTTAGATTTTATGTCGCTGTTTCATTATACCTGATGATGATTGCTTGTGTTGCAATCGAAACGTCGTATTCTACTATTTAATTTAATTTATTATTTTATCTTTAGACGTGACTTAATCGAAAGAACCACATAATAATTCCTGCAGTCACGAAAGTTCTAAAATTAAGAATGCACGAACGTCTAAACAACAAACATGTAAACACACAGATACACAGAGGTAATCAAATACGCAAACAGGTGAACAGACACAAAAACACGTCGACAAACAGATACACAAACGCGTAGACAAACAAGCACACAAACAGGTAAACAGACGCACACAAATCACAGCAAATGCATTGATAGACACCTTGGTTGTCAAATAAAAAACCAAAACAACAGTCAAACCATCGACAAAGAAATCGCGTTGTTGCGACACGGCGTTGGCGCTCGCATATCATGATTACAGTCCCAGGCCAGTGGTTGAACACTCCACTGTCCTATGGCGAGGATGAGTTGAACCATCAGACCCCACAGGTTGATCGACAGACACACTCGGACAGACACATACGGACCGATCGCTGAATCGACTGACACAGATGGACTGACACAGATCGACTGACACAGATCGACTGACACAGATCGACGGACGGAAGAACAGAGAGAGACACGCGGCCAACAGACAGACAGACGGATTGTCTGCACACACACAAAGATCCCCCATGTAGCCTTAACAGACTGTAGGGGCAAGTGCTGTTAGCGAGAACCTATGAAGGCCGGAACGAGGGGGTGGGTGGCCAGCACCACGCCCGACCGCCTTTGTCTCCCTCGTGGCGATGCTTACTACACACCGCACCAAGTACTCATTTGAGGCTGAGTCGACCTAGGGGAGGCACGAGATCGGTTCAAATAATCGCCACCGGTGTTGGCCGTGAGCGGGAATCGAACTCGGGTGGCCGGGTTGGTAGCGCAGCGTAGCGCTAACCGCTACACCACCGCTCCCCACTACACACACACAGGCACATACACACGTACACACGAGTCCACACATGTACGCTCACGCACTTACGCACTTACACACGAGCACACACGCGTACACACACGCGTACACACACGCGTACACACAGCTAAACATAAGCGTACATAAACGTACACACACGTACACACGCATAAACACACGTACACACACGCATACACACGCATACACACACGCGTACACACGCACGCTACACATGCACGTTACACACACACCCACACACGCACGTTACGCACGCACACACACGCACGCACACACACGCACACACGCACGCACGTACACACACACGCACGCACGCACACACACACGTACACACACGCGTACACACACGCATACACGCGCACGGTACGCACGCACGTACACACACACACGCGCACACACACGCTACGCACGCACGCTACGCACGCACACACGCAGGGCAGAGTGTGCGCGGTGCGACGCTGCGCGGCCACCCACCCATGCAGTTGTTGCCCCCGTTGGTCTGCATGTAGTCGGGGGGGCACACGCACGTGTAGTTGCCCACCGTGTTGAAGCACGTGCCCGGCCCGCAGATCTGCGGCGTGGCCGCACACTCGTCCACGTCTGGGTGGTTTTGTGACGACGACGACAGGCAAACGAGAGGAAAACAACAACAACAACAACAAGAACAACAGACAAACAACACGCCGGAGGTTTGAATCTCTTAGCGGGCCTTGCCCCCACCGTTACCTCGCTCCCCTTGCCTCGTCCCGTGTGTCTCCCTCCCCACTCCCGCTCCGCTCCCACCGCTCCTTCGCCATGACCCCCTTCTCCATGTGCACAATCACCGTCTCCACTCCACATCCCGACTCGCACCCCTTGCACTGGAACAAGCTTCCCCTCCGCACGCAGCAGCAGCAGCAGCAAGCTCCCTCTCCCTGTCGAGTTTACGCTGCTCCGTCAAGACCCCCTTCTCCCTGACCCACCCTTCCCTCCATCCCTAGGCACCCCCAGTAATCCAGGTACCCACTAAAACCTCCCATCCCCGTACCCCCATCCCCATTAAGCAACCAGCCTCCCCCTGTCGAGTATATGCTGCTCTGTCAAGACCCCCTTCCCCCTGGCCCACCCTTCCCTCCATCCCTAGGCACCCCCAGTGATCCAGGTACCCACTAAACCTCCCCCCCCGCCGTACCCCCATCCCTATTCACCGCATCACTTGTATTTCACCTCGTTGCACCACTCGTAACCCTTGCAAAGCG
>NC_136333.1:3633431-3655931 GCF_964198595.1 Lampetra fluviatilis | reverse complement strand
GACTCAGGGTGGCATGGGGCATCACTCATCAACACTGAATGACTCAGGGTGGCATGGGGCATCACTCATCAACACTGAATGACTCAGGGTGGCATGGGGCATCACTCATCAACACTGAATGACTCAGGGTGGCATGGGGCATCACTCATCAACACTGAATGACTCAGGGTGGCATGGGGCATCACTCATCAACACTGAATGACTCAGGGTGGCATGGGGCACCACTCGGCCACACTGAATGACTCAGGGTGGCATGGGGCACCACTCATCAACACTGAATGACTCAGGGTGGCATGGGGCATCACTCATCAACACTGAATGACTCAGGGTGGCATGGGGCATCACTCATCAACACTGAATGACTCAGGGTGACATGGGGCATCACTCATCAACACTGAATGACTCAGGGTGGCATGGGGCATCACTCATCAACACTGAATGACTCAGGGTGGCATGGGGCATCACTCATCAACACTGAATGACTCAGGGTGGCATGGGGCACCACTCGGCCACACTGAATGACTCAGGGTGGCATGGGGCACCACTCATCAACACTGAATGACTCAGGGTGGCATGGGGCATCACTCATCAACACTGAATGACTCAGGGTGGCATGGGGCACCACTCGGCCACACTGAATGACTCAGGGTGGCATGGGGCATCACTGAGTGTCGCAGGGTGGCGTGGGTGGCGCACTGCTGTTGATGGCTGGGCAGCGCTGGCACGGCCGCCCCCAGGCGCGCCCCAGGGCGCAGCAGCACGTGGCACGAGCGACGCCGACGCCGACCTCGGCGCTGCAGGACAGGGAGCCGTCGCCACGCTGCTCGTACTCCATGAAGCACGCGGCGGCACGCGTGTCTGCACGCGGGCACGCGGGCGGTGTCACACGCGTGTCACACGCACGCACACGCGTTGTCTGGACGCACGCGGACGCGCACACACGCGTTTCACACGCACGCACACGCGTTGTCTGGACGCACACGCCAACACGCGTACTCTTAGGTTTTTTCGGTAAAGTCACTTAGGTAAAAAAATAATAAAATTAAAAGTAATAATAGAAATAAAATAATAAGTCACAAGACTTGTGTTGCCTCCGAAACGTCGTGATTTATGATTTTATTTCTATTATTACTTTTATTAATTTTTCGATTTAAAGCTTTCGTGACTGCAGGGATTCATCTTCTTGGTTCTTTCGGTAAAGTCACGTAGAAGGGAAGTAATAAAATAATAAAAATAAAACATAATAAAAAAATAATTCTCACGACGTTTCGGCCACAACGCAAGCAGCCGTCCTCAGGTGAAACCAGGTCTGTCGAGGCGACAGCGTCTGAATGAAACAGCACCATGCTTGGAGCATATATATAAGCTGGGTTGGAAGGGGGGGGGGGAAGGGCGCCTTGACAAAAGAATTTGCATATCAAGAGGAATTTAGCATATTTATGGGAAATGCAGGTATGTGATTAGTACTGCTTATGCCCGTGCATTATGCAGGATTAGCAGCATCCAAGGGAGGGGATATGGGAAATGTAGGTATGTGATTAGTGCTACTTTGCCCGTGCATTATGCAGGATTAGCAGCATCACAGGGAGGGGATATGGGAAATGTAGGTATGTGATTAGTGCTACTTTGCCCGTGCATTATGCAGGATTAGCAGCATCACAGGGAGGGGATAGGGGTAGCATTAATAAAGGGAAGAAGTGTTAATAGTATGTAGCTGCAGTAACTAAAACCACCACGTAAACAACTAAAGTATAAACTACATAGTATCATCATTATACTAAATATACTCTACAATAAGCTGAGTTACTAACAGTAAGTAATACATTACAATTCTACGTCGTAAAAAATATAATATTCTTCCATCTAAACATCTGCCAGCCACAATGATGATGACGATGAGAGAGAGACACGCAAACTCCAAATACACAGCAGCAGGCGTCAGGGTCGGGATCGAACCCACGACCTCCTGCGAACCAGGCGAGGTAGTCAACATCTCCCAGCCACCGCGTACCGACACAGCCGATGCCTGTGGGGTTGAGGCTGTAGTTGGGCGGGCAGCCGCAGGTGTAGCTGCCCGCCGTGTTCTCGCAGCGCCCGTTGACGCAGTAGTCGCGCGCGTGGGCACACTCGTCGATGTCTGCCGGCGACAAACGGGACCACACACACACACAACAACAACAACCGCCATTCGCCACTAAGTGGCGGTGACGTCACCACGACGCTTGTGCCAGGCCAAGTGCACCTTGAGGCCACGTGAAGTGTCGAACGCCCGCTGGCAGGAGGTCACGGGGCAGACCCATGTGCACACGCACACACACGCACGCACACACGCACACACACGCACACAGACGGGCACACACACGCACACGCACACACACACGCACACACGCACACACGCACACACGCACACACGCGCACACGCACACACACGCACGCACACGGGCACACGCACACACACGCACGCACACGGGCACACGCACACACACGCACACACACACACAGGGCAAAGATCCCACCCCCTCCCCTCCACACGTCGTAGCCTTAGCGGACTGTCGGGGCGAGTGCCGTGAGCGTGTAGCGACACGCGAGGAGGGGCGGCACGGCACACGAGGGACGCCTTTGTCTCCCCAGTGGCGATGTTTACTACACACACACCGCGACAGGTAATTCGTTTTTGAGGCCGAGTCGACCTAGGGGAGGTCCAGGAGCAGTTCAGATAATCGTCACGGGGGTGTTGGTGGCCGTGAGTGGGAATTGGACTCGGGTCGACTGGGGTTCGGAGAGCAGCGTGCTGACGGCTAACACTGCTGCACACTCACACATACGCACACACACACACGCACACGTACACACACACGCACACACACACACGCACAGACGCGCACACACACACACACGCACACACACACACGCACGTACACGCACGCACGTACACACGCACGTACTTATACGCACGCACGTACACGCACGTACACGCATGCACACACACGCACATACACGCACACACTCACGCACGTACACACACACACACGCACGTACTTATACGCACGCACGTACACACACACACACGCACGTACTTATACGCACGCACGTACACGCATTTACACGCACATACACGCACGCCATCACAATTGTCAATTCGCCGCAGCAATGACACACGCGACGTGACGCCGCCGCTTGTGCCGAACCTGTGCAGTTCCCTCCGGTGTCGTCGGGATGGAAGCCCGGGTCACACAGGCAGCGGAACATCCCCGGCACGTTCTCGCAGCGTCCAAACACGCAGATGTTGTGGAACGAGCACTCGTCGATGTCTGCAGCACGGCGGGGGGGGGGGGGGGGGAGAGAATCTTAACGCACGACGGAGGACGCGACCCCGTGCGGGTGGACGCGTGGGGGGGGGACCAAGCGTCACTCTGGGGGACAGTGGAAGACGACTGAAGACACTGAGAGACACTGGGAGATCATGGCAGATGGTGGGAGATCATGGGGAGATTATGGAAGGCACCGGGGATACACTGGGAGATACACTGGGAGATGATGGGAGACACTGGCAGATGATGGCAGATGGTGGCAGATGATGGAAGATGATGGCAGATGATGGGGGATGATGAAAGGCAGTGGGGTACACTGGGGGACACGATGAAACGATTGAAGACACTGGGAGATGATGGGCTATACTGGGTAACTCTGCGATGAATTGGAAGACACTGGGAGACACTGGGAGATCATGGCAGATGGTGGGAGATCATGGGGAGATTATGGAAGGCACTGGGGATACACTTGGGGACACGATGAGACGATTGAAGATACTGGGTAACTCTGGGATGAATTGGAAGACACTGGGAGACACTGAGAGATCATGACAGATGGTGGGAGATCATGGCAGACGGTGGGAGATCATGGGAGATTATGGAAGGCACTGGGGAAACACTAGGAGATACACTGGGAGATGATGGGCCACACTGGGTAACTCTGGGATGAATTGGAAGACACTGAGAGATACTGGGAGATCATGGCAGATGGTGGGAGATCATGGGGAGATTATGGAAGGCACTGGAGAGACACTGGGAGATGATGGGCCACACAGGTTAACTCTGGGATGAATTGGAAGACACTGGGGGTATTGTAGAAGGCTCAGACGGATGAACAGCGCAGAGGGGCACGGAAGGGACACGGACAGCTGGACGGACAAACAGGGACACGGACGGACCGACCGCTGGATAGACGGATGTGTGTGCCAGACAGACGGACAAGCGACGGGCAGGCGGGCGCATGCCTCACCTTGACAGGCGCGTCCGTCGAGAGAGGGAGCGAACCCCATGTCGCACTCGCAGACGAACCCTCCCGGAGCGTTGAGGCACTGCCCGTTCCTGCAGAGCTCCCCATTGCCGGAGCATTCGTCAAAGTCTGGGCCGGCAGAGGGTCGGGGGGAGGCGGAGGCGGCCATCGCCGTTCAGGGCTCACACGGGACGTCCGCCGGACGTCGGCTCAACGTTCGCTGGACGTCCGAAGAATGTCGGCAGAACGTCCGCTAAACGTCATTCACTCTGTCATTCACTCTGTTACTCACTCTGTCACTCTGTCACTCACTCTGTCATTCACTCTGTCACTCACTCTGTCACTCACTCTGTCACTTACTCTGTCATTCACTCTGTCACTCACTCTGTCACTCACTCTGTCATTCACTCTGTAATTCATTCTACCATTCACTCTGTCACTCACTCTGTCATTCATTCTACCATTCACTCTGCCACTCACTGTCACTCACTCTGTCATTCATTCTACCATTCACTCTGCCACTCACTCTGTCACTCACTCTGTCACTCACTCTGTTATTCACTCTGTCACTCACTCTTTCACTCACTCTGTCACTCACTCTGTCACTCACTCTTTCACTCACTCTGTCACTCACTCTGTTATTCACTCTGCCATTCACTCTGTCACTCACTCTTTCACTCACTCTGTCACTCACTCTGTCACTCACTCTGTCATCCGCCCGGCTCCACGCTGCACGCCTCGCTCACCGGTGCAGGTGAATCCGTCACCGGAGAAGCCCTCCTTGCAGACGCAGCGGTAGGAGCCGAACGTGTTGAGGCACTTCCCGTTGGGGCTGCACGTGTGCGTCCCATTGGCACACTCGTCCAAGTCTACAAACATGCACACACACACACACGCACACACGCGCACACATGCACACACACGCACACACGCACACGCGCACACGCACACACGCACACACGCACACACACACGCATACGCACACACACGTACACACACACACACGCAGACGGTGAACCCCACTCACCCCGTGACGTGTTGGTGATCCCCACTCACCCCACTTGACGTCACGGTGAACCCCACTCACCCCCGTGAACCCCACTGACCCCCGTCACGTCACGGTGAACCCCACTCACCCCGTGACGTCACGGTGAACCCCACTCACCCCGTAACGTCACGGTGACCCCCACTCACCCCACGTGACGTCACGGTGAACCCCACTCACTTCGTGACCTCTCGGTGAACCCCACTCACCCCCGTGACCTCTCGGTGAACCCCACTCACCACGTGACCTCTCGGTGAACCCCACTCACCCCCATGACGTCACGGTGAACCCCACTCACCCCCGTGACCTCCCGGTGAACCCCACTCACCCCCGTGAACCCCACTCACCCCGTGACCTCTCGGTGAACCCCACTCACCCCCATGACCTCTCGGTGAACCCCACTCACCCCGTGACATCACGGTGAACCCCACTCACCCCCGTGACATAACGGTGAACCCCACTCACCCCCGTGAACCCCACTGACCCCCGTGACCTCTCGGTGAACCCCACTCACCCCCGTGACCTCTCGGTGAACCCCACTCACCCCCGTGAGCCCCACTCACCCGTGCACTGAACTCCGCTGCCGTGGAAGCCGGCCCGGCAGGTGCAGCGGAAGCTGCCGCGGGTGTTGGTGCAGCGCCCGTTGGCGTCGCAGTTGTGAGCCCCGATCTCGCACTCGTCCACGTCTGGTGGGGGGGGGGGGGGGTTGCAAAGGGGGGGGGGGGGGCAGGGGGCAGGTGGAGGTGAGCCGGTCGGCAGTCCTCGCCCACGGCGGCGGTTCGACTCCGAGGGGCCGTCCCGGCAAAGACGGCGAGGGACGTGGCGATTGTCACGACGCGGGAACGCAGAGAGGGACACGCGGACAGAGACGTGGGTGGGGGGGGGGGGACACGGACAGAGACGTGGGTGGGGGGGGGGGGACACGGACAGAGACGTGGGGGGGGACACGGACAGAGGCGTGGGTGGGGGGGGGGGGACACGGACAGAGACGTGGATGGGGGGGGTGGGACACGGACAGAGACGTGGGTGGGTGGGGACACGGACAGAGGCGTGGGTGGGGGGGGGGGACACGGACAGAGACGTGGGGGGGGGACACGGACAGAGGCGTGGGTGGGGGGGGGGGACACGGACAGAGACGTGGGTGGGGGGGGGGGACACGGACAGAGGCGTGGATGGGTGGGGGGGGACACATGGACGGGTACCTGAGCACCCGGAGGCGCCCTTCTTGACGGAGAATCCGGGCTCGCAGTGGCAGATGAAGGATCCCCTCGTGTTCTCACACTTCCCGTGCAAGCAGATGTTCGGGTTCAGCTCGCACTCGTTCACGTCTGGGGCACAGCGGCGGGGTGGGTGGGTGGGCATGGGGATGGAGAGTGAGGTGGGCGTGTGTGGTCATAGTGTGTGGTGTGTGTGGTCATAGTGTGGGGTGTGTGTGTGGTGTGTGTGTGTGATGTGTGTGGTAATATTGTGGTGTGTGTGGTAATGGTGTGTGTGTGGTGTGTGTGTCGTAATGGTGTGTGCGTCATACTAGTGTGTGTGTGTGGTAACTCACCCACTAACTCACCCACTCACTCACCCACTAACTCACCCACTAACTCACCCACCTTCTCACTCAGCCACTAACTCACCCACCCACTCACCCACCAACTCACCAACTAACTCACCCAGTCGCTCACCCACTCACTCACCCACTCACTCACTCACCCACTAACTCACCCACTAACTCACCCACTCACTCACCCACTCACTCACCCACTAACTCACCCACTAACTCACCCACTAACTCACCCACTCACTCACCCACTAACTCACCCACTAACTCACCCACTAACACACACACTCACTAACTCACCCACTAACTCACCCACTAACTCACCCACTCACTCACCCACTGACTCACCCACTCACTCACCCACTCACTCATCCACTAACTCACCCACTCACTAACTCACCCACTCACTCACCCACTAACTCACCCACCTACTCACTCAGCCACTAACCCACCAAATTACTCACCCACTCACTCACCCACTCACCCACCCACTAACTCACCCACTCACTCACCCACTCACCCACTAACTTACCCACTCACTCACCCACTAACTCAACCACTAACTCATCCACTAACTCACCCACTCACTCACTCACCCACTAACTCACCCACCTACTCACTCAGCCACTAACCCACCAAATTACTCACCCACTCACTCACCCACTAACTCACCCACCTACTCACTCAGCCATTAACCCACCAAATTACTCACCCACTCACTCACCCACTCACTCACCCGCTAACTCCCTCACCCACTCACACACACACTCACTAACTCACTCACCCACTAACTCACCCACTAACTCACCCACTCACTCACCCACTCACTCACCCACTAACTCACCCACTAACTCACCCACTAACACACACACTCACTAACTCACTCACCCACTAACTCACCCACTAACTCACCCACTCACTCACCCACTGACTCACCCACTCACTCACCCACTCACTCACCCACTAACTCACCCACTCACCCACTAACTAACCCACTCACTCACCCACTAACTCAACCACTAACTCATCCACTAACTCACCCACTCACTAACTCACCCACTCACTCACCCACTAACTCACCCACCTACTCACTCAGCCACTAACCCACCAAATTACTCACCCACTCACTCACCCACTCACCCACCCACTAACTCACCCACTCACTCACCCACTCACCCACCCACTAACTCACCCACTCACTCACCCACTCACCCACTAACTAACCCACTCACTCACCCACTAACTCAACCACTAACTCATCCACTAACTCACCCACTCACTCACTCACCCACTCACTCACCCACTAACTCACCCACCTACTCACTCAGCCACTAACCCACCAAATTACTCACCCACTCACTCACCCACTAACTCACCCACCTACTCACTCAGCCATTAACCCACCAAATTACTCACCCACTCACTCACTCACTCACCCGCTAACTCACTCACCCACTCACACACACACTAACTCACTCACCCACTAACTCACCCACTAACTCACCCACTCACTCACCCACTCACTCACCCACTAACTCACCCACTCACTCACTCACCCACTCAGTCACCCACTAACTCACCCACTCACTCACCCACTCACTCACCCACTAACTCACCCACTACCGGCGCGCCCAACGAGAGGAAACCGCCGTGGCAATCCCGGGATAATTGTTACTCGGCTCGCGCGTCTGTGCGTGCGTGTGTGTGCGTGCGTGCGTGCGTGTGTGTGTGCATGTTGCGTGCGTGTGCGTGCGTGTGTGTATGCGTGTACGTGCATGTTGCGTGCATCTGCGTGCGTCTGCACGCGTCTGCGTGCGTGTGTGCGTGCGCGTGTTTTTATTTGATTTTGTCCACGATGTACACTCCATTTCTTTATTTGCCCAAAAATTTACCGGTGTTGTTTTTATACCGCCGGCGACGAGCGAACGGAAACTTTTGGGCTCGAGAATAACGGAGCAGCAGCAGGAGCAGCAGGAGCAGCTGGAGTAGCAGCAGCAGCAGAATCAGCAGCAGCAGCTGGAGCAGCAGCAGCAGCAGCAGCAGGATGAGGATGATGATGAGGAGCGGCCTACCCAGGCAGGTCTTGAGGTCGATGGAGGCCATGAAGCCGTCGAAGCAGAGGCAGCGGTAGTCCCCCGGCACGTTGGTGCACTGGCCCCCGTCGCAGATGTGGGGGCTCTCCTCACACTCGTCGATGTCTGCGGGGCGAGGGGGGGGGGCGAGGAGGAGGGGCGAGGGGGGGGGCGAGGGGGGGGGCGAGGAGGGGGGGGGGCGAGGGGGGGGGCGAGGAGGGGGGGGGGCGAGGGGGGGGGCGAGGAGGGGGGAGACGAGGGGGGGGGGGCGAGGGGGGGGGCGAGGAGGGGGGGGACGAGGAGGGGGGGGGCGAGGAGGGGGGAGACGAGGGGGGGGGGCGAGGGGGGGGGGCGAGGAGGAGGGGCGAGGGGGGGGGCGAGGGGGGGGGCGAGGAGGGGGGGGGGCGAGGGGGGGGGCGAGGAGGGGGGGGGGCGAGGGGGGGGGCGAGGAGGGGGGAGACGAGGGGGGGGGGGGCGAGGGGGGGGGCGAGGAGGGGGGGGACGAGGAGGGGGGGGGCGAGGAGGGGGGAGACGAGGGGGGGGGGCGAGGGGGGGGGCGAGGAGGGGGGGGACGAGGAGGGGGGGGGACGAGGGGGGGGGGCGAGGGGGGGGACGAGGAGGGGGGGCGAGGAGGGGGGAGACGAGGGGGGGGGGCGAGGGGGGAGACGAGGGGGGGGGGCGAGGGGGGGGCGAGGAGGGGGGGGACGAGGAGGAGGGGAGCGAGGGGGGGGCGAGGAGGGGGGGGACGAGGAGGGGGGGGGGGGGGCGAGGAGGGGGGGGACGAGGGGGGGGGGCGAGGGGGGGGGGACGAGGAGGGGGGAGACGAGGGGGGGGGCGAGGGGGGGGCGAGGAGGGGGGGGACGAGGAGGGGGCGAGGAGGGGGGGGACGAGGAGGGGGCGAGGGGGGGGGGACGAGGAGGGGGGAGACGAGGGGGGGGGGCGATGGGGGGGCGAGGAGGAGGGGAGCGAGGGGGGGGCGAGGAGGGGGGGGGACGAGGAGGGGGGGGGCGAGGGGGGGGGGACGAGGAGGGGGGAGACGAGGGGGGGGGGCGAGGGGGGGGGCGAGGAGGATGGGGGACGAGGGGGGGGGGCGAGGAGGGGGGGGACGAGGGGGGGGGCGAGGGGGAGGGAGACGAGGAGGAGGGGAGTGAGGGGGGGAGACGAGGGGGGGGGACGAGGGGGGGAGGAGGAGGGGGGTGGACGAGGGGGGGGGCGAGGGGGGGGGGACGAGGAGGGGGGAGACGAGGGGGGGGGACGAGGGGGGGAGGAGGAGGGGGGTGGACGAGGGGGGGGGGGCGAGGGGGGGGGCGAGGGGGGGGGGCGAGGGGGGGGGACGAGGGGGGGGGGACGAGGAGGGGGGGGGGCGAGGGGGGGGGACGAGAAAGAGGATGGTGGTGATCGCGGTGATGACAATGGCAACAACAGCAATGGCTGTGTGGTACGAATGTGTTGTGCGGTTGTGTGGTAGGTCCACGTAGCTGTGTGTGTGTGTACACACCTGTGTGTGTGTGTACACACCTGTGTGTGTGTGTACACCTGTGTGTGTGTACACACACCTGTGTGTGTACGTACACACCTGTGTGTGTGTGTACGTACACACCTGTTTGTGTGTGTGTACACACCTGTGTGTGTGTGTGTGTACACACCTGTGTGTGTGTGTGTACACACCTGTGTGTGTGTGTGTGTACACACCTGTGTGTGTGTGTGTACACACCTGTGTGTGTGTGTGTGTACACACACCTGTGCAGGAGCGGCTGTCTGGCATGAGTGCGTATCCACTGTCGCAGCTGCACTCGTAGCTGTGTGTGTACACACCTGTGTGTGTGTGTGTACACACCTGTGTGTGTGTGTACACACCTGTGTGTGTGTGTGTGTACACACACCTGTGCAGGAGCGGCTGTCTGGCATGAGTGCGTATCCACTGTCGCAGCTGCACTCGTAGCTGCCGTCCGAGTTGGTGCAGAAGCGGTCGCAGCCCCCGTTGCGGATGTTGCACTCGTTGATGTCTGGTGTGACACACACACACACACGCACACACACGTATACAAAGACAAAGATCCCCCGTGTAGCCTTAACAGACTGTAGGGGCAAGTGCCGTTAGCGAGTAGCACCTATGAAGGCCGGAACGGTACACGAGGGGGTGGGTGGCCAGCACCACGCACGACCGCCTTTGTCTCCCCAGTGGCGATGTTTACACACCGCACCAGGTACTCATTTAAGGCTGAGTCGATCTAGGGGAGGCCGGGTCGCCAGGTTCATAGCGCAGCACGCTAACCGCTACACTACCGCTCCCCACACACACACAAAACATACACACACGTACACACACACACGCGTACACACACACGTACACACACACACGTATACACACACGCGTACACACACACACGCGTACACACACACACGTATACACACACACGTACACACACACACGTATACACACACACGTACACACACACACGTATACACACATGTACACACACACATACACGCGTACACACACACGTACACACACAAACGTACACACACACACGAGCACACACGCACACATGCACACACACGAACACACACACACACACGTACACGCATACGCGTACACACACACAAACGTACACACACGCACACACGCGTACACACGCACACACACACGAGCACACACACACGCACACACGAGCACAGACACACACGCACACATACACACACGCACACATATATTCAGTTGCACGAAAACAAAGACCCCCTTTATAGCCTCTAACAGACCATTGGGGCAAGTGCCGTTAGCGAGCACCCAAGAAGTAGGAGAGTGTGCGGAGGGGAGTGGAGTGAGATGAGAGGGGAGATGCAGCAGAGTGCGTGGAGGGGAGTGGAGTGAGATGAGAGGGGAGAGGTAGGAGAGTGCGTGGAGGGGAGTGGAGTGAGATGAGAGGGGAGAGGCAGGAGAGTGCGTGGAGGGGAGTGGAGTGAGATGGGAGGGGAGTGGAGTGAGATGAGAGGGGAGAGGTAGGAGAGTGCGTGGAGGGGAGTGGAGTGAGATGAGAGGGGAGAGGTAGGAGAGTGCGCGGAGGGGAGTGGAGTGAGATGAGAGGGGAGAGGTAGGGGAGTGCGTGGAGGGGAGTAGAGTGAGATGAGAGGGGAGAGGCAGGAGAGTGCGTGGAGGGGAGTGGAGTGAGATGAGAGGGGAGAGGCAGGAGAGTGCGTGGAGGGGAGTGGAGCGAGATGAGAGGGGAGAGGCAGGAGAGTGCGTGGAGGGGAGTGGAGTGAGATGAGAGGGGAGAGGTAGGAGAGTGAGTGGAGGGGAGTAGAGTGAGATGAGAGGGGAGAGGCAGGAGAGTGCGTGGAGGGGAGTGGAGCGAGATGAGAGGGGAGAGGCAGGAGAGTGCGTGGAGGGGAGTGGAGTGAGATGAGAGGGGAGAGGTAGGAGAGTGCGTGGAGGGGAGTGAGATGAGAGGGGAGGGGAGAGGCAGGAGAGTGCGTGGAGGGGAGTGGAGTGAGATGAGAGGGGAGAGGCAGGAGAGTGCGTGGAGGGGAGTGGAGTGAGATGAGAGGGGAGAGGCAGGAGAGTGCGTGGAGGGGAGTGGAGTGAGATGAGAGGGGAGGGGCAGGAGAGTGCGTGGAGGGGAGTGGAGTGAGATGAGAGGGGAGAGGCAGGAGAGTGCGTGGAGGGGAGTGGAGTGAGATGAGAGGGGAGAGGCAGGAGAGTGCGTGGAGGGGAGTGGAGTGAGATGAGAGGAGAGAGGTAGGAGAGTGCGTGGAGGGGAGTGGAGTGAGATGAGAGGGGAGAGGCAGGAGAGTGCGTGGAGGGGAGTGGAGTGAGATGAGAGGGGAGAGGCAGGAGAGTGCGTGGAGGGGAGTGGAGTGAGATGAGAGGGGAGGGGCAGGAGAGTGCGCGGAGGGGAGTGGAGTGAGATGAGAGGGGAGAGGCAGGAGAGTGCGTGGAGGGGAGTGGAGTGAGATGAGAGGGGAGAGGCAGGAGAGTGCGTGGAGGGGAGTGGAGTGAGATGAGAGGGGAGAGGCAGGAGAGTGCGTGGAGGGGAGTGGAGTGAGATGAGAGGGGAGAGTCAGGAGAGTGCGTGGAGGGGAGTGGAGTGAGATGAGAGGGGAGGGGCAGGAGAGTGCGTGGAGGGGAGTGGAGCGAGATGAGAGGGGAGAGGCAGGAGAGTGCGTGGAGGGGAGTGGAGTGAGATGAGAGGAGAGAGGTAGGAGAGTGCGTGGAGGGGAGTGGAGTGAGATGAGAGGGGAGAGGCAGGAGAGTGCGTGGAGGGGAGTGGAGTGAGATGAGAGGGGAGAGGCAGGAGAGTGCGTGGAGGGGAGTGGAGTGAGATGAGAGGGGAGGGGCAGGAGAGTGCGCGGAGGGGAGTGGAGTGAGATGAGAGGGGAGAGGCAGGAGAGTGCGTGGAGGGGAGTGGAGTGAGATGAGAGGGGAGAGGCAGGAGAGTGCGTGGAGGGGAGTGGAGTGAGATGAGAGGGGAGAGGCAGGAGAGTGCGTGGAGGGGAGTGGAGTGAGATGAGAGGGGAGACGTAGGAGAGTGCGTGGAGGGGAGTGGAGTGAGATGAGAGGGGAGAGGTAGGAGAGTGCGTGGCGGTGAGTGGAGCGAGACACACGGTGTGTGGTGTGTGTGTGTGTGGTGTGTGTGTGTGGTGTGTGTGTGGTGTGTGTGTGTGTGGTGTGTGTGTGGTGTGTGTGTGTGGTGTGTGTGTGTGTGTGGTGTGTGTGTGGTGTGTGTGTGTGGTGTGTGTGTGTGTGTGGTGTGTGTGTGTGTGTGGTGTGTGTGTGTGTGTGTGGTGTGTGTGTGTGTGTGGTGTGTGTGTGTGTGTGGTGTGCGGGGGGAGGGATGGCGAGGAGCAGGAGGGAGCCGCTCACCCACACAGCCCTGGCGGTCCGCCGTGCTCTGGTACCCCGGGTTGCAGGCACATTGGTATTTGCCCACCATGTTCACACAGCGCCCGTTCCGGCACAGGTTCCCACTCAGCGAGCACTCGTCCACGTCTACACGGGGGCACAGCGGAGGAGGAGGGGGAGGGGGTTATCAGAATCACCGTGGTGGCAAGGGAGATGTTAACTACCTCGCCTGGTATACAGGAGGTCGTGGGTTCGATCCCGACCCTGAAGCCGGCTGTATGTTTGGAGTTTTCGGTGTCTCTCTCTCATCATCATCATCACGGTGGCAAGGGAGATGTTAACTACCTCGCATGGTATACAGGAGGTCGAGGGTTCGATCCCGACCCTGACGAAGCCTGCTGCTGTCTATTTGGAGTTTGCGTGTCTCTCTCTCTCTCATCATCATCATCACGGTGGCTAGGAGATGTTAACTACCTCGCCTGGTATACAGGAGGTCGTGGGTTCGATCCCGACCCTGAAGCCGGCTGTATGTTTGGAGTTTTCGGTGTCTCTCTCTCTCTCTCATCATCATCATCACGGTGGCAAGGGAGATGTTAACTACCTCGCCTGGTATACAGGAGGTCGTGGGGTCGATCCCGACCCTGAAGCCGGCTGTATGTTTGGAGTTTTCGGTGTCTCTCTCTCATCATCATCATCACGGTGGCAAGGGAGATGTTAACTACCTCGCCTGGTATACAGGAGGTCGTGGGGTCGATCCCGACCCTGAAGCCGGCTGTATGTTTGGAGTTTTCGGTGTCTCTCTCTCATCATCATCATCACGGTGGCAAGGGAGATGTTAACTACCTCGCCTGGTGTACAGGAGGTCGTGGGTTCGATCCCGACCCTGACGCCGGCTGTATGTTTGGAGTTGTCGGTGTCTCTCTCTCTACCCCGCGGTCGCGTTGATTTTTTTCCGGGGCCTCTGGTTTTTTTCCCCTCCACATTTAGAATCAACGTCACCACGCGTTTAGAGTTATTTAGCTGCTGCTATGAATGTCCACGTGGTGGTGGTGATGATGATGATGGGCTGCACCGTTGAGCTGTCGTCTGTGATAGCTACGTAGCTCAGTGGGCCTTACCAGGTGAAATAAAAAAATATAAAATACGTTTAGTTTAGCATCGTGAGTGATGGATTCTGTATCCTGGGTTAAATATCTTGAATTGTGCATTATGGATCAGATTCCCAGGAGATGGATTCTGGATCTGGGATCATGGGTTCTGTATTGTGTATTACGGACCAGATTCCTAGGACATGGATTCTGGATTTGGAATAAAGGATTCTTGATTTTTTTTATCATGGATCAGATTTCCAGGATATAGATTCTGGATTCTTGATTGCATATTCTGGATTATTCATTACGAATGCCAAGATTCTGTATGAGAGATTCTGGATTTTCTATCCCCGATTAGGGATTACTGATTGCAGATTCCAGCTTTTGGATTTTTTATTAAATATCCTGGATTATGTATTATGAATCCCAGATCCTGTATAATGCATTCCGGATTGTGCATTCTGGATTACAAATCCCATATCCTGGATTTTAAATGATAAGTTATGGATCACCAATTCCAGATCCTGGGTTTTCAATTACGTCCAACGGATTCCAGATTCCGCGCCGCAAATACTGGATTCTGGATTCACCAACTCCGCATTGCGGTAGCTTCATTATTCCAGGCTCCGGATTCCCCATCCGGAATTACGGAGGACGTCTCCTACCATCGGCTAAATGACCCGTCGGGCCAGATCTGCGATTCATAATCAAGTTTTTTGGGTGAGATCGCGTCATTCATAAATGTGTCTCACTCCATTCCCGCCGTGTCGGGTGGTGGAGGGCTACGACACATTTATAAATAACGCGATCTGACCCAAAAACCTTGATTATCAATAATGTTGGTCGCGAAAGCCTCCCACGTGTTCAACAGATCTGCGATGTTTATGGATCCCACGCCGCAGGGTTCTGGATTGCGGGGGGCCGGGCGATTCTGGGCTGTGGGGGGCCAGGAGATTCTGGACTGTGGGGGGCCAGGAGATTCTGGGCTGTGGGGGGCCGGGAGATTCTGGACTGTGGGGGGCCGGGAGATTTTGGGCTGTGGGGGGCCGCGGATTCTGGACTGTGGGGGGCCGGGGGAGTCTGGACTGTGGGGGGCCGGGGGAGTCTGGACTGGGGGGGGCCGGGGGAGTCTGGGCTGTGGGGGGCCGGGGGAGTCTGGACTGTGGGGGGCCAGGGGATTCTGGACTGTGGGGGGCGGGGGAGTCTGGACTGTGGGGGGCCGGGGGATTCTGGACTGTGGGGGCCAGGGGATTCTGGACTGTGGGGGGCCGGAAGATTCTGGACTGTGGGGGGCCGGAGATTCTGGACTGTGGGGGGCCGGGGGAGTCTGGACTGTGGGGGGCCGGGAGATTCTGGACTGTGGGGGGCCGGGGGAGTCTGGACTGTGGGGGGCCGGGAGATTCTGGACTGTGGGGGGCCGGGAGATTCTGGACTGTGGGGGGCCGGGGGAGTCTGGACTGTGGGGGGCCGGGGGATTCCGTACCAGCGCAGGCGGTCCCATCGTCGTTGAGTCCGTGACCCGGCGGGCAGACGCACCGGAAGCTTCCTTCCATGTTGAGGCAGGTGCCACCGCGGCACAACATGGCGTCGCGCTCACACTCGTTAATGTCTGCGGAGTGACGAGACACGGGCATGGGGTGGGGGGTGGGGGGTGAAGGAGGGCAGGAGATGGGGGGGTGGGGTGGGTGAAGAGGTCAGCGCACATATTTCTCACCATCTTTTCCTGATCGTACGTTGATGGTCACGGTGGGCTAGGAGATGTTAACAACCCCGCCGGGTACGCAGGAGGCCGTGGGTTCGATCCCGACCCTGACGCCTGCTGCTGTATATTTGGAGTTTGCGTGTCTCTCTCTCTCTCATCATCATCACGGTGGCTAGGAGATGTTAACTACCTCGCCTGGTACGCAGGAGGTCGTGGGTTCGACCCCGACGCCTGCTGCTACATATTTGGAGTCTGCGTGTCTCTCTCTCTCTCTACCCGTGGTCGCGCGGATTTTTTTTCCGGGCCCTCCGGGTTTTTGCTCCACATTCAGCATCAACATCACGCGTTTAGAGATAGTGGGCAGCTATCAATTTCCACCTGGTGATGATGATGATGATAAGCCCACTTCGTTGAGCTATCATTTGTCATCACCAGGTCGCATGTGAAAAAAAGCCCCAGCTATATAGCTCAGTGGGCCTTACCTGGTAAAATGAAAATAAAAATGTTTCTAGTTTTAAATCCACAAACGACGTAAGATGCGGAAAGGTGGTGGACGAAGATGGTAAAGGTCACGGCAACTTGTAGGACAGCGGTGCGATCGTGCAGTGTACACACACACGTGTGTTTTGAACTTCTTTCACACCGAACGTAGCCAGCCATGCTAATCGGAGGTTCAGTGTTGAGTCTATGGGCAGTGTTGAGTCTATGGGCAGTGTTGAGTCTATGGGTAGTGTTGAGTCTATGGGCAGTGTTGAGTCTATGGGCAGTGTTGAGTCTATGGGCAGTGTTGAGTCTATGGGCAGTGTTGAGTCTATGGGCAGTGTTGAGTCTATGGGCAGTGTTGAGTCTATGGGCAGTGTTGAGTCTATGGGCAGTGTTGAGTCTATGGGCAGTGTTGAGTCTATGGGTAGTGTTGAGTCTATGGGCAGTGTTGAGTCTATGGGCAGTGTTGAGTCTATGGGTAGTGTTGAGTCTATGAGAGTCTACGACCGAACTCACCCATGCAGTTCTTCATCATCATGAAGCCGCTCTCGTAGCCCTCGAAGCACTCGCACTCGAAGCTGCCCGGCGTGTTCACGCAGACGCCGTGTCCGCACACGTCCAGCGAGATGTGGCATTCGTCGATGTCTTGAGTGGCGGCGGTGGCGCAAGCGGCAAACAAAAACAACAACGACAACAACGACGACAACAACAACAACGCAGAATGAACCACGGTCGCCGCGCCGATCTCGCCAAGGAGCCGTGGCCATCGTCACGCGACACTCCCCGTCCACGGGAGTGTCGCGTGACGATAGATGAGGTTTTTTCCTGGATTTTTCTGTTTGCGCATAGTCACATAGTCACTTTAAGATGTTTTTTGTTTGTTGCGGTTGCACCCGATTCAAGAGCCGAATGGCTCACAGGGCTATACCTAATAAATGAAATGAAATGTCCACGTAACCGTGAGCCACTTCCTTGGGCTATCACTCAGCTCAGTGGGCTTCAGCTGGTCAAATAAAAAGTTCATCGTGGGTTTGTTCACTCCTGCATGCCGGCACGTACGTCGCGGAAAGAGGGCAGCTGCAATTCTGTCGATTACAAACATCGCAATGCAGGGTGCTTCAAAAAGTTTGCTTTTAACACTTTCTGCGAATTTGCAACAATCCCGCGAGCAATCGGCCTCCTTCCAGCAGAGGTCGCAAACGGGTTTTGATTCGTTACCCGTACCCGACCGCACCAGGGTCGCAAACGGGTACCCGTACCCTACCCGTACCCGTACCCTACCCGTACCCTACCCTACCCGAAATGAGTGACAAACGGTGACTCACCAGTGACTCACGGCCTACCCGTACCCGTACCCGGCCGCACCAGGGTCGCAAACAGGTACTCGTACCCGGCCGTACCCGTACCCTACCAGTACCCGGCCGGGTATCGGGTAGGGTACGAGTACGGGTACCCGATTGCGACCTCTGGGATGAAGCCATGTTGCAGGCGCGGGTGGGTTGATTCTAGGAACTTGAATTGTGAGAAGAGACAAGACGTTGGGAAATGAGTGACAAACGGTTACTCACCAGTGACTCACGGCCTACCCGTACCCGGCCGCACCAGGGTCGCAAACAGGTACCCGTACCCGGTCGGGTACGTGTAGCCGGGTATCGGGTAGGGTACGGGTATCGGGTACCCGGTTGCGACCTCTGCCTTCCAGGCTCCGTAGAGCCTGGAGAAGATTCCAGACACGCGCTGACGACGACGACGACGACGACGATGGCGGCGGACAAGCGGAAGAGACAATCTCGACGTGAGGCTGCAGGAATTCAAATTGTTTGGGTCTTTCGGTAATCCTGATGACGAGCGTTTGCGTCGCGATCGAAACGTCGCCGGTTTTTCGTTGGTTTTATTTTCTATTCGTTTGAAGCCCATCGACGTGACTTTACCGGAAGACACAAAGAGCAAGTGGAAGAGACTCCCCTTGACTTTTTCGAAGCCTCTTAACCACGCAACTTGTTATCATGCTCACAGTGCATCATCATCTGCTCTTCTTCTTCCATTAACAACGATCGTCTCGTAGAAGTGTTATAACTTTCGATGTAAAGCTTTCGTGACTGCAGGGATTCGTCTTCTTGGTTCTTTCGGTAAAGTCACGTAGAAGGGAAATAATAAAGTAATAAAACTAAAACATAATAAAATAATCTAATAGAAATAATGTAAAATGTAATAATATAATATAATAAGTTACGTAGAAGGGAAATAATAAAATAAAAAAATGTAACATAATAAAATAATATTATAATATATTATAATAATATAATAATATTTGTTTATTTTATTATGCTTTATTTTCATTACTTTATTACTTCCCTTCTACGTGACTTTACCGAAAGAACCAAGAAGAAGTGTTATAACATTTGTTTTGAAACCAGCGCCCTGTATTTGTGTGTTAGGAAGTCGTGCCAGCCCCCCCCCCTACACCTCCCCCATGCCCGCCACGGCCCCTCCCCCCGCCCCCCCAATGCCCCCCAATGCCCCCCAATGCCCCCCACGGCTCCCCCACAACGCCACCCACCGGTGCAGTTCCTCTCCTCGGCGTCGAGGGCGAAGCCGCTGTCGCAGCGGCACTTGAAGCTGCCGATGGTGTTGCGGCAGCGGCCGCTGTGGCACAGGCTGCTGAACACCTTGCACTCGTTAATGTCTGCCGGGGGGGGGGGGGGGGGGCGTGGGGGGGCATGGGGGGGGAGAGGGGGGGAATGGGAGGGGGATGGAGGAGAGAGGAGAGGTATGGGGGAAAGGGGGGGGAGGGGAGAGGGGAGGCATGGGGGGGAGGGGAGGCATGGGGGGGAGGGGGGAAGGGGAGAGGGGGGAATGGGGGGGGGGAGGAGGGGAAAGGGGAGGGGCATGGGATGGAGATAGAGGAGAGAGGGGGGGAATGGGGGGAAGGGAGGGAGAGTGGGGGCATGGGGGGGGGGAAAGAGAGGGTGGGTCATAGAGGTGGGGGGAGGAGGGGGAAGAGGGGACGGGGGGGGGAAGTTGGGGGGGGGGGTTGCCAAAGCGAGGGCATGATACTCATATCAGGTGGAGCTGTCCAAGGCTGAGCTCCTGACAATATTCCCCCCCACCCTGTTCTCTCCCCACCACCACCACCACCTCCTCCACCACCACCACCACCACCACCTCCTCCTCCAACCCGAAGGGAGCTGAAGCTGTCACAGGGAGCCTCTGACGGAGCCGTTGGGGAGGCTTCACGCGGCCGGGACAATTCAGCTCCTGAGACAGGTCCCGGGCGGGCCGTGGCGAAACGTCGGACACCGGCGCCGAGCGCCGCGCGGACGGAGCGCCGCGAGCCCCTGCGGGCGCCGGCGGTGGAGATTCCACGTTGCTATGGCGAGGACATCGGCCGAAATACAGCTGACGCTCGATTCGCCGGCTCTGTGGAATGATGACCGAGTAACCGTGGCAACGTCGGGTCGACGTTGGCATGGTAACCGTGCCAACGTCGGAGCGGTGGTGTAGCGGTCAGCGCTACGCTGCGCTATGAACCCGGCGATCCGGGTTCGATTCCCGCTCACGGCCAACACCGGTGACGATTATCTGAACTGATCCTGGGCCTCCCATAGGTCGACTCAGCCTCAAATGAGCACCTGGTGCGGTGTGTAAACATCGCCACTGGGGAGACAAAGGCGGCCGGGCGTGGTGCTGGCCACCCACCCCCTCGTGTGCCGTTCCGGCCTTCATAGGTGCTCGCTAACATCACTTGCCCCTACAGTCTGTTAAGGCTATACGGGGGATCTTTGTCTTTGTTAGTCTTTGCTAGTTTGTGTAGGTGAGTGTGAGTGTAGGTGTGAGAGTGTGAGAGTGAGTGCGTGAGTGTGCGAATGTGACAGTGAGTGTGAGTGAGTGAGTGTGTGAGTGAGTGTGTGAGAGTGTGTGAGTGAGTGAGTGCGAGTGAGTGTGCATGAGTGTGAGTGTCAGTACGTGTACACGTACCGATGTGTATGCGTATGTGTGTATGTACGTGTGTGCGCACCGCATGCCTAAACAGCTTTTGTTCGGCCGGATCGAGGGGGCTAAACGGGCGCGGCACGGGCTAGAGAAGAGATGGAGTGATGTGGTACAGGAGGACGTGGAGCTGAGTGGACTTGCCGATGACTGGTACCAGCGGTGTCAAGATCGGCCTCAGTGGAGGAGGCTCGTGAAGGACGCTACTGGGCAGTTGGAGGCAGTCGCCCTCCAACAACAACGGAGGGCGGAGGAGCGACGCTCACAACAACGAGCGGAGCGCCGGGTGGCTAAAGCACAGCAAGTTGGCACAGTAGGGGGCACAGGTGGTGCATCAGCCAGTCATCTCGGTCATCTCGGTCAGTCGACCCGTGGCACCTGGGTCTGCCCCGTGACCTCCTGCCAGCGGGCGTTCGACACTTCACGTGGCCTCAAGGTGCACATGGCCTGGCACAAGCGTCGTGGTGACGTCACCGCCACTTAGTGGCGAATGGCGGTTGTTGTTGTTGCGTACGTACGTGTACACGCAGGTACGCGTTGAATCTCTTTCGCGCCGTACGTAGCCAACCCGCAACCAATCTAAAGTGCGGGGGGCGGCCGTGCGGAGGGGGGGGGGCCGTACTGGGTGGGGGGCCCTTGCGGGAGGGGGCCCGCCCGTGCGGGGGGGGGGGGGGCAGACGTGCGGCAGGGGGGGTCCCGGCGCGTGCGTGCGCACCCTTGAAGAGCTGCCGCCCCGTGGCAAAGTCCCCGCGGTTTGAGAAGCCGTGGCCGCGTGGGCACAGGCGCTCGAAGTCGGCGGAGCCGGGGGGGGGGCAGCCGTCGCAGTGGCGGCCCCACGCGGCCCCCACGGAGCAGCAGCAGACGTCGCTGCGCAGACGCGGGGCCCCCAGGGCGCCGCACTCGCCCGCGTCCTCGTCGTGCGTCAGGAAGCACGACTCCAGGCGCAGGTCTGGGGGTGCGGGAGGGGCGGGGGGGGGGGGGGGGGGGGGGCGGGGGGGGGGGTGGGGGGGAGGGCGGGGTGGGGGGGGGAGGGGTGACGTGGGGGGGGGGGAGGGGACGGGGTGGGGGGTGGCGGGGGGGTGACGGGGGTGGGGGGGTGACGGGGGGGGGGGAGGGTGACGTGGGGGGGGCGGGGGGGGGGATGACCGTGTGGGGGGGAGGGAGGGGGTTCAAGTTCAAGTTTCATGTATTAGGTGTAGCCACTGTGAGCCATTCGGCTCTTGAATCGGGTGCAACCGCAACAAACAAAAACAAAACATGAACAAGAAAACATCTTAAAGTGAAAATCCAAGAAAAGGCAGCAACATTTGCAGAAAAAGCACCGTACACCAACGCTGTGTGCAAAAATCCCAGTGGGATGCAAGTCAAACAACAAAAACAACAACCACAAGACATCTTAGATTAAGGCCATCAGTCTAACTCTGTACTACAACAAACAAACATGGCC
>NC_136333.1:3596607-3633231 GCF_964198595.1 Lampetra fluviatilis | reverse complement strand
ATAATTCTCACGGCGTTTCGGCCGCAACGCAAGCAGCCGTCTTCAGCTGTAGCCGAAACGTGAGAATTATTTTATTATGTTTTATTTTTATTATTTTATTACTTCCCTTCTACGTGACTTTACCGAAAGAACCAAGAAGATGAATCCCTGCAGTCACGAAAGCTTTAAATCGAAATCGTCAAAGATGGTCGCTGTCTTCACTCAGCTCTCCTCACCTCACCTCACAATCCATCACGTTTCCTCACCTCTGATCACCTCACCTCTCCTGACTTCACCTCTCCACTCACCCCCTCACCTCTCCTCACCCCCCCTCACCTCTCCTCACCCCCCCACCCTCACTCACCCCCTCTCGTCACTCACCCCCCTCACACCCCCTCACCTCCCTTACCTCTCCTCACCCCCCTCACTCCTCACTCACCCCCCCCCTCACTCACCCCCCCTCACCTCTCCTCACTGCCCCACCCCTCACCCCCCTCACCTCTCCTCACTCACCCCCCTCACCCCCAGTCACCCATCCCCCCCTCACCCCCCCCTCACTCACCCCCCTCACCCCCCCTCACCTCTCCTCACTCACCCCCCTCACCCCCCCTCACTCACCCCCCTCACCCCCCCTCACCTCTCCTCACTCACCCCCCTCACCCCCACTCACCCACCCCCCCTCACCCCCCCTCACCCCCCCTCACCTCTCCTCACTCACCCCCCTCACCCCCACTCACCCACCCCCCCCTCACCCCCCTCACCCCCACTCACCCACCCCCCCCTCACCCCCCTCACCCCCCCTCACCCCCACTCACACACCCCCCTCACCCCCCCTCACCTCTCCTCACTCACCCCCCTCACCCCCACTCACCCACCCCCCCCCTCACCCCCCCCTCACTCGCCCCCCTCACCCCCCCTCACCTCTCCTCACTCACCCCCCTCACCCCCACTCACCCACCCCCCCCTCACCCCCCCTCACCTCTCCTCACTCACCCCCCTCACCCCCACTCACCCACCCCTCACCCCCCCTCACCTCTCCTCACTGCCGCCCCTCACCCCCCCTCACCTCTCCTCACTCACCCCCCTCACCCCCACTCACCCACCCCCCCCCTCACCCCCCCTCACCTCTCACTCACCCCCCTCACCCCCACTCACCCACCCCCCCTCACCCCCCCTCACCCCCCTCACCTCTCCTCACTCACCCCCCTCACCCCCACTCACCCACCCCCCCCTCACCCCCCCTCACCCCCCCTCACCTCTCCTCACTCACCCCCCTCACCCCCACTCACCCACCCCCCCTCACCCCCACTCACCCACCCCACCCTCATCCCCCCTCACCCCCACTCACCCACCCCCCCTCACCCCCCCCTCACCTCTCCTCACTCACCCCCCTCACCTCCACTCACCCACCCCCCCTCACCCCCCTCACCCCCACTCACTCACCCCCCTCACCCCCCCCTCACCTCTCCTCACTCACCCCCCTCACCCCCACTCACCCACCCACCCCTCACCCCCCCTCACTCACCCCCCTCACCCCCCCTCACCTCTCCTCACTCACCCCCCTCACCCCCACTCACCCACCCCCCCCTCACCCCCCCTCACTCACCCCCCTCACCCCCCCTCACCTCTCCTCACTCACCCCCCTCACCCCCACTCACCCACCCCCCCCTCACCCCCCCCTCACCTCTCCTCACTCACCCCCCTCACCCCCACTCACCCACCCCCCCTCACCCCCCCTCACCCCCCCCTCACCTCTCCTCACTCACCCCCCTCACCCCCACTCACCCACCCACCCCCCCCTCACCCCCCCTCACCCCCCTCACCTCTCTTCACTTACCCCCCTCACCCCCACTCACCCACCCCCCTCACCCCCACTCACCCACCCCCCCCTCACCCCCACTCACCCACCCCCCCCCTCACCCCCCCTCACCCCCACTCACCCACCCCCCCCTCACCCCCCTCACCTCTCCTCACTCACCCCCCTCACCCCCACTCACCCACCCCCCCCTCACCCCCCCTCACCCCCCCTCACCTCTCCTCACTCACCCCCCTCACCCCCACTCACCCACCCCACCCTCACCCCCCCCTCATCCCCCCTCACCTCTCCTCACTCACCCCCCTCACCCCCACTCACCCACCCCCCCCTCACCCCCCCTCACCCCCCCCTCACCTCTCCTCACTCACCCCCCTCACCCCCACTCACCCACCTCCCCCTCACCCCCCCTCACCCCCCCCTCACCTCTCCTCACTCACCCCCCTCACCCCCCCTCACCTCTCCTCACTCACCCCCCTCACCCCCACTCACCCACCCCCCCCTCACCCCCCCTCACCCCCCCCCCTCACCACCCCTCACCCCCCCTCACCTCTCCTCACTCACCCCCGCTCACCTCTCCTCACTCACCCCCCTCACCCCCCCTCACCCCCCCCCTCACCTCTCCTCACTCACCCCCCTCACCTCTCCTCACTCACCCCCCTCACCCCCCCTCACCTCTCCTCACTCACCCCCCCTCACCCCCACTCACCCACCCCCCCCCCTCACCCCCCCCTCACCCCCCCTCACCTCTCCTCACTCACCCCCCTCACCCCCACTCACCCACCCCCCTCACCCCCACTCACCCACCCCCCCCCTCACCCCCACTCACCCACCCCCCCCTCACCCCCCCTCACCCCCACTCACCCACCCCCCCCTCACCCCCCCTCACCCCCACTCACCCACCCCCCCCCTCACCCCCCCTCACCTCTCCTCACTCACCCCCCTCACCCCCACTCACCCACCCCCCCCCTCACCCCCCCTCACCCCCCCTCACCTCTCCTCACTCACCCCCACTCACCCACCCCCCCTCACCCCCCCTCACCCCCCCTCACCCCCCCCTCACCTCTCCTCACTCACCCCCCTCACCCCCACTCACCACCCCCCCCCTCACCCCCCCCTCACCCCCCCTCACCTCTCCTCACTCACCCCCCTCACCTCTCCTCACTCACCCCCCCTCACCCCCACTCACCCACCCCCCCCTCACCCCCACTCACCCACCCCCCCCTCACCCCCCCTCACCCCCCTCACCCCCCCCTCACCTCTCCTCACTCACCCCCCTCACCTCTCCTCACTCACCCCCCTCACCCCCCCTCACCTCTCCTCACTCACCCCCCTCACCCCCACTCACCCACCCCCCCCCTCACCCCCCCTCACCCCCCCTCACCTCTCCTCACTCACCCCCCTCACCCCACTCACCCACCCCCCTCACCCCCACTCACCCACCCCCCCCCTCACCCCCACTCACCCACCCCCCCCCTCACCCCCACTCACCCACCCCCCCCTCACCCCCCCTCACCTCTCCTCACTCACCCCCCTCACCCCCACTCACCCACCCCCCCCCCTCACCCCCCCTCACCCCCCCTCACCTCTCCTCACTCACCCCCCTCACCCCCACTCACCCACCCCCCCCCTCACCCCCCCTCACCCCCCCTCACCTCTCCTCACTCACCCCCCTCACCCCCACTCACCCACCCCCCCCTAACCCCCCCTCACCCCCCCTCACCTCTCCTCACTCACCCCCCCTCACCCCCCCTCACCTCTCCTCACTCACCCCCCTCACCCCACTCACCCACCTCCCCCTCACCCCCCCACACCCCCCCTCACCTCTCCTCACTCACCCCCCTCACCTCTCCTCACTCACCCCCCTCACCCCCCCTCACCTCTCCTCACTCACCCCCCCTAACCTCTCCTCACTCACCCCCCTCACCCCCCCTCACCTCTCCTCACTCACCCCCCTCACCCCCCACTCACCCACCCCCCCCTCACCCCCCCTCACCCCCCCTCACCTCTCACTCACCCCCCTCACCCCCCCTCACCTCTCCTCACTCACCCCCCTCACCCCCACTCACCCACCCCCCCCCTCACCCCCCCTCACCTCTCCTCACTCACCCCCACTCACCCACCCCCCCCCTCACCCCCCCTCACCCCCCCTCACCTCTCCTCACTCACCCCCCTCACCCCCACTCACCCACCCCCCCCCTCACCCCCCCTCACCCCCCCCTCACCTCTCCTCACTCACCCCCCTCACCCCCACTCACCACCCCCCCCTCACCCCCCTCACCCCCCCTCACCTCTCCTCACTCACCCCCCCTCACCCCCCCTCACCTCTCCTCACTCACCCCCCTCACCCCCACTCACCCACCCCCCCCCTCACCCCCCCTCACCCCCCTCACCCCCCCTCACCTCTCCTCACTCACCCCCCTCACCTCTCCTCACTCACCCCCCCTCACCCCCCCTCACCTCTCCTCACTCACCCCCCCTCACCCCCACTCACCCACCCCCCCCTCACCCCCCCTCACCCCCCCCTCACCTCTCCTCACTCACCCCCCTCACCCCCACTCACCCACCCCCCTCACCCCCACTCACCCACCCCCCCCCCTCACCCCCACTCACCCACCCCCCCCCTCACCCCCACTCACCCACCCCCCCCTCACCCCCCCCTCACCTCTCCTCACTCACCCCCCTCACCCCCACTCACCCACCCCCCCCCTCACCCCCCCCTCACCCCCCCCTCACCTCTCCTCACTCACCCCCCTCACCCCCACTCACCCACCCCCCCCTCACCCCCCCTCACCCCCCTCACCTCTCCTCACTCACCCCCCTCACCCCCACTCACCCACCCCCCCCTAACCCCCCCTCACCCCCCCTCACCTCTCCTCACTCACCCCCCTCACCCCCCCCTCACCTCTCCTCACTCACCCCCCTCACCCCACTCACCCACCTCCCCCTCACCCCCCCACACCCCCCCCTCACCTCTCCTCACTCACCCCCCTCACCTCTCCTCACTCACCCCCTCACCCCCCCTCACCTCTCCTCACTCACCCCCCTAACCTCTCCTCACTCACCCCCCTCACCCCCACTCACCCACCCCCCCCTCACCCCCCCTCACCCCCCCTCACCTCTCCTCACTCACCCCCCTCACCCCCACTCACCCACCCCCCTCACCCCCACTCACCCACCCCCCCCCTCACCCCCACTCACCCACCCCCCCCTCACCCCCACTCACCCACCCCCCCCTCACCCCCCCTCACCTCTCCTCACTCACCCCCCCTCACCCCCACTCACCCACCCCCCCCTCACCCCCCCTCTCCCCCCCTCACCTCTCCTCACTCACCCCCCTCACCCCCACTCACCCACCCCCCCTCACCCCTCACCCCCCTCACCCCCCTCACCTCTCCTCACTCACCCCCCTCACCCCCACTCACCCACCCCCCCCTAACCCCCCCTCACCCCCCCTCACCTCTCCTCACTCACCCCCCTCACCCCCCCTCACCTCTCCTCACTCACCCCCCTCACCCCACTCACCCACCTCCCCCTCACCCCCCCCACACCCCCCCTCACCTCTCCTCACTCACCCCCCTCACCTCTCCTCACTCACCCCCCTCACCCCCCCCTCACCTCTCCTCACTCACCCCCCCTAACCTCTCCTCACTCACCCCCCTCACCCCCCCTCACCTCTCCTCACTCACCCCCCTCACCCCCACTCACCCACCCCCCCCTCACCCCCCCTCACCCCCCCTCACCTCTCACTCACCCCCCTCACCCCCCCTCACCTCTCCTCACTCACCCCCCTCACCCCCACTCACCCCCCTCACCCCCCCTCACCTCTCCTCACTCACCCCCCTCACCCCCCACTCACCACCCCCCCCTCACCCCCCCTCACCCCCCCTCACCTCTCCTCACTCACCCCCCTCACCCCCCCTCACCTCTCCTCACTCACCCCCCTCACCCCCACTCACCCACCCCCCCCTCACCCCCCCTCACCCCCCTCACCCCCCCTCACCTCTCCTCACTCACCCCCCTCACCTCTCCTCACTCACCCCCCTCACCCCCCTCACCTCTCCTCACTCACCCCCCTCACCCCCACTCACCCACCCCCCCCTCACCCCCCCTCACCTCTCCTCACTCACCCCCCTCACCCCCACTCACCCACCCCCCTCACCCCCACTCACCCACCCCCCCCCTCACCCCCACTCACCCACCCCCCCCTCACCCCCACTCACCCACCCCCCCCCTCACCCCCCCTCACCTCTCCTCACTCACCCCCCTCACCCCCACTCACCCACCCCCCCCTCACCCCCCCTCACCCCCCCTCACCTCTCCTCACTCACCCCCCTCACCCCCACTCACCCACCCCCCCCCTCACCCCCCCTCACCTCTCCTCACTCACCCCCCTCACCCCCACTCACCCACCCCCCCCTAACCCCCCCTCACCCCCCCTCACCTCTCCTCACTCACCCCCCTCACCCCCCCTCACCTCTCCTCACTCACCCCCCTCACCCCACTCACCCACCTCCCCCTCACCCCCCCCTCACCTCTCCTCACTCACCCCCCTCACCTCTCCTCACTCACCCCCCTCACCCCCCCTCACCTCTCCTCACTCACCCCCCTAACCTCTCCTCACTCACCCCCCTCACCCCCCCTCACCTCTCCTCACTCACCCCCCTCACCCCCACTCACCCACCCCCCCCTCACCCCCCCTCACCCCCCCTCACCTCTCACTCACCCCCCTCACCCCCCCTCACCTCTCCTCACTCACCCCCCTCACCCCCACTCACCCCCCTCACCCCCACTCACCCATCCCCCCCTCACCCCCCCTCACCCCCACTCACCCACCCCCCCCCTCACCCCCCTCACCTCTCCTCACTCACCCCCCTCACCCCCACTCACCCACCCCCCCCTCACCCCCCCTCACCTCTCCTCACTCACCCCCCTCACCCCCACTCACCCACCCCCCCCTCACCCCACCTCACCCCCCCTCACCTCTCCTCTCCTCACTCACCCCCCTCACCCCCCCTCACCTCTCCTCACTCACCCCCCTCACCCCCACTCACCCACCTCCCCCTCACCCCCCCTCACCCCCCCTCACCTCTCCTCACTCACCCCCCTCACCTCTCCTCACTCACCCCCCTCACCCCCCCTCACCCCCCCTCACCTCTCCTCACTCACCCCCCTCACACCCCCTCACCTCTCCTCACTCACCCCCCTCACCCCCACTCACCCACCCCCCCCCCCTCACCCCCCCTCACCTCTCCTCACTCACCCCCCTCACCCCCCCTCACCTCTCCTCACTCACCCCCCTCACCCCCACTCACCCCCCCTCACCCCCCCCCCCCCTCACCCCCCCTCACCTCTCCTCACTCACCCCCCTCACCCCCACTCACCCCCACTCACCCACCCCCCTCACCCCCACTCACCCACCCCCCCCTCACCCCCACTCACCCACCCCCCCCCTCACCCCCACTCACCCACCCCCCTCTCACCCCCCCTCACCCCCACTCACCCACCCCCCCCTCACCCCCCCCTCCCCTCACCCCCCCTCACCCCCCCTCACCCCCCCTCACCCCCCCCTCACCCCCCCTCACCCACCCCCCCCTCACCCCCCCTCACCCCCCCTCACCCACCCTCCCCTCACCCCCCCTCACCCACCCTCACCCACCCTCACCCACCCTCACCCACCCTCCCCTCACCCCCCCTCACCCCCCCTCACCCCCCCTCACCCACCCTCCCCTCACACTCCCCTCACCCCCCCTCACCCCCACTCACCCACCCCCCCCCTCACACTCCCCTCACCCCCCCTCACCCCCCCTCACCCACCCTCCCCTCACCCCCCCTCACCCCCCCTCACCCCCCCTCACCCCCCCCTCACCTCTCCTCACTCACCCCCCTCACCCCCCCTCACCCACCCCCCCCCTCACCCCCCCTCACCCCCCCTCCCCTCACCCCCCCTCACCCACCCTCACCCACCCTTCACCCCACCCTCACCCCCCCCCTCACCCACCCTCCCCTCACCCCCCCTCACCCACCCTCCCCTCACCCCCCCCTCACCCCCCCTCACCCCCCCTCCCCTCACCTCCCCTCACCCCCCCTCACCCCCACTCACCCCCCTCACCCCCACTCACCCCCCCCCCTCACCCCCCCTCACCCACCCTCCCCTCACCTCCCCTCACCCCCCTCACCCCCCCTCACCCCCACTCACTCACCCCCCTCACCCCCACTCACCCCCCCCCCCCTCACCCCCCCTCAATCGGTGCACATCGTGACTCGCGACTCGCATTCCTGCACGTTCCGCAGGCGGTCGGCAAGATGGCGCCCGGGTGGCGGTCGTCGTTCATCGCCGCGGATGTCTCCTTCACGTTCGAGGATCACGGGGGGGGGGGTCACGGGGGGGGGGGGGAGTCACGGGGGGGGGATCACGGGGGGGGGTCACGGGGGGGGTCACGGGGGGGGATCACGGGGGGGGGGGTCACGGGGGGGATCACGGGGGGGGGGTCACGGGGGGGGGGGCATCGCGGGTTTCGTGAGGCCCTTTCGCTAGTTGTTGTTGTTGTGAAGCTTTGCGTGCGCTGACACCACAACCACCACCACAACCACCGCCGCCACCGCCACCACGAGCTCCTCCATCCGCATACCGCCCAAGACGATGTCGTTAAGAGCTGCAGACTTCAGCGCTTTCTCTCTCTGTGTGTGTGCGCGCCATCGACCCCCGCTGTGCTCCCTGGAGACGGAGGGGGCCTTTCTCGCCGGCTCAGCTTCTCGCTTCGTGGGATTCCCTCCTCCCCGTCGCGAATGTTCGTCTCTGCAGCGGCTTTGAAGCGGCGTCTAACAGAGGTCGCACACGGGGTTTGATTCCTTACCCGTACCCGGCCGCACCAGGGTCGCAAACGGGTACCCGTACCCTACCCGTACCCGGCCGGGTATCGGGTACCTGATTGCGACCTCTGGGATGAAGCCATGTTGCAGGCGCGGGTGGGTTGATGCTAGGAACTTGAATTGTGAGAAGAGACAAGACGTTGGGAAATGAGTGACAAACGGTGACTCAGCAGTGACTCACGGCCTACCCGTACCCGTACCCGGCCGCACCAGGGTCGCAAATGGCTACCCATACCCGGCCGGGTACGGGTAGACCGGGTATCGGGTAGGGTACGGGTATCGGGTACCCGGTTGCGACCTCTGGCGTCTAAAAAAGAAACGGCGAAAGCACACGGCGCGTTTTTCTTGAGTTCGTTTATTCCATTTGGCTCTCCTCATCCTTCTCCCCTCATACTCTGTGGTTCTTTCGGTAAAGTCGCGTAGAATGGAAGTAATAAAATAATAAAAAGAAAACATTTATTATTTTATTACTTCCCTTCTACGTGACTTTACCGAAAGAACCAAGAAGATGAATCCCTGCAGTCACGAAAGCTTTAAATCGAAATTTAACATATCGACAGTTCCACTGCTGGATATTTTTTTCCGCTTGAGGACGACTCCTCGCATTGCGATGGAAACGTCGTGATAGATTATACACTGGTCAACACACTGTTTCTGGCATAAGGTATTCCAATGGGTTTAAGGTTATTTTAGGGGTGCCGATTCCAAATCTGGCATCGGTTTTTGTCTATCACATCAGGTTTTTAAGATATCAAATATTGCATTTTCAATAAAAAATGCGGAAGAAAAATATTAAATAAATGTGGATATCTACATGAAATGATATTATAAGCACACTATCCTAGAAATACAGCACCATATTTTAACACTAAAGCAGTCACTGACTCGCAACAACTTGCAAGCATAAGTGACAGAGTTAATTTCGGGTAAAATCAATGAAAATGGGGTATGCCGATAGCATACAAATGATGTGATAGAGCAAATCTGAGATCAGATTTGAAATCGGCACCCTGAAATTAGTCTAAAACAGCTGCAAAAGTCCAGGCCAGAAAAAAATTATTTTTTGTTGTTGTTGACCAGTGTTTTCTTTTGTTTTATTTTATTTTCCTTCCCACGTGACTTTAACCGAAAGAACCAAAGGGTGAGGATTCCTGCAGTCACGAAAGCTTCGAATCGAGATCTCTGCTTCTCGTTTGCCCCCTTTTCCTTGATCTTACAAGACGCCTTGAGACGTGGGTGGAAGGCGCCCTACAAATACACGTACATTTTTCGATTGAATTATTATTTTATTTTATTATAATATTTTATTATTTTATTTTAATATTTTATTTTATTATGTTTTTTTTATTATTTTTTTATTTCCCTTCTACGTGACTTTACCGAAAGAACCAAGAAGATGACACGTCAATTGTCATCGCCGTCATCAGCACTGCGCTCTGTTCTGGATTCTAAATTGATTCTGGATTGATTCTGGATTCTGGATTGAGCCACAGTCGCACCGAATCTGCCACCTGGAGATCTGTGACGGGTTTTTGTTGTTCCCAAAGTGTCCATTGGGTGGCCCCCCTCTACTCCCAAAGCAGAGGTCGCAACCGGGTACCCGATACCCGTACCCTACCCGATACCCGGCTACCCGTACCCGGCCGGGTACGGGTACGGGTAGACCGTGAGTCACTGGTGAGTCACCGTTTGTCACTCATTTCCCAACGTCTTGTCTCTTCTCACAGTTCAAGTTCCTAGAATCAACCCACCCGCGCCTGCAACGTGGCTTCATCCCAGAGGTCGCAAACGGGTACCCGATACCCGATACCCGGCCGGGTACGAGTAGGGTACGGGTACGGCCGGGTACGGGTACACGTTTGCGACCCTGGTGCGGCCGGGTACGGGTAAGGAATCAAAACCCGTTTGCGACCTCTGCCGCACAGATGTTGAGGTCGTCCGTGTCTCAGCGGCTGAAGTTCACCGCCACGCGCTCTAGAGAGCGCAATCGCCCCGCGGACACGGCGACGCTTTTTTTTATTGTAACTTAAAACTTTCGTGACTGCTGGAATTCATATTCTTACGCTTCTTTCGGTAAAGTATAACGTGGATGGATAAAAAAATATATAATGAAAAAAAAGTGATGAAAACAGGCTATTAATTCTAGATTTGAAGCTTTCGTGACTGCAAGGATTCATACACGTAGGTAAAAAAAATCTAACGAAATAAATGAAAAAACAACTTAATTAAATCACGACGTTTCGGGCGCAACACAAGCGTCCTTCTTCAGCACAACCGCTTAAGTGTGACACACTTAAGCGAAACGTCGTGATTTAATTTAGTTGATTTCATTCATTTCTTGGTTCTTTCGGTAAAGTCACGTAGAAGGGAAATAATGAAATAATAAAATTAAACACCGACAGACCTGTTCTTCACCTGAGGACGGCTGCTTGCGTTGTGGCCGAAACGTCGTGAGAATTGTATTTCATTATGTTTTATTTTTGTTATTTTATTATTTCCCTTCTACGTGACTTTACCGAAAGAACCAAAAAGATGAATCCCTGCAGTCACGAAAGCTTTACATCGAAAATCATTTATTTCGTTAGATTTTTTTTTTTACCTACGTGACTTTACCGAAAAAACCAAAGAGCAGACTATTTTTAATCACTTTATTTTGTATTTTTATTTTTTATTTCGACACGACTCTAACAAACATCCCCCCCCACACAGAGATATGTTTAACACGTGCGCTTTGCGTAAGCATTAATTATTTAAGGGACGAAACAGGTGAACTTCTCCGCAAGTCTGTCTGTCGCCTGATGAAGCTGCTTGTAATTACTGACGAAACGTCGCGGTACTCAGATTGTAAATGTTGTGGCTTGGCTCTCCAACACACCGGTGTGCTGTACTAGTACACTACACTATACACTACACTACTATACACTACACTACTATACACTACACTACTATACACTACACTACTATACACTACACTACTATACACTACACTGCTATACACTACATTATACACTACACTATACACTACACTACTACACACTACACTATACACTACTATACACTACACTACTATACACTACACTACTATACACTACACTACTATACACTACACTATACACTACACTAAACACTACACTATACACTACTATACACTACACTACTATACACTACACTACTATACACTACCCTACTATACACTACACTATACACTACACTATACACTACACTACTATATACTACACTATACACTACATTATACACTACACTATACACTACACTACTATACACTCCATGATACACTACACTATACACTACACTACTACACACTACACTATACACTACACTACTATACACTACACTACTATACACTACACTACTATACACTACTATACACTACACTGCTATACACTACATTATACACTACACTATACACTACACTACTACACACTACATTATACACTACACTACTATACACTACACTACTATACACTACCCTACTATACACTACACTATACACTACACTATACACTACTATACACTACACTACTATACACTACACTACTATACACTACCCTACTATACACTACACTATACACTACACTATACACTACACTACTATATACTACACTATACACTACATTATACACTACACTATACACTACACTACTATACACTCCATGATACACTACACTATACACTACACTACTATACACTCCATGATACACTACACTACTATACACTCCATGATACACTACACAATACACTACACTATACACTACACTACTATACACTCCATGATACACTACACTACTATACACTCCATGATACACTACACTATACACTACACTACTATACACTACACTATATACTACACTACTATACACTCCATGATACACTACACTATACACTACACTACTATGCACTACACTACTATACACTACACTATACACTACACTACTATACACTCCATGATACACTACACTATACACTACTATACACTACTATACACTACACTATACACTACACTACTATACATTACACTACTATACACTACACTACTATACACTCCACGAAACACTACACTACTATACACTACTATACACTACACTATACACTACACTACTATACACTGGCACTACACACTAGTGCTGTACTAGTGACGAATTGGCCACGTTCTGTTCACGTGACAACCCTCGCTAGTTGGCTGTGTCGGGTGGTGGCGGGTGAGTGAGGGGGGTGAGTGAGGGGGTGAGTGAGGGGAGGTGAGGGGGTGAGTGACGGGAGGTGAGGGGGTGAATGAGGGGGGTGAGTGAGGGGGTGAGTGAGGGGGGGTGAGTGAGGGGAGGTGAGGGGGTGAGTGAGGGGAGGTGAGGGGGTGAATGAGGGGGGTGAGTGAGGGGGTGAGTGAGGGGGGGGTGAGGGGGTGAGTGAGGGGGGGTGAGTGAGGGGAGGTGAGGGGGTTGAGTGAGGGGAGGTGAGGGGGTGAATGAGGGGGGTGAGTGAGGGGGTGAGTGAGGAGGGGTGAGTGAGGGGAGGGGGTGAGTGAGGGGGTGAGTGAGGGGAGTGAGGGGGGTGAGTGAGGGGAGGTGAGGGGGTGAGTGAGGGGAGGTGAGGGGAGTGAGGGGGGTGAGTGAGGGGAGGTGAGGGGGTGAGTGAGGGGAGTGAGGGGGGTTAGTGAGGAGAGGTGAGGGGGGTGAGTGAGGGGGGGTGAGGGGGGTTAGTGAGGGGAGTGAGGGGGGTGAGTGAGGGGAGGTGAGGGGGTGAGTGCGGGGTGAGTGAGGGGAGGTGAGGGGGTGAGTGAGGGGAGGTGAGGGGAGTGAGGGGGGTGAGTGAGGGGAGGTGAGGGGGTGAGTGAGGGGAGGTGAGGGGAGTGAGGGGGGTTAGTGAGGAGAGGTGAGGGGGGTGAGTGAGGGGGGGTGAGGGGGGTTAGTGAGGGGAGGTGAGGGGAGTGAGGGGGGTGAGTGAGGGGAGGTGAGGGGGTGAGTGAGGGGGTGAGTGAGGGGAGGTGAGGGGAGTGAGGGGGGTGAGTGAGGGGAGGTGAGGGGGTGAGTGAGGGGAGGTGAGGGGAGTGAGGGGGGTGAGTGAGGGGAGGTGAGGGGGTGAGTGAGGGGAGGTGAGGGGAGTGAGGGGGGTGAGTGAGGGGAGGTGAGGGGGTGAGTGAGGGGAGGTGAGGGGAGTGAGGGGGTTAGTGAGGAGAGGTGAGGGGGGGGGTGAGTAAGGGGGTGAGTAAGGGGGGTGAGTGAGGGGGGGTGAGTGAGTGAGTGAGGGGGGTGAAGTGAGGTGACTGTGGAGAGAGATTTGGTGCGAGCAGCAGCAGGAGGAGGAGGAGGAGAGGGTGGGAGCAGTAGGAGGGGGGGTGAGGAGGAGGAGAGGGAGGGAGCGAGAGGAGGGGGGGGGTGAGAGAGAGGGGAGCAGAGGGAGGGGAGAGACGAAGCGGTCCGGGTTCCTGTCCACACGCAACTTTGCCCCAGCGCCTCCTCCATCTCCTCCTCCTGCATCTCCTCCTCCTCCATCTCCTCCTCCTCCATCTCCTCCTCCTCCATCTCCTCGCCTTCGCTGCCACCACCACCCTTGTTTGTCATCTCTCGGCCATCGCGCAGGGGAGCAGCAACAACATCAACAGCAACAACCACAACAACAACAACAACAGCAGCAGCAGCAACATCAACAACATCAACAACCACAACAACAGCAGCAGCATCAACAACATCAACAACATCAACAACATCAACAACCACAACAACAGCAGCAGCAGCAACATCAGCAACATCAACAACATCAACAACCACAGCAACAACAGCAACAGCAGCAGGAAAGAGGCCGCGGGGTTGTGGCGTGCGGCTCTCTCCTCGCCGCTGACGCCGCCGCCGTCGCGCCCGAGGTAAAAGGCGGCGGAAGCGAGGTGCACCTAGCCTGGCACCCAGCCTGGCACCTCGCCTGGCACCTGGCCTGGCACCTCGCCTGGCACGTGCACCTAGCCTGGCACCTCGCCTGGCACCTGGCCTGGCACGTGCACCTAGCCTGGCACCCAGCCTGGCACCTCGCCTGGCACCTGGCCTGGCACGTGCACCTAGCCTGGCACCGGCGCTTCGCCTGGCGTCGCCGTCACTTGGCGGCGGATGTCGAGAGACGGCGGAGGGCGCGAGTGTGAGAGAGTGTCAGTGAGTGTGTGAGTGTGTCAGTGTGTGTGTGAGAGTGTGTGAGAGTGTGTGAGTGTGAGTGTGTGAGAGTGTGTGAGTGTCAGTGTGAGTGTGTGTGAGTGTCAGTAAGTGTGTGTCAGTAAGAGTGTGTGTGAGTGTCAGTGAGTGTGAGAGTGTGTAAGTGTGTGTCAGTAAGAGTGTGTGTGTGTCAGTAAGAGTGTGTCAGTGTGTGAGTGTCAATAAGTGTGTGAGAGTGTGTGAGAGTGTGTAAGTGTGTGTCAGTAAGAGTGTGTGTGTGTCAGTAAGAGTGTGTCAGTGTGTGAGTGTCAGTAAGAGTGTGAGTGGGTGTGAGTGTCAGTGTGAGTGTCAGTAAGTGTGTGAGTGTGTGAGAGTGTGTAAGTGTGTGTCAGTAAGAGTGTGTGTGTCAGTAAGAGTGTGTGAGTGTGTGAGTGTCAGTAAGTGTGTGTGTGTGTGAGTGTGTGAGAGTGTGTAAGTGTGTGTCAGTAAGAGTGTGTGTGTGTCAGTAAGAGTGTGTCAGTGTGTGAGTGTCAATAAGTGTGTGAGTGGGTGTGAGTGTCAGTGTGAGTGTGTGTGTGTCAGTAAGTGTGTGTCAGTGTGAGTGTGTGAGTGTCAGTGTGTGTGTGTGTGTTAGTGTGTGAGTGTCAGTAAGTGTGTGAGTGTGTGTGTCAGTAAGTGTGTGAGTGTGTGTCAGTGCCAGTAAGTGTGTCAGTGTGTCAGTGTGAGTGTCAGAGTGGGTGTGAGTGTGTGTGAGTGTGTCAGTGTGTGAGTGTGTGTGAGTGTCAGTAAGTGTGTCAGTGTATGGGTGTCAGTAGGTTTGTGTGAGTGTAAGAGTGTTAGTGTGAGTGCCAGAGTGGGTGTCAGTGAGTGTGTGTGAGTGTAAGAGTGTGTAAGTGAGAGAGTGTGAAGCGGTGGTGTAGTGGTTAGCGCTACGCTGCGCTACAAACCTAGCGACCCGAGTTCGATTCCCGCTCACGGCTAACACCCAGTGACGATTATCTGAACCGGTCCTGGGCCTCCCCTAGGTCGACTCGGCCTCAAATGAGTACCTGGTGCGGTGTGTAACATCGCCACTGGGGATACAAAGGAGGTAATGGGTTCGATCCCAACCCTGACGCCTGCTGCTATAGATTTGAAGTTTGCGTGTCTCTCTCATCATCATCACGGTGGCTAGGAGATGTTAACTACCTCGCCTGGTACACAGGAGATCGTGGGTTCGATCCCGACCCTGACGCCTGCTGCTGTATATTTTGAGTTTTCGTGTCTCTCTCTCATCATCATCACGGTGACTAGGAGACGTTACCTACCTCGCCTGGTATACAGGAGGTCGTGCGTTCGATCCCAACCCCAGCGATGACTGCTGCTGTATATTTGGAGTTTGCGTGTCTCTCTCTCATCATCATCACGGTGGCTAGGAGATGTTAACTACCTCGCCTGGTATACAGGAGATCGTGGGTTCGATCTAGACCCTGACGCCTGTTGCTGTAGATTTGAAGTTTGCGTGTCTCTCTCTCATCATCATCATCACGGTGGCTAGGAGATGTTAACTACCTCGCCTGGTGTACAGGAGGTCGTGGGTTCGATCTCGACCCTGACGAAGCCTGCTGCTGTATATTTGTAGTCTGTGTGTCTCTCTCTCATCATCATCACGGTGGCTAGGAGATGTTAACTACCTCGCCTGGTGTACAGGAGGTCGTGGGTTCGATCTCGACCCTGACGAAGCCTGCTGCTGCTGTATATTTGTAGTCTGCGTGTCTCTCTCCTTGTGGTCGCGTGGATTTTTCTCTGGGTCCTCCGCTTTTCCCCTCCGCATTTAGAATCGACATCACCAAGCGCTTATAAAAGTCCAGGCGATGATGATGGTGATGATGAAAAGCCACGTGGCTGAGCTGTCATTTGTAGCGATGTCGCTTCTGAATAAGTAATATTTAAAAATACTTTTTATTTTTTTTAAACACGCTTTCATGAAATGTACCCTACTCGTAATGGCAAAACTCCACGACTCCAGGAAGTGGCCATAACGTAAGGGACCCTGGTGATTTACAGCCAACGTCAGTTGAGCGTGGACAATTAGACCCAAGCCGAAACATAACATATAAAAAAGAATATGTAAAAAAATATTTTTAATTTTTATATGATATAATATGGTATTGTCATCAGTATGACACAAGTATACCAAGTTTACAGTCGATACCACATTGGGAAGTGGGTTAAAATTGAGGTACAAGATTTGAGGATACTACAACAACAACAACGACAACAACAGACAGAGTGAGTTAAATAAAAGCGTGTAACGTGGAATAATAATAAAAGTGTTGCGTAGCAGAGCCCAGTGAGGCCTTACATGGAAAACTACTAAGACGTTCATTTTTAGTGAGCGAGTGTGTGAGAGTGTTGGAGAGTGTGCGTGGGGGTGAGTGTGTGAGTGGGTGAGTGTGAGTGAGATTGACCGAGTGAGGGTGAGTGGGTGAGTAGGTGATTGTGAGCGAGATTGACTGAGTGAGGGTGAGTGGGTGAGTGAGAATGACTGAGTGAGGGTGGGTGAGTGAGGTTGACTGAGTGAGGGTGAGTGTGTAAGTGGGTGAGTGTGAGTGAGATTGACTGAGTGAGGGTGAGTGTGTGAGTGGGTGAGTGAGGGTGAGTGGGTGAGTGGGTGAGTGTGAGTGAGATTGACCGAGTGAGGGTGAGTGTATGAGTGGGTGAGTGAGGGTGAAATTGACTGAGTGAGGGTGAGTGTGTGAGTGGGTGAGTGTGAGTGAGGGTGAGTGTGTGAGTGTGAGTGAGATTGACTGAGTGAGGGTGAGTGGGTGAGTGAGGGTGAGATTGACTGAGTGAGGGTGAGTGTGTGAGTGGGTGAGTGTGAGTGAGGATGACTAAGTGAGGGTGAGTGAGGATGACTAAGTGAGGGTGAGTGTGTGAGTGGGTGAGTGAGGGTGAGTTAATGAGTGGGTGAGTGGGAGTGAGGTTGACTGAGTGAGGGTGAGTGTGTGAGTGTGAGTGAGATTGACTGAGTGAGGGTGAGTGTGTGAGTGGGTGAGTGTGGGTGAGTTAATGAGTGGGTGAGTGTGAGTGAGATTGACTGAGTGAGGGTGAGTGTGTGAGTGAGGATGACTGAGTGAGGGTGAGTGGGTGAGTGTGAGTGAGATTCACTGAGTGAGGGGGTGAGTGTGTGAGTGGGTGAGTGAGGATGACTGAGTGAGGGTGAGTGGGTGAGTGAGGATGACTGAGTGAGGGTGAGTGTGTGAGTGGGTGAGTGGGAGTGAGATTGACTGAGTGAGGGTGAGTGTGTGAGTGGGTGAGTGTGAGTGAGATTGACTGAGTGAGGGTGAGTGTGTGAGTGGGTGAGTGGGAGTGAGGATGACTGAGTGAGGGTGAGTGTGTGAGTGGGTGAGTGGGAGTGAGGATGACTGAGTGAAGGTGAGTTAATGAGTGGGTGAGTGTGAGTGAGATTGACTGAGTGAGGGTGAGTGTGTTAGTGGATGAGTAAGGATGACTGAGTGAGGGTGAGTGTGTGAGTGGGTGAGTGAGGGTGAGTGTGTAAGTGGGTGAGTGTGAGTGAGGTTGACTGAGTGAGGGTGAGTGTGTGAGTGGGTGAGTGTGAGTGAGATTGACTGAGTGAGGGTGAGTGGGTGAGTGTTAGTGAGATTGACTGAGTGAGGGTGAGTGTGTGAGTGGGTGAGTGGGAGTGAGATTGACTGAGTGAGGGTGAGTGGGTGAGTGTGGGTGAGTTAATGAGTGGGTGAGTGTGAGTGAGATTGATTGAGTGAGGGTGAGTGTGTGAGTGAGATTGACTGAGTGAGGGTGAGTGGGTGAGTGGGAGTGAGATTGACTGAGAGAGGGTGAGTGTGTGAGTGTGAGTGAGATTGACTGAGTGAGGGTGAGTTTATGAGTGGGTGAGTGTGTGAATGAGGATGACTGAGTGAGGGTGAGTGTATAAGTGGGTGAGTGAGGGTGAGTTAATGAGTGGGTGAGTGTGAGTGAGGTTGACTGAGTGAGGGTGAGTAGGTGAGTGTGAGTGGGTGAGTGAGGGTGAGTGTGTGAGTGGGTGAGTGTGAGTGAGATTGACTGAGTGAGGGTGAGTGTGTGAGTGGGTGAGTGTGAGTGAGGTTGACTGAGTGAGGGTGAGTGTGTGAGTGGGTGAGTGTGAGTGAGATTGACTGAGTGAGGGTGAGTGGGTGAGTGAGGATGACTGAGTGAGGGTGAGTGTGTTAGTGGGTGAGTGTGAGTGAGGTTGACTGAGTGAGGGTGAGTGTGTGAGTGGGTGAGTGTGAGTGAGATTGACTGAGTGAGGGTGAGTGGGTGAGTGAGGATGACTAAGTGAGGGTGAGTGTGTTAGTGGGTGAGTGTGAATGAGGTTGACTGAGTGAGGGTGAGTGTGTGAGTGGGTGAGTGTGAGTGAGATTGACTGAGTGAGGGTGAGTGGGTGAGTGGGTGAGTGTGAGTGAGGTTGACTGAGTGAGGGTGAGTGTGTGGGTGGGTGAGTGTGTGTGAGGATGACTGAGTGTGGGTGAGTGGGTGAGTGTGAGTGAGATTGGCTGAGTGAGGGTGAGTGGGTGAGTGGGCGAGTGTGAGTGAGTTAATGAGTGGGTGAGTGGGTGAGTGAAATTGACTGAGTGAGGGTGAGTGTGTGTGTGTGAGTGGGTGAGTGTGAGTGAGGTTGACTGAGTGTGGGTGAGTGGGTGAGTGTGAGTGAGGATGACTGAGTGAGGGTGAGTGTGTGAGTGGGTGAGTGTGAGTGAGATTGACTGAGTAAGGGTGAGTGTGTGAGTGGGTGAGTGTGAGTGTGAGTGAGATTGACTGAGTGAGGGTGAGTGGGTGAGTGGGTGAGTGTGAGTGAGATTGACTGTGTGAGGGTGAGTGGATGAGTGACGTTGACTCCGTGAGGTTGACTATTTGATTGGATGAGTGTGAATGTGGTTGACTGATTATGTGAGTGGGCGAGTGTGAGTGTGTGAGTGTGTGAGTGTGAGTGAGATTGACTGAGTGAGGGTGAGTTTATGAGTGGGTGAGTGTGTGAATGAGGATGACTGAGTGAGGGTGAGTGTATAAGTGGGTGAGTGAGGGTGAGTTAATGAGTGGGTGAGTGTGAGTGAGGTTGACTGAGTGAGGGTGAGTAGGTGAGTGTGAGTGGGTGAGTGAGGGTGAGTGTGTGAGTGGGTGAGTGTGAGTGAGATTGACTGAGTGAGGGTGAGTGTGTGAGTGGGTGAGTGTGAGTGAGGTTGACTGAGTGAGGGTGAGTGGGTGAGTGGGTGAGTGTGAGTGAGATTGACTGAGTGAGGGTGAGTGGGTGAGTGGGTGAGTGTGAGTGAGGTTGACTGAGTGAGGGTGAGTGTGTGGGTGGGTGAGTGTGTGTGAGGATGACTGAGTGTGGGTGAGTGGGTGAGTGTGAGTGAGATTGGCTGAGTGAGGGTGAGTGGGTGAGTGGGCGAGTGTGAGTGAGTTAATGAGTGGGTGAGTGGGTGAGTGAAATTGACTGAGTGAGGGTGAGTGTGTGTGTGTGAGTGGGTGAGTGTGAGTGAGGTTGACTGAGTGTGGGTGAGTGGGTGAGTGTGAGTGAGGATGACTGAGTGAGGGTGAGTGTGTGAGTGGGTGAGTGTGAGTGAGATTGACTGAGTAAGGGTGAGTGTGTGAGTGGGTGAGTGTGAGTGTGAGTGAGATTGACTGAGTGAGGGTGAGTGGGTGAGTGGGTGAGTGTGAGTGAGATTGACTGTGTGAGGGTGAGTGGATGAGTGACGTTGACTCCGTGAGGTTGACTATTTGATTGGATGAGTGTGAATGTGGTTGACTGATTATGTGAGTGGGCGAGTGTGAGTGTGTGAGTGTGTGAGTGTGAGTGAGATTGACTGAGTGAGGGTGAGTTTATGAGTGGGTGAGTGTGTGAATGAGGATGACTGAGTGAGGGTGAGTGTATAAGTGGGTGAGTGAGGGTGAGTTAATGAGTGGGTGAGTGTGAGTGAGGTTGACTGAGTGAGGGTGAGTAGGTGAGTGTGAGTGGGTGAGTGAGGGTGAGTGTGTGAGTGGGTGAGTGTGAGTGAGATTGACTGAGTGAGGGTGAGTGTGTGAGTGGGTGAGTGTGAGTGAGGTTGACTGAGTGAGGGTGAGTGGGTGAGTGGGTGAGTGTGAGTGAGATTGACTGAGTGAGGGTGAGTGGGTGAGTGGGTGAGTGTGAGTGAGGTTGACTGAGTGAGGGTGAGTGTGTGGGTGGGTGAGTGTGTGTGAGGATGACTGAGTGTGGGTGAGTGGGTGAGTGTGAGTGAGATTGGCTGAGTGAGGGTGAGTGGGTGAGTGGGCGAGTGTGAGTGAGTTAATGAGTGGGTGAGTGGGTGAGTGAAATTGACTGAGTGAGGGTGAGTGTGTGTGTGTGAGTGGGTGAGTGTGAGTGAGGTTGACTGAGTGTGGGTGAGTGGGTGAGTGTGAGTGAGGATGACTGAGTGAGGGTGAGTGTGTGAGTGGGTGAGTGTGAGTGAGATTGACTGAGTAAGGGTGAGTGTGTGAGTGGGTGAGTGTGAGTGTGATTGACTGAGTGAGGGTGAGTGGGTGAGTGGGTGAGTGTGAGTGAGATTGACTGTGTGAGGGTGAGTGGATGAGTGACGTTGACTCCGTGAGGTTGACTATTTGATTGGATGAGTGTGAATGTGGTTGACTGATTATGTGAGTGGGCGAGTGTGAGTGTGTGAGTGTGTGAGTGTGTGTGTGAGTGAGATTGACTGAGTGAGGGTGAGTTTATGAGTGGGTGAGTGTGTGAATGAGGATGACTGAGTGAGGGTGAGTGTATAAGTGGGTGAGTGAGGGTGAGTTAATGAGTGGGTGAGTGTGAGTGAGGTTGACTGAGTGAGGGTGAGTAGGTGAGTGTGAGTGGGTGAGTGAGGGTGAGTGTGTGAGTGGGTGAGTGTGAGTGAGATTGACTGAGTGAGGGTGAGTGTGTGAGTGGGTGAGTGTGAGTGAGGTTGACTGAGTGAGGGTGAGTGTGTGAGTGGGTGAGTGTGAGTGAGATTGACTGAGTGAGGGTGAGTGGGTGAGTGAGGATGACTGAGTGAGGGTGAGTGTGTTAGTGGGTGAGTGTGAGTGAGGTTGACTGAGTGAGGGTGAGTGTGTGAGTGGGTGAGTGTGAGTGAGATTGACTGAGTGAGGGTGAGTGGGTGAGTGAGGATGACTGAGTGAGGGTGAGTGTGTTAGTGGGTGAGTGTGAGTGAGGTTGACTGAGTGAGGGTGAGTGGGTGAGTGGGTGAGTGTGAGTGAGATTGACTGAGTGAGGGTGAGTGGGTGAGTGGGTGAGTGTGAGTGAGGTTGACTGAGTGAGGGTGAGTGTGTGGGTGGGTGAGTGTGTGTGAGGATGACTGAGTGTGGGTGAGTGGGTGAGTGTGAGTGAGATTGGCTGAGTGAGGGTGAGTGGGTGAGTGGGCGAGTGTGAGTGAGTTAATGAGTGGGTGAGTGGGTGAGTGAAATTGACTGAGTGAGGGTGAGTGTGTGTGTGTGAGTGGGTGAGTGTGAGTGAGGTTGACTGAGTGTGGGTGAGTGGGTGAGTGTGAGTGAGGATGACTGAGTGAGGGTGAGTGTGTGAGTGGGTGAGTGTGAGTGAGATTGACTGAGTAAGGGTGAGTGTGTGAGTGGGTGAGTGTGAGTGTGAGTGAGATTGACTGAGTGAGGGTGAGTGGGTGAGTGGGTGAGTGTGAGTGAGATTGACTGTGTGAGGGTGAGTGGATGAGTGACGTTGACTCCGTGAGGTTGACTATTTGATTGGATGAGTGTGAATGTGGTTGACTGATTATGTGAGTGGGCGAGTGTGAGTGTGTGAGTGTGTGAGTGTGAGTGAGATTGACTGAGTGAGGGTGAGTGGGTGAGTGGGTGAGTGGGTGAGTGTGAGTGAGATTGACTGAGTGAGGGTGAGTGGGTGAGTGTGAGTGAGATTGACTGTGTGAGGGTGAGTGGGTGAGTGGGTGAGTGTGAGTGAGATTGACTGAGTGAGGGTGAGTGGGTGAGTGGGTGAGTGTGAGTGAGATTGACTGAGTGAGGGTGAGTGGGTGAGTGGGTGAGTGTGAGTGAGATTGACTGTGTGAGGGTGAGTGGATGAGTGACGTTGACTCCGTGAGGTTGACTATTTGATTGGATGAGTGTGAATGTGGTTGACTGAGTATGTGAGTGGGCGAGTGTGAGTGTGTGAGTGTGTGAGTGTGAGTGAGATTGACTGAGTGAGGGTGAGTGTGTGTGAGTGGGTGAGTGTCCCTGTGTGAGATTGACTGTGTGAGGGTGAGTGGGTGAGTGTGAGTGAGATTGACTGTGTGAGGGTGAGTGGATGAGTGACGTTGACTCCGTGAGGTTGACTATTTGATTGGATGAGTGTGAATGTGGTTGACTGAGTATGTGAGTGGGCGAGTGTGAGTGTGTGAGTGTGAGTGAGATTGACTGAGTGAGGGTGAGTGGGTGAGTGTGAGTGAGATTGACTGAGTGAGGGTGAGTGGGTGAGTGTGAGTGAGATTGACTGTGTGAGGGTGAGTGGATGAGTGACGTTGACTCAGTGAGGTTGACTATTTGATTGGATGAGTGTGAATGTGGTTGACTGAGTATGTGAGTGGGTGAGTGTCCCTGTGTGAGATTGACTGAGTGAGCTCGTGCCCCGCGTGGAAGAGTAGGCCAAAACACCCTGCAGAGAGGGGGGCCCTTTCTGGTGGAGAAGAGTCGCCTTCCACCAGCAGTGTCTGTGAGCAGGCAGTTGCAGGGGCTACGCCTTAGCCTTTCTGACTTTGTACAGTCCTCGAGTCTTGAAGTGTTTTTTTTTTATGTCCGTCTGGGATTTCGCTGTCCATGTGGAGCTAATTGTTAAACTATGCCTCGCGTCTTGTTTTTTTTATATTTTGTAAAGGCCCGGCAAGAGATAGTCGCCAACAAAGTTAAGAAATGAAAGTTTCATTTCAGTTTTTTTAACTCAGAAAACACAGGCAAAGGTGTCACCCCTACGCCCTCTCCCTCCCTCTCTCTCTCGACAGGGTATTTGGCCTACTCTTCCACACCGGTCACGAATTCACAAAGACAAAGATCCCCCCCCCCTACCCCCCGTATAGCCTCAACAGAATGTTGGGGCAAAGTGTGCTTAGCGAGTAGAAGCGCCTATGAAGGCGAGAACGAGTGTGTGGGTCTCTATGTGAGGCTGTGGGTCTCTATGTGAGTCTGTGGGTCTCTATGTGAGTCTGTGGGTGTGAGTCTGTGGGTCTCTATGTGAGTCTGTGGGTCTCTTTGTGAGTCTGTAGGTCTCTCTGTGAGTCTGTGGGTGTGAGTCTGTGGGTCTCTATGTGAGTCTGTGGGTCTCTCTGTGAGTCTGTAGGTCTCTGTGTGAGTCTGTGGGTCTCTATGTGAGTCTGTGGGTCTCTATGTGAGTCTGTGGGTCTCTATGTGAGTCTGTGGGTGTGAGCCTGTGGGTCTCTGTGTGAGTCTGTGGGTCTCTATGTGAGTCTGTGGGTCTCTATGTGAGTCTGTGGGTCTCTATGTGAGTGTGGGTCTCTGTGTGAGTCTGTGGGTCTCTATGTGAGTCTGTGGGTCTCTATTTGAGTCTGTGGGTGTGAGTCTCTGGGTCTCTGAGTGTATGGGTCTCTACGTGAGTCTGTGGGTCTCTATGTGAGTCTGTGGGTGTGAGTCTGTGGGTCTCTACGTGAGTCTGTGGGCCTCTGTGAGGCTGTGGGTCTCTATGTGAGTCTGTGGGTCTCTATGTGAGTCTGTGGGTGTGAGTCTGTGGGTCTCTACGTGAGTCTGTGGGCCTCTGTGAGTCTGTGGGTCTCTATGTGAGTCTGGGTGTGAGTCTGTGGGTCTCTACGTGAGTCTGTGGGTCTCTGTGTGATGCTGTGGGTCTCTACGTGAGTCTGTGGGTGTGAGTCTGTGGGTCTCTATGTGAGTATGTTGGGCTCTATGTGAGTCTGTGGGTCTCTACGTGAGTCTGTGGGTCTCTATGTGAGTCTGTGGGTGTGATTCTGTGGGTCTCTGTGTGATGCTGTGGGTCTCTTTGTGAGTCTGTGGGTCTCTATGTGAGTCTGTGGGACTCTATGTGAGTCTGTGGGTCTCTATGTGAGTCTGTGGGTCTCTATGTGAGTCTGTGGGTGTGAGTCTGTGGGTCTCTACGTGAGTCTGTGGGTCTCTATGTGAGTCTGTGGGTGTGAGTCTGTGGGTCTCTACGTGAGTCTGTGGGTCTCTGTGTGAGTCTGTGGGTCTCTATGTGAGTCTGTGGGTCTCTATGTGAGTCTGTGGGTGTGAGTCTGTGGGTCTCTACGTGAGTCTGTGGGTCTCTACGTGAGTCTGTGGGTCTCTATGTGAGTCTGTGGGTGTGAGTCTGTGGGTCTCTATGTGAGTCTGTGGGTGTGAGTCTGTGGGTCTCTATGTGAGTCTGTGGGTCTCTACGTGAGTCTGTGGGTGTGAGTCTGTGGGTCTCTATGTGAGTCTGTGGGTGTGAGTCTGTGGGTCTATGTGTGAGTCTGTGGGTCTCTATGTGAGTCTGTGGGTCTCTACGTGAGTCTGTGGGTGTGAGTCTGTGTGTCTCTACGTGAGTCTGTGGGTCTCTGTGTGATTCTGTGGGTCTCTACGTGAGTCTGGGTGTGAGTCTGTGGGTCTCTACGTGAGTCTGTGGGTCTCTATGTGAGTCTGTGGGTCTCTGTGTGAGTCTGTGGGTCTCTACGTGAGTCTGGGTGTGAGTCTGTGGGTCTCTACGTGAGTCTGTGGGTCTCTACGTGAGTCTGTAGGTGTGAGTCTGTGGGTCTCTATGTGAGTCTGTGGGTCTCTATGTGAGTCTGTGGGTGTGAGTCTGCGGGTCTCCACACGAGTCGATAGATCTTTTATTATCATTGAAACGAGACACAAACCATTCCCATCGTGCGCCTTCGCTGTGGAGGAAGAATGAGCACAGACTCCTGCATTCTGACTCTCACCACAAAGATAAAGATCCCCCGTATAGCCTGTAACGGAATGTCGGGGCAAGTGCTGTTAGCGAGTAGCATCTATAAAGGCCGGCAAGGCACTCGAGGGGGTGGGTGGCCAGCACCGCGCCCGACCGCCTTTGTCTCCCCAGTGGCGATGGTTACGCACCGCACCAGGTACTCATTTGAGGCTGAGTCGACCTAGGGGAGGCCCAGGACCGGTTATGATGATCGTCACCGTGGTGTTGGCCGTGAGCGTAAATAGAACTCGGGTCGCAGCACGCTAACCGCTGCACCACCGCTCCCCCCCCCACACACACACAAGAACCGCCATTCACCACGAAGTGGCGGTGACGTTTGTGCCAGGCCATGTGCACGTTGAGGCCACGTGAAGTGTCGAACGCCCGCTGGCAGGAGGTCACGGGACAGACCCAGATGCCAAGGGTCGACTGCCTGAGATGACTGGCTGATGCACCACCTGTGCCCCCTACTGTGCATACTTGCTGTGCTTTAGCCACCCGGCGCTCCGCTCGTTGTTGTGAGCGTCGCTCCTCCGCCCTCCGCTGTTGTTGGAGGGCGACTGCCTCCAACTGCCCAGTAGCGTCCTTCACGAGCCTCCTCCACAGAGGCCGATCTTGACACCGCTGGTACCAGTCATCGGCAAGTCCCCTCAGCTCCACATCATCCTGTACCACATCAGCTCCATCTCTTCTCCAGCCCTCGACTGATTCGGAGTGAGACCTCTGCTATCAAACTTGAGCCGGTCATGAGCACGCTGCCCAGGTGTGGAAAACTCTCCACACTACCCACAACTGCAACATCACCAATTCGGCTTTGTGGGGGTGGAGTGTTCGATGGTATAAAATACCCAGGCAGGTGCTTAGTTTTGTTGGGGCTGCTGATGGTAAGGCTCCACCTCTTAGTGGCAAGCTCCAGGTTCAGCAGCAGCGCCTCCAACTACTCCTCTGAGTGAGCAGCAATTACCAGATCATGGGCATACAAAACATGGTTGAGCAATAGGGAGCCATCCCTTGACCGCACCCGGACATCAATCAGCCTCCCATTGTATCTGTACCAGATGGAAATTCCTCCGGTACAGCTATTGAAGGCTTCACGAACCACATGGTCAAAATAGATGTTGAATAATGTGGGAGCCAGAAGACATCCCTGTCGCATTCCTATGTGTACAGGGAAAGGCTCTGACTCCCGGCCACGTAGTTTTATCCGGGCTCGCTCACCATTATGAAGGTCCTTAATGATTGTTAGCAGAGAGCACATAGAACAACCCAGAGCCCAGGCCTACTAATGGTATCATAGACCTTGACCAGGTCAATAAAGCAGAGATGTAGGTCTTGTTGGAATTCCCTACACCTCTGCTGTAGCAGACGGACAGAAAATATGGCATCTGTGCAGAACCGCCCTTTCCTGAAACCGCATTGGGGCTCCACAAGCCTCCTCAGCGTGCTGCCTAGCAAGGCGATGTTGAATAATCCTTGCCAGGACCTTTTCCGGCACACTGAGGAGTGAGATGCCCCTGTAGTTGTTACAGTCTGTGCGGTTCCCCTTTTAAAAGAGGGGGACCACCAGGGCATCCTTCCAATCCAGTGGAACCCGTCCAGTGGTCCAGACTGTTGTTATGATGTCATGTAGGGCAGTCTGTGCACAAACGCCACCCTCCCTCAGCATTTCGCTTGGGAGATCATCTCTGCCCGGTGCCTTTCCTGGTCTCAGGCTCTGGATTGCCTTCAGTACTTCCCCAACAGATAGCACCTCAGCCAGCCACTCACAGGGGGTGACTTCTTCCAATATTTGAGGCACCACAGCCTCAGCAGGGTCATCCCCACTTTGTCCCACGATGTTTTCCAAGCTGAGGGATTTTCCTTCCCCCAGGACCTCACAGAAATGCTCAGCAAATCTGCAAACCTGTTCCTGAGGATCGGAGATTGAATCACCGTTGTTTCCTCTAATGATGATAATAGGTGTGGTGCTGCAGATTACTTTTTGATGGATTTAAAGAGCGATTTATGATCGCGGGCCATTGAGACTCCATCTCCTCAGCAACCCGCAACCACCAACTATCCTTGCAGCGCCTCATGGCTCTCTGAATCTCCGAGCGAAGGCTGCGGTAAGCCTCATTCTCCGATGTGGGATGCTGTAGGCGATGAGAGTGGGCCTGTCGCTGTTTCTCAGCCAGCCTGAACACCTCCTCTGTCAGCCAAGGTCTCTGGGGAGGTCTGGACTGTGTACCCAAAGCAGCCATTGCAGCTGCATGATCCACTATCCTAAATCTTGCCCATTTCCCCTCGACATCAGTAGGAGTGGGGGACGATGCCAACCCCAGCCGCAAGCGATGATAAAATTCTCGCTTGCAACTTTCATCAGCTAGCTGAGACCATGCCACTATGGGTTTGAATGGGTTCCTGGGTGTACACCCACCACCGGAGTGGAAGAATGGCAGGCGCATCTTACAGATGACAAGTCGATGGCCAGTGGGCAGATCAGCTCCACGGTAGGTCCTGGTGTAAATGACATGGGCTTGCATCCGCTGTTCCGTCACTACGTAGTCCAGCAGATGTTCTGGCTTAGACCCGGCATGAATCCATGATGTTGTGTGGATGCGCCGATGCCTGAACAGCGTGTTGGTAATTACAAGCTCATGGGCTGCACAAAAATCTAGCAGCCTCCTGCCGTTATTAACCTGATCTGGCCCATGCCTTCCAATCACTCCAGACCAGGTGCCAGCATCATGACCAACTCGGGCATTGAAGTCACCCAACAAGATGACTCTATCCCGAGGGGCCACTTTAGCTAGCATCTGTGACAGGAGGTCATAGAATGCATCTGATGCATCGGCCTTGCCTGCATCCCTCCACGGATGTTCGTCTTTGGTGGAAGAATAAGTAACCACGACCACCACTCCTCGCCTCTGGTTGATGGGAAGGCGAGCCCAAAGTGGCCTGGGGCTTAGAGCCTCCCACACCTCACCGCCACGCTCTAACGCCCCCTTCATTCTTTTGTTCAGAAGAAGAGCCACTCCCTGTTGTTTGGCAGTCTCCTGCCCCGAGTAGAGGACTGTCCACCCCTCATGGTGGCAGTAGCCAGAACCGGTCCACCGGACCTCCTGAATGCCACAGAGATCCAGGCGGTACCGGTCCAGCTCCCGACAGAGGAGTGGCAGCCTCTCCTCCGCAGCGAGCGTTCGAACATTCCACGTGGCCATCCGTAGTGGCTTTTTGTTGTTTCTGGAGGAGCCCCGAGGGTGAAGATTCAGTCTCCTGGCTCCGCCAAATGGGGTTTGGCCAGGAGACGTCAAAGACGCCTGTCCCCCCGGGGCCTCCGGCACAAGCTTATTAATTAAATTTTTTTGTCGTGGTTTTGTGGTAATTAATTTAAGGTGGAGGGGTTACCAGCCCATCGCACCCGTCCAGAGCCCCCAATTGGCCGCAGTGGTGGTTACGAACGCCATGAGGGGAATGGCCAATCTAAATAGGCCCTCCCCCCACGACACTGCCCACCACAGCGTTGCCCGTCTGGCATCAACGAGGAGGTAGGGGGTTGTTTTTGCCGGGTCGACTGACTGAGATGACTGGCCGCCACCTACACAGACACAGACGCACACACACAAAGATAAAGATCCCCCGTATAGCCTTAACAGACTGTAGGGGCAAGTGCTGTTAGCAAGAACCTATGAAGGCCGGAACGGTACACCACCCATCAACCACCACCACCCACCAACCACATTAACTGTAACACCACCACCCACCACCACCACCACCCACCAACCATCCACAACCACAGCCAGCAGCAGCAGCAGCACCAGTGGGTCCAAGAATAACAACAGCAACAATGATAAAAAAAAATCTAATGCCGTGCGAGAGCCCCAGCAGCAGCAGCAGTATTATTATTTGTTTGTGGAGGCTGCGTGTTCCTCGCACACTGCGGTGTCGTCTTGGCCTTACAGGGACATCGGAATCTTGGGAGCGTAACACGCGGAGCCCCAACCACACGCACAGCCCCTGCACGTCCCCACGAAATCAATTCTCCACACACCCCCCCACTCCTTCCCCCCCCCACTCCTCCCCCCTCTCTTCCTCCCCCCCCCCACTCCTCCTGCCCCTTTCTCCACTCCCCCCCCCTCCTCCCCCCCCCACTCCCCCCCACCCCCCCACTCCCCCCCCCCACTCCTCCCCCCCCACACCCCTCCTCCCCCCCCACTCCCCCACCCCTCTCCACCACTCCCCCAACCCCTTTCTCCCCCCCCTCCTCATCCCTCCCCCACTCCCCCCATTTCCCCCCACTGCCCCCCCCCCCGCTCCTCCTGCCCACTCCTCTTCCCCCCCTCCACTCCACCCCCACCCGCCCCCACCCCTCCTCCAACCCCCTCTCCCCCCCCCCCACTACTCCCCCCCCTTCTCCCCCCCCCCCGTTCCTCTCCCCCCCATTCCCCCAACCCCTTTCTCCACTCCCCCCCTCCTCATCCCTCCCACTCCCCCCATTTCCCCCCACTGCCCCCCCCCCACTCTTCCTGCCCCCTCCTCTTCCCCCCCACTCCACTCCACCCCCACTCCTCCCACCCCTCCTCCCCCCCAACCCTCCTGCCCCCCCCACTCCTCCACCACATTTCCCCCCACTCCTCCTGCCCCCCCCACTCCCCCCACCCCTCCCCCCGCGCACTCCCCTCTCTACCCACTCCCCCCCACCCCCCTCCTCCCCCCCCCCCCTCCCCCCTCCCACTCCTCCTGCCCCCCACTCCCTCCACGCACTCCTCCCAACACTCCCCCCGCCCACTCCCCCCCCCACCTCCCCCCGCCCACTCCCCCCCCACCCACTCCCCCCCCACCCCTCCTCCCCCCCCCCACTCCTCCTGCCCCCCCCCCACCCGCCCGTGTAGCCTCGCACAGACTGTTGGGGCAAGTGCTGTGAGCGGGCAGCAGCGCGCCCGGCCGCCTTTGTCTCCCTCGTCGCGGTGATGAGACACAGCATCCGGGTACTCATTTGAGGCCGAGTCGATCTAAGGGAGGACTCAGAGCCGATTCGGATAAAATGGCCGCCGCGGTGTTGGTGGCAGCCGTGAGCGGGAATCGAACTCGGGTGGCCGGGTTCGGAGCTCAGCGTAGCGCGCTAACCGCTGCGCCACCGCTCTCTTCCATCACCACCACGACTACCCACAACCACCCAGCAGCTCCACCCACCATCCACCATCTCCACCCACCATCCACCACCACCCACCCACCACCCCACCCATCCACCACCCATCCACCACCCACCCACCACCCCACCCACCATCTACCCACCCACCATCCAACACCCCCACCCACCAGCTCCACCCACCCACCATCCACCACCCACCATCAACCACCCACCATCCACCACCCACCCACCAGCTCCACCCAGCAGCTCCACCCACCATCCACCCATCCACCACCCCCACCCACCAGCTCCACCATCCACCACCCCACCCACCACCCTACCCACCACCCCACCCACCACCCCATCCACCACCTCACCCACCACCTCACCCCACCACCATCCACCCACCACTCCCCATCAGCACAGCCTCCCTCACGGCGCGGGAGAGGGGGGTGGGGGCTAGCGGGGCTCTGCGTCTGTTTCGGTCAAAAAAAAACACCAGAATCTCCGCCTGGCTCTGCGTGCTGATGATGGCGTTTGGCTGTTTTTGGGGGGGCCAGGCAGGGGACGGGGAGAGACGTGGAACACAGGGGGAGAGAGAAGAGAGAGGGAGCAGACGAACACGATGTAGGCTGCTGACGCTTGGAGAGGCTCAGTGGTGGTGCTGCTTCATGGCGTGTTGGTGGGGGGCACCCCAGCCCCCCACCAACACCCCCCCCCCATCCCCCCCGTTTCAGTTTATGAAAGCAAATATGAGCAGAATTCCATCGTGTGTCTCCGCAAATACATCTACCATCAGCCGCTCCCCCCCCCCACAACTCTCTCCCTCTCGGCTTTGCAGATGACCAATAATACCAGACAGCAGCATTCCTTCCTTTTAAGCAAAGCGCGTAAACAAACAATGGGCCGGCTACGACCTGCTGGGCCTCATCAGCAGTCCTGGCCCCTTGCGCTAAACGCTTGCCGGGTCGCCAGATGTTGTTGTCAGGAGGCCGTTGGACTGCGAGAAGGGCAGCGTGCAGAACGAGAGAAGTGAGCGGGAGAGTGAGCGGGAGAGAGAGCGGGAGAGTGAGCGGGAGAGTGAGCGAGCGAGTGACCGAGAGAGTGAGTGAGAGAGTGACCGAGCGAGTGACCGAGCGAGTGACCGAGAGAGTGACCGAGAGAGTGACCGAGAGAGAGTGACCGAGAGAGTGACCGAGCGAGTGAGCGAGAGAGTGACCGAGAGAGAGTGAGCGAGCGAGTGACCGAGAGAGTGAGCGAGAGAGTGACCGAGAGAGAGCGAGAGAGTGAGCGAGAGAGTGAGCGAGAGAGAGTGAGCGGGAGAGTGAGCGGGAGAGTGAGCGAGCGAGTGACCGAGAGAGTGAGCGAGAGAGTGACCGAGAGAGAGCGAGAGAGTGAGCGGGAGAGTGAGCGGGAGAGTGAGCGAGCGAGTGACCGAGAGAGTGAGTGAGAGAGTGACCGAGCGAGTGACCGAGCGAGTGACCGAGAGAGTGACCAAGAGAGAGCGAGAGAGTGAGCGAGAGAGTGAGCGAGAGAGTGAGCGAGAGAGTGAGCGAGAGAGTGAGCGAGCGAGTGACCGAGCGAGTGACCGAGAGAGTGCGAGAGAGTGACCAAGAGAGTGACCGAGAGAGAGTGACCGAGAGAGAGCGAGAGAGTGAGCGAGAGAGTGAGCGAGAGAGTGAGCGAGCGAGTGACCGAGAGAGTGAGCGAGAGAGTGACCGAGAGAGAGCGAGAGAGTGAGCGAGAGAGTGAGCGAGAGAGAGTGAGCGGGAGAGTGAGCGGGAGAGTGAGCGAGCGAGTGACCGAGAGAGTGAGTGAGAGAGTGACCGAGCGAGTGACCGAGCGAGTGACCGAGAGAGTGAGCGAGAGAGTGAGCGAGAGAGAGTGACCGAGAGAGTGACCGAGCGAGTGTCCGAGCGAGTGACCGAGCGAGTGACCGAGAGAGTGACCGAGAGATTGAGCGAGAGAGGAAGTGAGCGAGAGCGAGTGACCGAGAGAGTGACCGAGAGAGTGAACGAGACAGTGAGCGAGAGGTGGGGGTTTACATAAAGCAAAGTTTAAATAAAAAACTGGAAATCGAACTCGGTTCGCCAGGGTTTGTAGCGGAGCGCAACACTGCCACTCCCCCGTGCACAAACACAAAACAAAAGACAAAGATCCCCCGTATAGCCTTCATAGATCGTTGGGGCAAGTGCTGTTAGCGAGGCCGGAACGGCACACGGGGGGGGAGGTGGCCAACAGCACCACGCCCGACCGCCGCCTTTGTCTCCCCAGTGCTAGCGATGTTGACTACACACCGCACAGGTACTCATTTGAGGCTGAGTCGACCTAGGGGAGGCCCGGGATCGGTTCAGAGAATCGTCACCGGTGGTGGTGGTGGTGGTGGCCGCGAACGGGGATCGAACTCGGGTCGCTGACCGCTACACTACACACACACAGATGCTATCAGCGTTCAGTTTAAATGGAGTGCTCCTTTTTTTCTCTCTTTTTTTTCTTTTTTTGCGATCAGTGGAAGCAAGAAGATGCTCGGTGTAGTCGGCACTTTGATTCGTTCATCATTTCACTAAAAAAAATGACTTTGCTTTATGTAAACCCCCGCCTCTCGCTCACTCTCTCGCTCTCTCGCTCACTCGCTCACTCTCTCGGTCACTCTCTCGCTCACTCTCTCGCTCACTCGCTCACTCTCTCGGTCACTCGCTCACTCTCTCGCTCACTCTCTCGCTCACTCGCTCACTCTCTCGCTCACTCGCTCACTCTCTCGGTCTACGTCTCGCTCACTCTCTCGCTCACTCTCTCGCTCACTCGCTCACTTCTCACTCACTCTCTCGTTCACTCTCTCGCTCTCTCGCTCACTCTCTCGCTCACTCGCTCACTCGCTCACTCTCTCGTTCACTCGCTCACTCTCTCGCTCACTCTCGCTCACTCTCTCCTCTCGCTCACATCGCTCACTCTCTCGTTCACTCGCTCACTCTCTCGCTCACTCTCTCGCTCACTCTCTCGCTCACTCGCTCACTCTCTCGTTCACTCGCTCACTCTCTCGCTCACTCTCTCGCTCACATCTCTCGCTCACTCTCTCGCTCACTCTCATCGCTCACTCTCTCGTTCACTCGCTCACTCTCTCGCTCACTCTCTCGCTCACTCTCTCGCTCACTCGCTCACTCTCTCGTTCACTCGCTCACTCTCTCGCTCACTCTCTCGCTCACTCTCTCGCTCACTCGCTCACTCTCTCGCTCACATCTCTCGCTCACTCTCTCGCTCTCATTCTCTCGCTCTCACTCTCTCGCTCACTCTCTCGCTCACTCGCTCACTCTCTCGTTCACTCGCTCACTCTCTCGCTCACTCTCTCGCTCACTCTCTCGCTCACTCGCTCACTCTCTCGTTCACTCGCTCACTCTCTCGCTCACTCTCTCGCTCACTCTCTCGCTCACTCTCTCGCTCACTCGCTCACTCTCTCGCTCACTCTCTCGCTCACTCTCTCGCTCTCATTCTCTCGCTCTCACTCTCTCGCATCACTCTCTCGGTCACTCTCTCCAGTTTTGGGCCTTCCTCGGGTCGACTCAAACGAGTCCCCGGTGCAGTGTGTAAATGTCACTGCGATTGTAAAGACAGAGGCGCCGGGCGTGGTGTTGGCCACCCACACCACCTCCATAGGGGCTGGTGCTACTCGCTAACAGCACTTTCCCCAACAGTCTGTTACAGGCTATACGGGGATTTTTGTCTTTGTGGTGTGAGTCAGAACGGAGGAGTCTAAATTTGTTCCTCAACCAATCATTCTCCACAGCGAACGCGCACAGCAGGTTTGGTTTGCGTTTGGTTTCAATGATAATAAAAGACCCACAGACTCGTGTAGAGACCCACAGACTCGCATAGAGACCCACATACTCATGTAGAGACCCACAGACTCAGAGGCCCACAGACTCACGTAGAGACCCACATACTCATGTAGAGACCCACAGACTCAGAGGCCCACAGACTCACGTAGAGACCCACATACTCATGTAGAGACCCACAGACTCAGAGACCCACAGACTCAGAGACCCACAGACTCAGAGACCCACAGACTCATGTAGAGACCCACAGACTCAGAGACCCACAGACTCAGAGACCCACAGACTCACATAGAGACCCACAGACTCACATAGAGACCCACAGACTCACGCAGAGGCCCACAGACTCACATAGAGACCCACAGACTCACGCAGAGGCCCACAGACTCATGTAGAGACCCACAGACTCAGAGACCCACAGACTCATGCAGAGACCCACAGACTCAGAGACCCACAGACTCAGAGACCCACAGACTCATGTAGAGACCCACAGACTCAGAGACCCACAGACTCAGAGACCCACAGACTCACATAGAGACCCACAGACTCACATAGAGACCCACAGACTCACATAGAGACCCACAGACTCACATAGAGACCCACAGACTCACGCAGAGGCCCACAGACTCACGTAGAGACCCACAGACTCATGTAGAGACCCACAGACTCAGAGACCCACAAACTCACGTAGAGACCCACAGACTCATGCAGAGACCCACAGACTCAGAGACCCACAGACTCACGTAGAGACCCACAGACTCATGCAGAGACCCACAGACTCAGAGACCCACAAACTCAGAGACCCACTGACTCAGAGACCCACAGACTCATGTAGAGACCCACAGACTCAGAGACCCACAGATTCAGAGACCCACAGACTCACATAGAGACCTACAGACTCACATAGAGACCCACAGACTCACATAGAGACCCACAGACTCACATAGAGACCCACAGACTCATGTAGAGACCCACAGACTCAGAGGCCCACAGACTCATGTAGAGACCCACAGACTCAGAGACCCACAGACTCACATAGAGACCCACAGACTCACGTAGAGACCCACAGACTCATGTAGAGACCCACAGACTCAGAGGCCCACAGACTCACATAGAGACCCACAGACTCGCATAGACTGAGTTATTCTCGACCGAAAATCTGCATGCCTTGTGTATTTTGTGTCGGTGTCTCCTGATTCTCCACCCTCTCCTCCTCCTCCCCCACAGCTCGCCCTCTCAACTCCTCCTCCTCGTCCTCTTCCCCTTCTCCACCTGCCGGGCTTTTCCCACGGAGCGAACCCGACCGTGGACCGGTTCCAGGGGGATCGCCGTGGCAACGAACGAGTGCTTGGAGCGAGTGAGCGGAGAGAGAGGGTGGGGGGGGGGTCGGTGGTGGTGGGTTACCTTACGAGCTGCGGAGGGAATAATCGACGTCTTGCCGAAAGGCCCCGAGGGGAAGGTAAAGCAGCTGAAGAGCGTACGAGGTGAGGGTCGACCTCGGGGAGGAGTGAACGAGCGGAGGAGCGGAGGGACAGCGAGGTGCACGGGCGAAGGAGCCGACGAACGAGCGAAATAAAAACCGTGGAGTTTGCAAGCGAAGGAAGGAGCAGCAGGCCGCAGAGCGAGCGCTTGAACCGACCCGTCGAGAGACCTGCGGACGACCCAACGAGCAAACGCGTGACCCCGACGACCGATCGAAGGAGCGATCGAATTCACAGCCGGACCAACGCAGGCCCACCGGACCAAGCGACCCCCTCCCAACACCCACGGGCCCCACCGAAACCCTTCAGCGGACGGGCAGACCGGCCGGCCGGCGGGTCCGGAGCGTCAAACGGTGGCCCCGTCATGGCGAGACGAGGGGGCGGCCGGCTCAGCGTTCCGCCGCTGCTGCTGCTGCTGCTGGTCACGTGGTCCTGCCTGGTGGCACCGCTCCTGGCGCAGCAGCGCGGGGG
>NC_136333.1:3571607-3594107 GCF_964198595.1 Lampetra fluviatilis | reverse complement strand
CCACTGCTGCTGCCGCTGCTGCTGCTGCCGCTGCTGCTGCCGCTGCTGCTGCTGCCACTGCTGCTGCTGCTGCCACTGCTGCTGCCGCTGCTGCTGCTGCTGCCACTGCTGCTGCTGCTGCCGCTGCTGCTGCCGCTGCTGCTGCTGCTGCTGCCGCGTCTGCTGCTGCTGCTGCTGCTGCAGCCGCTGCTGCTGCTGCTGCTGCTGCTGCTGCCACTGCTGCTGCTGCTGCTGCCACTGCTGCTGCTGCTGCCGCTGCTGCTGCTGCTGCTGCCACTGCTGCTGCTGCTGCCACTGCTGCTGCCGCTGCTGCTGCTGCTGCCACTGCTGCTGCTGCTGCCGCTGCTGCTGCCGCTGCTGCTGCTGCTGCTGCCACTGCTGCTGCCGCGTCTGCTGCTGCTGCTGCTGCTGCTGCAGCCGCTGCCGCTGCCGCTGCCGCTGCCGCTGCCGCCGCCGCCGCTGCCGCTGCTGCTGCTACTGCTGATGCTGGTGCCGCCGCTGCTGCTGCTGCCGTGGCTCGCGCACGCGGCTCAGGGTGGGCCACGAGCATCTCCCGTGGAACGTCAAAACCCCCCAGGGGGGTCTCGATTTAAAGCTTTCGTGGCTGCAGATTCATCTTCTTGGTTCTTTCGGTAAAGTCATGCTGAATCATTCAGACGCTGTCTTTCCGACAGGCCTGTTCTTCACCTGAGGACGGCTGCTTGGGTTGTGGCCGAAACGTCGTGAGAGTTATTTTATTATGTTTTATTTTTATTATTTTATTACTTCCCTTCTACGTGACTTTACCGAAAGAACCAAGAAGATGAATCCCTGCAGTCACGAAAGCTTTAAATATGAATGTAACTAAATTTAGATATTTTCATTTTTATGAAAAAAAACATTTTTATTTAAAAATGAAAATAACTAAATTATAATAAAATAAAAATAACTAAATTTTCAATTTTTATTTTATTATTATTTTCTACCTACGTGACTTTACCGAAAGAACCAAGAAGATGAACCCCAGCAGGTCGTCTTGCGTTGGCTCCTTTGACAAATTAGCCCCCGTTCTGGGACCGCAGCTCTCCTTGAAGCGATTCTCAGAGGTAACTCCGTGGTGTCCACTTCTGTGGGACGTTGTCCATGACGGGGGTTTGTCGGGGGCCGTTGCGCCCATTGGCCCTGCGGTGATTTGTGGACGGATTCATCGGGTGTCTCGCAGAGGTCGCAAACGGGTTTTGATTCCTTACCCGTACCCGGCCGCACCAGGGTCGCAAACAGGTACCCGTACCCTACCCGATACCCGGCTACCCGTACCCAGCCGGGTATCGTGTAGGGTACGGGTACCCGATTGCGACCTCTGGGATGAAGCCATGTTGCAGGCGCGGGTGGGTTGATTCTAGGAATTGTGAGAAGAGACAAGACGTTGGGAAATGAGTGACAAACGGTGACTCACCAGTGACTCACGGCCTACCCGTACCCGTACCTGGCCGTACCAGGGTCGCAAATGGGTACCCGTACCCGGCCGGGTATGGGTACCCGTTCCCTACCCGAAATGAGTGACAAACGATTTAAAGTTTTCGTGACTGCAGGGATTCATCTTCTTGGTTCTTTCAGGTAAAGTCACGTAGAAGGGAAATAATAAAAAAATAAACAAATAAAACATAATAAAATAATTCTCACTTGAGAATTATTAGATAATTATTTTATTATGTTTTATTTTTATTATTTTATTATTTCCCTTCTACGTTACTTTACCGAAAGAACCAAGAAGAGTGACAAACGGTGACTCACCAGTGACTCACGGCCTACCCGTACCCGGCCGCACCAGGGTCGCAAACGGCTACCCGTACCCGGCCGGGTACGGGTAGCCGGGTAGGGTACGGGTATCGGGTACCCGGTTGCGACCTGTGGTGTCTCGTGGAGACGATGGCATCATCCTGCACGTACCTGGTGCGGTGTGTAGTAAACATCGCCACTGGGGAGACAAAGGCGGCCGGGCGTGGTGTTGGCCACCCACCCCCTCGTGTGCCGTGCCAGCACTTGCCCCTACAGTCTGTTTAGGCTATACGTGGGATCTTTGTCTTTGTGTGAGTGTGTGGGGAGCGGAGGTGCAGCGGTTAGCGCTACGCTGCACTACGGGTTTGATTCCCGCTCACGTCCAAAACCGGTGACGATTATCTGAACCGGTCTCGGGCCTCCCCTAGGTCGACTCAGCCTCAAATGAGTACCTGGTGCGGCGTGTAAACATCGCCACTGGGAAGACAAAGGCGGTCGGGCGTGGTGTTGGCCACCCACCCCCTCGTGTGCCGTTCCGGCCTTCGTAGGTGCTCGCTAACAGCACTTGCCCCTACAGTCTGTTAAGGCTACACGGGGGATCTTTATCTTTGTGTGACTGTGTGTTGTGTGTGTATCGTTAACGTTTGAACTGTCGCCTGGCGTTGTGGGTATACAGCTATCGTGCTGTGACGGTTCCACCTGAAGACGGAAGTTTGTGTTGCCTCCGAAACGTCGTGATTTTTATTTTATTTTTATTTTATTTTTATTAATTTTAATTTTTTTAACCTACGTGACTTTACCGAAAAAAACCTAAGAATACAGATTCAGAAGACTTACTTTTTCTTCTTCTTTAACATACCGACACGACACTTTGCAAATTCAAAACAATAAAGTCGCCGCTGCCGCCCCTGGCACGTGGCGAGCCCCGAAGGAGACTCACGAGAGGAAGTGGGGGAGGGGGGCTGGGGGGGGGCTGGGGGGGGGCTGGGGGGGAGGGGCTAGGGGGGGGGCTAGGGGGGGGGCAGATTGCCCCGAGCGTGAGTCAAGGGCTGCAAATTTACGACTTGGCCTCTGCCCTCAATCCCCCCTCCCTCCCTCCCACCCTCCCGTCATCCCCCCCTACTCCCTCCGCCCTCCCTACCCCCTCCTTCCCTCTCCCTCCCCGCCCCCTCCCTCCCCGCCCCCTCCCTACCCCCTCCCTCCCCCCTCTCTCCATCCTCCCTACCCCTCCTTCCCTCTCCCTCCCTCCCCTTCCCCTCTCCCTCCCCCCTCCCTCCCCCATCCGCCTCCCTCTCTCCCCCTGCCTCCCCTCCCTCCCCTCCCTCCCCTCCCTCCCTCCCCTTCCTCTCCCCCCCCTCCCTGTTCTCCCTCCCCCTGCCTCTCCCTCCCTCCCCCTCCCCCCCTTCCCCACCTCCCCCCTCCCTCCCTCCCCCCTCCCTCCCTCCCCCCTCACCCCTCCCCCCCTTCCCCACCTCCCCCCTCCCTCCCTCCCCCCTCCCTCCCTCCCCCCTCCCTCCCTCCCCCCTCACCCCTCCCCCCCTTCCCCACCTCCCCCCTCCCTCCCTCCCCCCTCCCTCCCTCCCCCCTCACCCCTCCCCCCCTTCCCCACCTCCCCCCTCCCTCCCTCCCCCCTCCCTCCCTCCCCCCTCCCCCCTCACCCCTCACCCCTCCCCCCCTTCCCCACCTCTCACTCTCTCATTCACTCATTCACTCTCTCATTCACTCTCTCATTCACTCTCTCACTCACTCATTCACTCATTCTCTCACTCACTCATTCTCTCTCTCACACACTCATTCACTCTCTCACTCACTCATTCCCTCTCTCACTCACTCATTCACTCACTCATTCACTCTCTCATTCACTAATTCACTCTCTCACTCACTCATTCACTCATTCTCTCACACACTCATTCACTCTCTAACTCACTCATTCCCTCTCTCACTCACTCATTCACTCTCTCACTCACTCATTCTCTCTCTATCACACTCATTCACTCTCTCACTCACTCATTCCCTCTCACTCTCTCACTCACTCATTTACTCACTCATTCACTCTCTCATTCACTCATTTTCTCTCTCACTCACTCACTCACTCTCTTATTCACTCATTCACTCTCTCACTTACTCATTCACTTTCTCATTCACTTATTCTCTTACTCATTCACTCTCTCACTCACTCATTCACTCTCTCACCCCCCCCTCATTCCTCTCCTGCGTCCCTCCTTCACCTCTCCTACCGTCACCCGCTTTTTATTCATTCGCCTCTCCTGCTTCCCTCATTCACTCATTCTCCGTGCCTCTTGCCTGCCCTCCCTTCCCCTCTCATTATCTCCTCCTGACTCGCTCACTCTTTCGTGCATTCATTCCTTCCGTGCGTGTGAAGTGTAATTGCGGGCCAGATAGGAAATCACCACACCCCTCACTCTCCCTCCCTCACTCTCCCACTCTCTCGCTCGCTTTTTTTTTTACGACCAGAGGAAACTGTTTCCACTCTCTCTCTTGAAGCGCTCGCTCGTCACCGTGGCGTGCGCGATGACCACCACCACCACAACCACCACCACAACCACCACCACCACCACAACCACCACAACTACCACCACCACCACCACAACCACCACCACAACCACCACCACCACAACCACCACCACAACCACCACCACCACCACAACCACCACCACCACAACCACCACCACCACCACAACCACCACCACAACCACCACCACCACCACAACCACCACCACCACAACCACCACCACCACAACCACCACCACAACCACCACCACCACCACAACCACCACCACCACCACAACCACCACCACCACAACCACCACAACTACCACCACCACCACAACCACCACAACTACCACCACCACAACCACCACCACCACAACCACCACCACCGCGTGACTTTTCTTTCGTGTTGTGCGCGGGGCTTTTAGCGCCACAGCGCGTCGATTTGTAGCGTTTATTTTCATTTGTGTTGCTGGTGACTTTGTGTGTTTCATATCGAAATCGCCTCCAGTGCCTTTGCTGCTGGTGGCAATAAAAGTTGTTTAAAAGTCAAAAGTCTCTCACTTCCTCCCACTCTCTCTCTTCTCTTCTCTCCACGTTCTCATACCGTGTCAACCCAAACGGTTAACCCCGTATTGTTGTACAGGGGACTTGAGTTTTTTGTACACACAGTCGTTTCAATACCAGTAACAACAACAACAACAGCAACATGATTGTCTATTTGTTTGTGTGTTCTCCCTTGTGATGGGACTTTGTAGGATTGAAAATTGAGATTTGTAAGGCCACGGAGTGACCTATCGGGTCTCAACTGGTCTGTAACAAGTAAACCCGTAAAAACAAAGTTTTTCACTATAAATACTTTATATGTGTGGCGGCTAGAGTCTTCTCGTCCTCTGGCTTGAGATGGCTGCCACCTATGAGTCAGATGATTGTCTGCCAGTATTAAGCAATTGGTAATTAAATATTTAATTTGTTTTCCCTAAACAGTGTAAAATTTTGGAAAAAAATTTTCACGAAAATTAATTGTCACACACAACGAGTCTGTGGGGAAAATGTCAGCTCGATTGGATCACGGGAAGTGGGTTAAAAAACGAGCGAAAGATTTGCACGGTCCTAAGCAAGCAAGCGAACTTAATATAAAGGATTTAAAAATATATTCGCCTGTGGAGGACGCGGGGATCGATCCCGCGACCTTTGGCATGGGAAGCGAGGGCGCTACCAACTGCGCTACTCCGCCACGGCCTGTGGAGGGGTTACGCTCTGGGCTCCTACACTGTGACGTTCAGCCAAAGCCATGAATGAGTTGTATTTGAATAAATGTAAAATATTTTTTTTTTGCCTAAAAAGTGTAAATATTTCTTTAAAAATTTTAACGAACATTAATTGTCTCGCACAACGAGTCTGTGTGGAAAATGTCAGCTCGATTGGATCACGGGAAGTGGGTTAAAAAACGAGCGAAAGATTTGCACGGTCCTAAGCAAGCAAGCAAGCACGCAAGCAAGCAAGCAAGCGAACTTAATATAAAGGATTTAAAAAGCTAGGAGGCACTGATAAGGGGTTGACAGGTTTGCTTTCTCATTCTCCCTCTCTCTCTGTGACTCTATCTGTCTGTCTCTTTTTCTACGATCAGTGGAAACAAGAAGATGCTCGGTGTAGTCGGCACTTTGCTTCGTTCATCATCCTTTCGTGTAGTGCCACGTGGGTAGTGACGTGCAGTACCACGTGGGTAGTGACGTGCAGTACCACGTGGGTAGTGACGTGCGTACCACGTGGGTAGTGACGAGCAGTACCACGTGGGTAGTGACGTGCGTACCACGTGGGTAGTGACGTGCAGTGCCACGTGAGGTGTGACGCGCACGCGTGACGCTGTAATTCTCGATGCGACTTGGTAACGGATCCGGCTCGAGCGCGTTTGCTGCTGGCAGCAATGAACGTGGCTACAACTCTCAACTCTCTCTGCATCGCTCGCTCCCTCTCGTTCTCCCTCGCCCGCTCTTCTCTCGTCCCCTCTCTCTCTGTCTCACGCTTTCTCTCGTGGACGGCACCCTCGTGGTGTTCACCTTCTGAAGCGCTCGCTCGTCACCGTGGCGTGCGCGATGACCACCACCACCACCACCACGTGGCTTTTATTTCGTGTTGTGCGCGGTGCTTTTAGCGCCACAGCGCGTCGATTTGTAGCGTTTATTTTCTTTTGTTTGCTGGTGACTTTGTGTGTTTCATATCGAAATCGCCTCCAGTGCTTTTGCTGCTGGCGGCAATAAAAGTTGTTTAAAAGTCAAAAAAGTCTCTTACTCTCTCTCACCTCCCCCTCTCTTGCCTGCTCTCTCTTTTTTTTTTACGATCAGATGAAACAAGAAGATGCTCGGTGTAGTCGGCAACTTTGCTTCGTTCATCATTTCGTTTTTTTGTTTATTCAATGCTTTGCTTTATGTAAATCCCCCCCCCCCCCCCCTTTTTAATTTTAGATTTCACAACAGATTTCACGCTCTCTCTCTCTCTCTCCCCCCATCTCCCTCTCCACGCTCACTCTCTCTCATTCTTTCTCTCCTACTTTCACGCTCTCTCTCTCTCCTCTGCTCACACCCTCTCATTATCTCTCCCTCCCTCTCCCCCCCCCCTCTCCCCGTCTCGACATGTGGCACACACATCCCCGGGGTTGATGTTGATGGCCGCCGCACCGCAGCGAGGGCCCCGGCCGCTGCTGTTTTCACTTTGAAGCTTCACCCCGCCAAGCCTCGCAAACCTACAAGGGGGGGGAGCCCCCCACCCCCTCCTCCTGCTCCTCCTCGCGTTAAACGGCACCCCCCCCCCCCGCGCTCCCCACCCCAATCCCCTTCACCCCCCCCCCTGCCCCCCCACCCCCTTCACCCCCCTGCCCCCCCACCCCCAAACCCCCTTCACCCTCCCCCCAAACGCACACAGACCGCCTCTCGCCCACCCCCCCCCCCCCAAATGAAATAATAATATTGATGATGATGCTGATGCTGCTGATGCTGATGCTGCTTATGATGCTGATGATGCTGATGCTGCTGATCTGATGATGCTGATTATGATGATGCTGATTATGATGATGGTGATGCTGCTGATGCTGCTTATGATGCTGATGATGCTGATGCTGCTGATCTGATGATGCTGATTATGATGATGCTGATTATGATGATGGTGATGCTGCAGATGCTGCTGATACTGATGATGCTGATGATGATGATCTGGCCGCACTATTTTGCCGGGTCCACTCCCGCTGCTGGAACGGCCGCCGCTGGTGCCACGGGGTCTGGCCGCGCTCGGAGAATCTCGCGGTCCGTGCCGAGATTGGGGAACGCGCCGGGTGGAACGCGAAAGCCAAAAACTTGCTTTAATAGTACCAGGCGGGGTGTCTCGCGACCCCCATCTCTCTCTCCAGGCCAACACAGCTGGGCAAACGAAGGGGGCCCGGTCACACCTCCCCCCCACCGCCCACACACACCAATAAAACAAAGATCCCCCGTGTAGCCTTAACAGACTGTAGGGGCAAGTGCTGTTAGCGAGGAGCTATGAAGGCCGGAACGGTACACGAGGGGGTGGGTGGCCAGCACCACGCCCGACCGCCTTTGTCTCCCCAGTGGCGATGTTTGCACACCGCACCAGGTACTCATTTGAGGCTGAGTCGACCTAGGGGAGGCCCGGGACCGGTTCAGATAATCGTCACTGGTGTTGGCCATGAGCGGGAATCGAACCTGGGTTCATAGCACAGCGTGCTAACCACTGCACCACCGCTCCCCCTCACACCACCACACACCACCACACTCAAGTAGTGGCCACATCATAATCGTGTAGTGTAGCGTGTAGTGTAGTGTACAGTAGTGTATAGTAGTGTACCGTAGTGTACAGTAGTGTAGTGTACAGTGGTGTAATGTATTGTAGTGTAAAGTAGTGTATAGTAGTGTAGTGTATAGTAGTGTAGTTTATAGTAGTGTAGTGTATAGTAGTGTAGTGTATAGTAGTGTAGTGTATAGTAGTGTAGTGTATAGTAGTGTAGTGTATAGTAGTGTAGTGTATAGTAGTGTAGTGTATAGTAGTGTAGTGTATAGTAGTGTACAGTAGTGTAGTGTATAGTAGTGTAGTGTATAGTAGTGTAGTGTAAAGTAGTGGACAGTAGTGTAGTGTACAGTAGTGTAGTGTATAGTAGTGTAGTGTACAGTAGTGTATAGTAGTGTGTAGTGCATAGTAGTGTAGTGTATAGTAGTGTAGTGTATAGTAGTGTAGTGTATAGTAGTGTAGTGTATAGTAGTGTATAGTAGTGTAGTGTATAGTGTAGTGTATAGTGTAGTGTATAGTAGTGTAGTGTATAGTAGTGTAGTGTATAGTGTAGTGTATAGTAGTGTAGTGTATAGTAGTGTAGTGTATAGTGTAGTGTATAGTAGTGTGTAGTGCATAGTAGTGTGTAGTGCATAGTAGTGTGTAGTGTATAGTGTAGTGTATAGTAGTGTATAGTAGTGTAGTGTATAGTAGTGTAGTGTATAGTAGTGTGTAGTGTATAGTAGTGTGTAGTGTATAGTAGTGTAGTGTATAGTAGTGTAGTGTATAGTAGTGTAGTGTATAGTAGTGTAGTGTATAGTAGTGTAGTGTATAGTAGTGTAGTGTATAGTAGTGTAGTGTATAGTAGTGTAGTGTATAGTAGTGTAGTTTATAGTAGTGTAGTGTATAGTAGTGTAGTTTATAGTAGTGTAGTGTATAGTAGTGTAGTGTATAGTAGTGTAGTGTATAGTAGTGTAGTGTATAGTAGTGTAGTGTATAGTAGTGTAGTGTATAGTAGTGTAGTGTATAGTAGTGTAGTTTATAGTAGTGTAGTGTATAGTAGTGTAGTGTATAGTAGTGTAGTGTATAGTAGTGTAGTGTATAGTAGTGTAGTGTATAGTGTAGTGTATAGTAGTGTAGTGTATAGTAGTGTAGTGTATAGTGTAGTGTATAGTAGTGTAGTGTATAGTAGTGTAGTGTATAGTGTAGTGTATAGTAGTGTAGTGTATAGTAGTGTAGTGTATAGTGTAGTGTATAGTAGTGTAGTGTATAGTAGTGTAGTGTATAGTAGTGTAGTGTATAGTAGTGTAGTGTATAGTAGTGTAGTGTATAGTAGTGTAGTTTATAGTAGTGTAGTGTATAGTAGTGTAGTGTATAGTAGTGTAGTGTATAGTGTAGTGTATAGTGTAGTGTATAGTAGTGTAGTGTATAGTAGTGTAGTGTATAGTAGTGTAGTGTATAGTAGTGTAGTGTATAGTAGTGTAGTGTATAGTAGTGTAGTGTATAGTAGTGTACAGTAGTCTTTAGTAGTGTTGTGTATCGTAGTGTATAGTAGTATATAGTGTAGTGTAGAGTAGTGTATAGTGTAGTCTAGTGTATAGTGTAGTGTATAGTGTAGTGTATAGTAGTGTAGTGTATAGTGTAGTGTACAGTGTAGTGTATAGTGTAGTGTATAGTGTAGAGTGTAGTGTGTAGTGTAGTGTATAGTGTAGTGTATAGTGTAGTGTATAGTGTAGTGTATAGTAGTGTATAGTGTAGTGTATAGTGTAGTGTATAGTGTAGTGTATAGTGTATAGTGTAGTGTATAGTGTAGTGTAGTAGTGTATAGTGTAGTGTATAGTGTAGTGTATAGTGTAGTGTATAGTGTAGTGTATAGTGTCGTGTATAGTGTAGTGTATAGTGTAGTGTATAGTGTAGTGTATAGTGTAGTGTATAGTGTAGTGTATAGTGTAGTGTATAGGCTGTCGCGACAAGCGAAACGCCACGGTACATCGTGTAGATGTTGTTGTGGGTTTACGCCCCAACACACCGGCGTGTGCTGAACCACTAAACGAATTGGCCACACTACACTACACTATACACAACACTATACACTACTACACACTACACTACACTATACACAACACTATACACTACTACACACTACACTACACACTAGTGCTGAACCACTAAACGAATTGGCCACACTACACTACACTATACACAACACTATACACTACTACACACTACACTACACTATACACAACACTATACACTACTACACACTACACTACACACTAGTGCTGAACCACTAAACGAATTGGCCGCGTTCTGTTCACTAATTGGCTGTGTCGGGTGGTGGCGGGTTTAACGACACACACATTTACGCACTTTGAATGTCCCTGCAGTCGTTGTCAACGCTACAAGGGCGTTCCAATGGTGTCGGTTCCCATCACTGCCTGCATCACGATCTCTCCCCACCCTCTGTGCAACCTTTGAATCGTGGACGATGTTGGCCGCGAAATCCTGCGCGTTCAACTCGGACCTCTTCCTCCGACGCCCGCCACGCTCTTTGGCATCCAGCTTCGGCGCAAGCAAATACCCCGTCTCTATCGCAGAAGCGGGCAGCAGCAGCGGCAGCAAACATCTCCACCCTCTCGCGAAATTCACCTTGGGCAGGACCCTCCTGGGAGGCGAGTCTTGAGCACTCGAGACTCGCCTCACGTTCCCTGCGAAGACGCGCGTCACGGCTGGGGGGGGTGGGTGGGGGTCGCGATCGATGCAAACCGCGGCCACGTGGGCAGCCATCGCTCATCGACGGATTTGGCGATGGCCGCGAAAGTGATTCGTAGCGGCGACCCACGCACCGGCATCCGGTGGCGAGAAGCTCTGGCTCGCTTGCGTTGCGTGAATCGCCTCGACGACGACGATGACGAAGAGGATGATGATGATGATGTTCTTAATTTTTTCTTCTTGGCTCTTTCGGTAAAGTCGCGTAGAATGGAAATAAAAAATAAACATGATAAAATATTTCTCACTATTATTTTATTTTGCTTTATTTTTACTATTTCATTATTTATAATTCTCACTATTATTTAATAATGTTGAATTTTTATTATTTATTATTTATAATTCTCACTATTATTTTAGTATGTTTTATTTTTACTATTTTATTATTTATAATTCTCACTATTATTTTATTACGTTTTATTTTTATTATTTTATTATTTCCATTCTACGTGACTTTACCGAAAGAACCAAGAAGACGAATCCCTGCAGTCACGAAAGCTTTAAATCAAAGGATGATGATGATGATGTGGAGACATCAAACTCTCGCTCGCTCGCTCTCCCTCGCCGTCACCTCTCTCCCTCCCTCGTTCCCGCGCTCGCTTGCCCAGTTCTGGGAATCGTTCTCCGTGCTCGACACGGACGACGATGCCTGCTGCTGTTTTATTTGGAGTTTGCGGTGTTTCTCTCTCTCTCTCTGTCTGTTATCTTCATCACGGTGGCTGGGAGATGTTAACTATCTTGCACGGTGTGCAGCCGGTCGTGGGTTTGATCCCCATCCTAATGACAGTTGTAGTGTATTCTTTGGGTCTTTTGGTAAAGTCGCGTAGATAGGTTCAAAGAAAATAAAAATAAAAACTACGACGTTTCGATCGCAACACAAGCGGTCGAAACGTCGTCGTAATTTTTCTTATTTTCTTTGAACCTATCTACGTGACTTTACCGAAAGACCCAAAGAATATGAATTAATGCAGTCATGAAAGCTTTAAATCAAGATGTATCTGTTGTATATTTAGAGTCTGCAGTGTCTCCCTCTGTCATCATCATCATCATCACGGTGGCTAGGAGATGTTAACTCCCTTGCCTGGTATGCAGGAGGTCGTGGGTTCGATCCCCACCCTAACGACAGCTGCTGTATATTTAGAGTTTGCAGTGTCTCTCTCTGTCATCATTATCATCACGGCGGCCAGGAGATGTTAACTCCCTCGCCTGGTATGCAGGAGGTCGTGGGTTCGATCCCCAACTTAACGACAGCTGCTGTATATTTAGAGTTTGCAGTGTGTCTCTATGTCATCATCATCATCATCACGGCGGCTATGAGATGTTAACTCCCTCGCCTGGTATGCAGGAGGTCGTGGGTTCGATCCCGACCCTGACGACGCCTGCTGCTGCTGCTGCTGTATATTTGGCGTTTGCGTGTCTCTCTCTCCCCGGCTCCTCCGGGATTTAACCTCATCTTTTAGTTTGTGGAACCGGGTGGTGTGGTGGTGGTCGTGGTGATGGGCTCACTGATGAGCTGCGTGTTGTGGAAGCCAAGCGGTGTGGTGGGGGGTGTGGGGGGGGGGCTTTGGGGGTTTGGGGGGGGGGTCGTTGGGGGGTGTGGGGGGAGATCATACAAACTCCACTCGCTTACCCACCCACTCGCCCACTCATCCACTCCACCCACCTACCCATTCGCCCACTCATCCATTCACTCCACCCACCTACCCACTCGCCACTTACCCACTCACTCCACCCACCTACCCACTCGCAACTCACCCACTCACTCCACCCACCTACCCACTCGCAACTCACCCACTCACTCCACCCACCTACCCACTCGCCACTCACTCACCCACCCACTCCACCCACCTACCCACTCGCCACTCTCTCACCCACCCACCCACCCCACCCACCTACCCACTCGCAACTCACCCACTCACTCCACCCACCTACCCACTCGCAACTCACCCACTCACTCCACCCACCTACCCACTCGCCACTCACTCACCCACCCACTCCACCCACCTACCCACTCGCCACTCTCTCACCCACCCACCCACCCCACCCACCTACCCACTCGCCACTCACCCACTCACTCCACCCACCTACCCACTCGCCATTCACCCACCCACACCACCCACTTACCCACTCACCCACTCACTCCACCCACCTACACACTCGCCATTCACCCACCCACTCCACCCACATACACACTCGCTCATCCACCCTTTCACCCACTCACTCCACCCACCTACCCACTCGCCACTCACCCACCCACTCCACCCACCTACCCACTCACCACTCACCCACTCACTCCACTCGCCACTCACTCACCCACTCCACCCACCTACCTACCCACTCGCCACTCACTAACCCACCCACTCCACACACCTACCCACTCGCCACTCACTCACCCACCCACTCCACACACCTACCCACTCGCCACTCACTCACCCACCCACTCCACACACCTACACACTCGCCACTCACCCACTCACTCCACCCACCTACACACTCGCCACTCACTCACCCACCCACCCACCCACACCACCCACCTACCCACTCGCCACTCACTCACCCACCCACACCACACACCTACCCACTCGCCACTCACCCACCCACTCCACCCACCTACCCACTCGCCACTCACTCACCCACCCACTCCACACACCTACCCACTCGCCACTCACTCACCCACCCACTCCACCCACCTACCCACTCGCCACTCACTCACCCACCCACACCACACACCTACCCACTCGCCACTCACCCACTCACTCCACCCACCTACACACTCGCCACTCACTCACCCACCCACTCCACACACCTACCCACTCGCCACTCACTCACCCACCCACACCACACACCTACCCACTCGCCACTCACCCACTCACTCCACACACCTACCCACTCGCCACTCACTCACCCACCCACCCACACCACCCACCTACCCACTCGCCACTCACTCACCCACCCACACCACACACCTACCCACTCGCCACTCACCCACCCACTCCACCCACCTACCCACTCGCCACTCACTCACCCACCCACTCCACACACCTACCCACTCGCCACTCACTCACCCACCCACACCACACACCTACCCACTCGCCACTCACCCACCCACTCCACACACCTACCCACTCGCCACTCACTCACCCACCCACTCCACACACCTACCCACTCGCCACTCACTCACCCACCCACACCACACACCTACCCACTCGCCACTCACTCACCCACCCACTCCACCCACCTACCCACTCGCCACTCACTCACCCACCCACTCCACACACCTACCCACTCGCCACTCACTCACCCACCCACACCACACACCTACCCACTCGCCACTCACCCACCCACTCCACACACCTACCCACTCGCCACTCACTCACCCACCCACCCACACCACACACCTACCCACTCGCCACTCACTCACCCACCCACACCACACACCTACCCACTCGCCACTCACCCCACCCACACCACCCACCTACCCACTCGCCACTCACTCACCCACCCACACCACACACCTACCCACTCGCCACTCACCCACCCACTCCACCCACTTACCCACTCGCCACTCACTCACCCACCCACTCACCTACCCACTCGCCACTCACTCACCCACCCACTCCACACACCTACCCACTCGCCACTCACTCACCCACCCACTCCACACACCTACCCACTCGCCACTCACTCACCCACCCACCCACACCACCCACCTACCCACTCGCCACTCACTCACCCACCCACACCACACACCTACCCACTCGCCACTCACCCACCCACACCACCCACCTACCCACTCGCCACTCACTCACCCACCCACTCCACACACCTACCCACTCGCCACTCACTCACCCACCCACACCACCCACCTACCCACTCGCCACTCACTCACCCACCCACTCCACACACCTACCCACTCGCCACTCACTCACCCACCCACACCACCCACCTACCCACTCGCCACTCACTCACCCACCCACTCCACACACCTACCCACTCGCCACTCACTCACCCACCCACTCCACCCACCTACCCACTCGCCACTCACTCACCCACCCACTCCACACACCTACCCACTCGCCACTCACTCACCCACCCACTCCACACACCTACCCACTCGCCACTCACTCACCCACCCACACCACCCACCTACCCACTCGCCACTCACCCACCCACTCCACACACCTACCCACTCGCCACTCACTCACCCACCCACTCCACCCACCTACCCACTCGCCACTCACTCACCCACCCACACCACCCACCTACCCACTCGCCACTCACTCACCCACCCACACCACCCACCTACCCACTCGCCACTCACCCACCCACTCCACACACCTACCCACTCGCCACTCACTCACCCACCCACTCCACCCACCTACCCACTCGCCACTCACTCACCCACCCACTCCACCCACCTACCCACTCGCCACTCACTCACCCACCCACACCACCCACCTACCCACTCGCCACTCACCCACCCACTCCACACACCTACCCACTCGCCACTCACTCACCCACCCACTCCACACACCTACCCACTCGCCACTCACCCACCCACTCCACCCACCTACCCACTCGCCACTCACTCACCCACCCACCCACACCACCCACCTACCCACTCGCCACTCACCCACCCACTCCACCCACCTACCCACTCGCCACTCACTCACCCACCCACCCACACCACCCACCTACCCACTCGCCACTCACCCACCCACTCCACACACCTACCCACTCGCCACTCACTCACCCACCCACTCCACACACCTACCCACTCGCCACTCACTCACCCACCCACTCCACACACCTACCCACTCGCCACTCACTCACCCACCCACTCCACACACCTACCCACTCGCCACTCACCCACCCACTCCACCCACCTACCCACTCGCCACTCACTCACCCACCCACTCCACACACCTACCCACTCGCCACTCACCCACCCACTCCACCCACCTACCCACTCGCCACTCACTCACCCACCCACACCACCCACCTACCCACTCGCCACTCACCCACCCACTCCACACACCTACCCACTCGCCACTCACTCACCCACCCACTCCACACACCTACCCACTCGCCACTCACTCACCCACCCACTCCACACACCTACCCACTCGCCACTCACTCACCCACCCACTCCACACACCTACCCACTCGCCACTCACCCACGCACACCACACACCTACCCACTCGCCACTCACTCACCCACCCACACCACACACCTACCCACTCGCCACTCACCCACCCACTCCACACACCTACCCACTCGCCACTCACTCACCCACCCACTCCACCCACCTACCCACTCGCCACTCACTCACCCACCCACACCACCCACCTACCCACTCGCCACTCACTCACCCACCCACACCACCCACCTACCCACTCGCCACTCACCCACCCACTCCACACACCTACCCACTCGCCACTCACTCACCCACCCACTCCACCCACCTACCCACTCGCCACTCACTCACCCACCCACTCCACCCACCTACCCACTCGCCACTCACTCACCCACCCACACCACCCACCTACCCACTCGCCACTCACCCACCCACTCCACACACCTACCCACTCGCCACTCACTCACCCACCCACTCCACACACCTACCCACTCGCCACTCACCCACCCACTCCACCCACCTACCCACTCGCCACTCACTCACCCACCCACCCACACCACCCACCTACCCACTCGCCACTCACCCACCCACTCCACCCACCTACCCACTCGCCACTCACTCACCCACCCACCCACACCACCCACCTACCCACTCGCCACTCACCCACCCACTCCACACACCTACCCACTCGCCACTCACTCACCCACCCACTCCACACACCTACCCACTCGCCACTCACTCACCCACCCACTCCACACACCTACCCACTCGCCACTCACTCACCCACCCACTCCACACACCTACCCACTCGCCACTCACCCACCCACTCCACCCACCTACCCACTCGCCACTCACTCACCCACCCACTCCACACACCTACCCACTCGCCACTCACCCACCCACTCCACCCACCTACCCACTCGCCACTCACTCACCCACCCACACCACCCACCTACCCACTCGCCACTCACCCACCCACTCCACACACCTACCCACTCGCCACTCACTCACCCACCCACTCCACACACCTACCCACTCGCCACTCACTCACCCACCCACTCCACACACCTACCCACTCGCCACTCACTCACCCACCCACTCCACACACCTACCCACTCGCCACTCACCCACGCACACCACACACCTACCCACTCGCCACTCACTCACCCACCCACACCACACACCTACCCACTCGCCACTCACCCACCCACACCACACACCTACCCACTCGCCACTCACTCACCCACCCACTCCACACACCTACCCACTCGCCACTCACTCACCCACCCACTCCACACACCTACCCACTCGCCACTCACTCACCCACCCCACTCCACACACCTACCCACTCGCCACTCACCCACCCACACCACACACCTATCCACTCGCCACTCACTCACCCACCCACACCACACACCTACCCACTCGCCACTCACCCACCCACACCACACACCTACCCACTCGCCACTCACTCACCCACCCACTCACACACCTACCCACTCGCCACTCACTCACCCACCCACTCCACACAGCTACCCACTCGCCACTCACTCACCCACCCACTCCACACACCTACCCACTCGCCACTCACCCACCCACTCCACACACCTACCCACTCGCCACTCACCCACCCACTCCACACACCTACCCACTCGCCACTCACTCACCCACCCACTCCACACACCTACCCACTTCGCCACTCACTCACCCACCCACACCACACACCTACCCACTCGCCACTCACTCACCCACCCACACCACACACCTACCCACTCGCCACTCACACTCACCCACCCACCACACCACACACCTACCCACTCGCCACTCACTCACCCACCCACTCCACACACCTACCCACTCGCCACTCACCCACCCACTCCACCCACCTACCCACTCGCCACTCACTCACCCACCCACTCCACACACCTACCCACTCGCCACTCACCCACCCACTCCACACACCTACCCACTCGCCACTCACCCACCCACTCCACACACCTACCCACTCGCCACTCACTCACCCACCCACTCCACCCACCTACCCACTCGCCACTCACTCACCCACCCACACCACCCACCTACCCACTCGCCACTCACTCACCCACCCACACCACCCACCTACCCACTCGCCACTCACCCACCCACTCCACACACCTACCCACTCGCCACTCACTCACCCACCCACTCCACCCACCTACCCACTCGCCACTCACTCACCCACCCACTCCACCCACCTACCCACTCGCCACTCACTCACCCACCCACACCACCCACCTACCCACTCGCCACTCACCCACCCACTCCACACACCTACCCACTCGCCACTCACTCACACCACCCACTCCACACACCTACCCACTCGCCACTCACCCACCCCACTCCACCCACCTACCCACTCGCCACTCACTCACCCACCCACCCACACCACCCACCTACCCACTCGCCACTCACCCACCCACTCCACCCACCTACCCACTCGCCACTCACTCACCCACCCACCCACACCACCCACCTACCCACTCGCCACTCACACCACCCACTCCACACACCTACCCACTCGCCACTCACTCACCCACCCACTCCACACACCTACCCACTCGCCCTCACTCACCCACCCACTCCACACACCTACCCACTCGCCACTCACTCACCCACCCACTCCACACACCTACCCACTCGCCACTCACCCCACCCACTCCACCCACCTACCCACTCGCCACTCACTCACCCACCCACTCCACACACCTACCCACTCGCCACTCACCCACCCACTCCACCACCTACCCACTCGCCACTCACTCACCCACCCACTCCACCCACCTACCCACTCGCCACTCACCCACCCACTCCACACACCTACCCACTCGCCACTCACTCACCCACCCACTCCACACACCTACCCACTCGCCACTCACTCACCCACCCACTCCACACACCTACCCACTCGCCACTCACTCACCCACCCCACTCCACACACCTACCCACTCGCCACTCACCACGCCACACCACACCACCTACCCACTCGCCACTCACTCACCCACCCACACCACACACCTACCCACTCGCCACTCACCCACCCACACCACACACCTACCCACTCGCCACTCACTCACCCACCCACTCCACACACCTACCCACTCGCCACTCACTCACCCACCCACTCCACACACCTACCCACTCGCCACTCACTCACCCACCCACTCCACACACCTACCCACTCGCCACTCACCCACCCACACCACACACCTATCCACTCGCCACTCACTCACCCACCCACACCACACACCTACCCACTCGCCACTCACCCACCCACACCACACACCTACCCACTCGCCACTCACTCACCACACACCTACCCACTCGCCACTCACTCACCCACCCACTCCACACAGCTACCCACTCGCCACTCACTCACCCACCCACTCCACACACCTACCCACTCGCCACTCACCCACCCACTCCACACACCTACCCACTCGCCACTCACCCACCCACTCCACACACCTACCCACTCGCCACTCACTCACCCACCCACTCCACACACCTACCCACTCGCCACTCACTCACCCACCCACACCACACACCTACCCACTCGCCACTCACTCACCCACCCACACCACACACCTACCCACTCGCCACTCACTCACCCACCCACACCACACACCTACCCACTCGCCACTCACTCACCCACCCACTCCACACACCTACCCACTCGCCACTCACCCACCCACTCCACCCACCTACCCACTCGCCACTCACTCACCCACCCACTCCACACACCTACCCACTCGCCACTCACCCACCCACTCCACACACCTACCCACTCGCCACTCACAGCAGCAGCAGCAGCGGCAGCAGTAGTAGCAGGAGACGCGGCCGCCCTCTCACGAGGCCCCCCAGTAAGAAAAATGCCTCCCGGTCCACGACGTTTTTTTGTTTCTTACCGTTCTGGGCGGAGAGGGATAGATGTGGCCGCACCGACACGGCGCGGCCACGGGCTTACCCCACTCGTTGTGACTGGAGGCCAGAGGTCCCAAACGGGTTTTGATTCCTTACCCGTACCCGGCCGCACCAGGGTAGCCGTTCCCTACCCGTACCTGTACCCTACCCGAAATGAGTGACAAACGGTTACTCACCAGTGACTCACGGCCTACCCGTACCCGGCCGGGCTACCCGTACCCGGGCGGGTACGGGTAGCCGGGTATTGGGTAGGGTACGGGTATCCGGTACCCGGTTGCGACCTCTGGTGCAAGCGGAGGACGGTCTGCGAACAAACCGCACGGACGGCGAGGGAACCGCACGGACGGCGGACGAACGACAAACCGCGAAGGAACGGCGACGCACAGGCAGCAGATGGACGCGTCGAACTAAAAACAGAACCGCAAGCGGCAGTTTGCGGTTTGTTTTTGAGGTCCATAGAAAGAAAAAAATGTTGATAATAAAATAAAATAAATTATTTTATAAATTATTTTATTTTTATTATTTTTCTTCGACGTGCCTTTACCGAAGGAACCAACGAATATGAAAACCACAAATAGCAAACAAATGAGAAACAACAAACTGCGAACAAACAACACACACCAAACTGGAAACAAACCGCTAACAACAATTCTAGATTTGAACCCGTACGGCAAACACCAACGACAACAAACATCAAAAGCGAAAACAAAAACCACAAAACCACAAACGAGAGACGCGAGGCCTCCTCCACGCGGCACCGGGGACTCCTCTAGCGGAGCGACTTGTTAACGATCCCACAACGATTTAAAGCTTTCGTGACTGCAGGGATTCATCTTCTTGGTTCTTTCGGTAAAGTCACGTAGAAGGGAAGTATTATTTTATTACTTCCCTTCTAGTATTATTATTTTTATTACTTCCCTTCTACGTGACTTTACGAAAGAACCAAGAAGATGAATCCCACAACGGATGGCTCCACCCTGGACACTAAATAGTTTGCTAGCGGTGCTAAATTGTCGTCCCGCGCTCCTCCCAAGTGGCCCCAACGTTCTTGCAGAAAACCCCACGCGGACAAAGATCCCCCGTGTAGCCTTCCACGTTGTGGGGGGGCAAGGGCTGCTCGCGATCAGCCGCTTGCCCACGAAGGCAGGCACGGTTGGCACGCGAGAGGGTTTGGTGGCCAGCGAACGCTCGCTTTAGGCCGAGTCGACCCAGGGGAGGCCCAGGAAGCGACCCCAATGTGCATGCGCCGTGCGTTGAACTTCTTTCGCGCCGTGCGTAGCCGACCGTACTCATTGGAGCTGCGTGCGGAGGGGCAAACAGCGTTGTAACGAAATGAGTGTTTTCGATCTGGACGATGATTTCAAAGTGTCATGGCTCCGGCGGCTTCTAAGTTTTCGGTAGAAAGAGCGTTCCAGACGGCCGCGGAAGCTCGACTACGACGTCTTTGTTCGATGGCCCCAGCCCGCATAAACGAAATAAAAAAAATAGATTAACTCTTTGGTTCTGTCGGTAAAGTCACGCGGCGCGGATAGAAATAAATTTAAATGAAACAAATCACGACGTTTCGATCGCAACGCAAGCAACCTTCATCAGGTGAACAACCACCGCGAGAACAAACTGATAAAGTAGGCCTCTGAATATGGCAAGCCGCTGCAAGGGTTTTGCTGAACTTTGATTTACCCACACACACCGCCACTCGCAACCGAGACCACCGCCCCAGAGCCCTGCCCCACCGTGTCCCACCACTCATCCCTCATTACACCCACACACACCGCCACTCGCAACCGAGACCACCACCCCAGAGCCCTGCCCCACCGTGTCCCACCACTCATCCTTCATTACACCCACACACACCGCCACTCGCAACCGAGACCACCGCCCCACCGTGTCCACCACTCATCCTTCATTACACCCACACACACCGCCACTCCGCAACCGAGACCACCGCCCCACCGTGTCCACCACTCATCCTTCATTACACCCACACACACCGCCACTCGCAACCGAGACCACCGCCCCACCGTGTCCCACCACTCATCCCTCATTACACCCACCACACACCGCCACTCGCAACCGAGACCACCACGCCAGAACACTGCCCCACCGTGTCCCACCACTCATCCTCATTACGCCCACACACACCGCCACTCGCAACCGAGACCACCGCCCCACCGTGTCCCACCACTCATCCTTCATTACACCCACACACACCGCCACTCGCAACCGAGACCACCCGCCCCCCACCGTGTCCCACCACTCATCCCTCATTACACCCACACACACCGCCACTCGCAACCGAGACCACCACCCAGAGCCCTGCCCCACCGTGTCCCACCACTCATCCCTCATTACACCCACGACTACACCGCCACTCGCAACCGAGACCACCACGCCAGAACACTGCCCCACCGTGTCCCACCACTCATCCTTCATTACACCCACACACACCGCCACTCGCAACCGAGACCACTGCCCCACCGTGTCCCACCACTCATCCCTCATTACACCCACACACACCGCCACTCGCAACCGAGACCACCACCCCAGAGCCCTGCCCCACCGTGTCCCACCACTCATCCCTCATTAC
>NC_136333.1:3509310-3571407 GCF_964198595.1 Lampetra fluviatilis | reverse complement strand
CCCCGCCCACTCCCCCCCCACCCACTCCCCCCCACCCCTCCTCCCCCCCCCCACTCCTCCTGCCCCCCCCCCACCCGCCCGTGTAGCCTCGCACAGACTGTTGGGGCAAGTGCTGTGAGCGGGCAGCAGCGCGCCCGGCCGCCTTTGTCTCCCTCGTCGCGGTGATGAGACACAGCATCCGGGTACTCATTTGAGGCCGAGTCGATCTAAGGGAGGACTCAGAGCCGATTCGGATAAAATGGCCGCCGCGGTGTTGGTGGCAGCCGTGAGCGGGAATCGAACTCGGGTGGCCGGGTTCGGAGCTCAGCGTAGCGCGCTAACCGCTGCGCCACCGCTCTCTTCCATCACCACCACGACTACCCACAACCACCCAGCAGCTCCACCCACCATCCACCATCTCCACCCACCATCCACCACCACCCACCCACCACCCCACCCATCCACCACCCATCCACCACCCACCCACCACCCCACCCACCATCTACCCACCCACCATCCAACACCCCACCCACCAGCTCCACCCACCCACCATCCACCACCCACCATCAACCACCCACCATCCACCACCCACCCACCAGCTCCACCCAGCAGCTCCACCCACCATCCACCCATCCACCACCCCACCCACCAGCTCCACCATCCACCACCCCACCCACCACCCTACCCACCACCCCACCCACCACCCCATCCACCACCTCACCCACCACCTCACCCACCACCATCCACCCACCACTCCCCATCAGCACAGCCTCCCTCACGGCGCGGGAGAGGGGGGTGGGGGCTAGCGGGGCTCTGCGTCTGTTTCGGTCAAAAAAAAACACCAGAATCTCCGCCTGGCTCTGCGTGCTGATGATGGCGTTTGGCTGTTTTTGGGGGGCCAGGCAGGGGACGGGGAGAGACGTGGAACACAGGGGGAGAGAGAAGAGAGAAGAGAGAGGGAGCAGACGAACACGATGTAGGCTGCTGACGCTTGGAGAGGCTCAGTGGTGGTGCTGCTTCATGGCGTGTTGGTGGGGGGCACCCCAGCCCCCCACCAACACCCCCCCCCCATCCCCCCCGTTTCAGTTTATGAAAGCAAATATGAGCAGAATTCCATCGTGTGTCTCCGCAAATACATCTACCATCAGCCGCTCCCCCCCCCACAACTCTCTCCCTCTCGGCTTTGCAGATGACCAATAACACCAGACAGCAGCATTCCTTCCTTTTAAGCAAAGCGCGTAAACAAACAATGGGCCGGTTGCGACCTGCTGGGCCTCATCAGCAGTCTGGCCCCTTGCGCTAACGCTTGCCGGGTCGCCAGATGTTGTTGTCAGGAGGCCGTTGGACTGCGAGAAGGGCAGCGTGCAGAACGAGAGAGTGAGCGGGAGAGTGAGCGGGAGAGAGAGCGGGAGAGTGAGCGGGAGAGTGAGCGAGCGAGTGACCGAGAGAGTGAGCGAGAGAGAGTGACCGAGAGAGAGTGAGCGAGCGAGTGACCGAGAGAGTGAGCGAGAGAGTGAGCGAGAGAGTGACCGAGCGAGTGACCGAGCGAGTGACCGAGAGAGTGAGCGAGAGAGTGAGCGAGAGAGTGACCGAGAGAGTGAGCGAGAGAGTGAGCGAGAGAGTGACCGAGAGAGTGAGCGAGAGAGTGACCGAGAGAGAGTGAGCGAGAGAGTGAGCGGGAGAGTGAGCGAGAGAGTGACCGAGATAGTGAGCGAGAGAGTGAGCGAGAGAGTGACCGAGAGAGTGAGCCAGAGAGTGACCGAGAGAGTGAGCGAGAGAGTGAGCGAGAGAGTGACCGAGAGAGTGAGTGAGAGAGTGAGCGAGAGAGTGCTTTATGTAAACCCCCGCCTCTCGCTCACTCTCTCGCTCACTCGCTCACTCTCTCGCTCACTCTCTCGCTCACTCGCTCACTCTCTCGGTCACTCTCTCGCTCACTCTCTCGCTCACTCTCTCGCTCACTCGCTCACTCTCTCGGTCACTCGCTCACTCTCTCGCTCACTCTCTCGGTCACTCTCTCGCTCACTCTCTCGCTCACTCTCTCGCTTACTCGCTCACTCTCTCGGTCACTCTCTCGCTCTCTCTCTCGCTCACTCTCTCGCTCACTCTCTCGCTCACTCTCTCGCTCACTCTCTCGCTCACTCGCTCACTCTCTCGGTCACTCTCTCGCTCTCTCTCTCGCTCACTCTCTCGCTCACTCTCTCGCTCACTCGCTCACTCTCTCGGTCACTCTCTCGCTCACTCTCTCGCTCTCTCTCGCTCTCTCTCTCGCTCACTCTCTCGGTCACTCTCTCGCTCACTCTCTCGCTCACTCGCTCACTCTCTCGGTCACTCTCTCGCTCACTCGCTCGCTCTCTCGCTCGCTCTCTCGGTCGCTCTCTCGGTCGCTCTCTCGCTCGCTCGCTCGCTCTCTCTCGCTCGCTCTCTCGCTCGCTCTCTCGCTCGCTCTCTCGCTCGCTCTCTCGCTCGCTCTCTCGCTCGCTCTCTCGCTCGCTCTCTCGCTCGCTCTCTCGCTCGCTCTCTCGCTCGCTCTCTCGCTCGCTCTCTCGCTCGCTCTCTCGCTCGCTCTCTCGCTCGCTCTCTCGCTCGCTCTCTCGCTCGCTCTCTCGCTCGCTCTCTCGCTCGCTCTCTCGCTCGCTCTCTCGCTCGCTCTCTCGCTCGCTCTCTCGCTCGCTCTCTCGCTCGCTCTCTCGCTCGCTCTCTCGCTCGCTCTCTCGCTCGCTCTCTCGCTCGCTCTCTCGCTCGCTCTCTCGCTCGCTCTCGCTCGCTCTCTCGCTCGCTCTCTCGCTCGCTCTCTCGCTCGCTCTCTCGCTCGCTCTCTCGCTCGCTCTCTCGCTCGCTCTCTCGCTCGCTCTCTCGCTCGCTCTCTCGCTCGCTCTCTCGCTCGCTCTCTCGCTCGCTCTCTCGCTCGCTCTCTCGCTCGCTCTCTCGCTCGCTCTCTCGCTCGCTCTCTCGCTCGCTCTCTCGCTCGCTCTCTCGCTCGCTCTCTCGCTCGCTCTCTCGCTCGCTCTCTCGCTCGCTCTCTCGCTCGCTCTCTCGCTCGCTCTCTCGCTCGCTCTCTCGCTCGCTCTCTCGCTCGCTCTCTCGCTCGCTCTCTCGCTCGCTCTCTCGCTCGCTCGCTCGCTCGCTCGCTCTCTCGCTCTCTCGCTCTCTCGCTCTCTCGCTCTCTCGCTCTCTCTCGCTCACTCGCTCATTCTCTCGCTCACTCACTCGCTCACTCTCTCGCTCACTCTCTCGCTCACTCTCTCGTTCACTCGCTCACTCTCTCGCTCACTCTCTCGCTCACTCTCTCGCTCACTCGCTCATTCTCTCGCTCACTCTCTCGCTCACTCTCTCGGTCACTCTCTCGCTCACTCGCTCACTCTCTCGTTCACTCGCTCACTCTCTCGCTCACTCTCTCGCTCACTCTCTCGCTCACTCGCTCACTCTCTCGTTCACTTCGCTCACTCTCTCGCTCACTCTCTCGCTCACTCTCTCGCTCACTCGCTCACTCTCTCGCTCACTCTCTCGCTCTCATTCTCTCGCTCTCACTCTCTCGCTCACTCTCTCGGTCACTCTCTCCAGTTTTGGGCCTTCCTCGGGTCGACTCAAACGAGTCCCCGGTGCAGTGTGTAAATGTCACTGCGATTGTAAAGACAGAGGCGGCCGGGCGTGGTGTTGGCCACCCACACCACCTCCATAGGGGCTGGTGCTACTCGCTAACAGCACTTTCCCCAACAGTCTGTTACAGGCTATACGGGGGATTTTTGTCTTTGTGGTGTGAGTCAGAACGGAGGAGTCTAAATTTGTTCTTCAACCAATCATTCTCCACAGCGAACGCGCACAGCAGGTTTGGTTTGCGTTTGGTTTCAATGATAATAAAAGACCCACAGACTCGTGTAGAGACCCACAGACTCGCATAGAGACCCACATACTCATGTAGAGACCCACAGACTCAGAGGCCCACAGACTCGTGTAGAGACCCACAGACTCGCATAGAGACCCACATACTCATGTAGAGACCCACAGACTCAGAGGCCCACAGACTCACGTAGAGACCCACATACTCATGTAGAGACCCACAGACTCAGAGACCCACAGACTCACGTAGAGACCCACAGACTCATGCAGAGACCCACAGACTCAGAGACCCACAGACTCAGAGACCCACAGACTCATGTAGAGACCCACAGACTCAGAGACCCACAGACTCAGAGACCCACAGACTCACATAGAGACCCACAGACTCACATAGAGACCCACAGACTCACATAGAGACCCACAGACTCACATAGAGACCCACAGACTCACATAGAGACCCACAGACTCACGCAGAGGCCCACAGACTCATGTAGAGACCCACAGACTCAGAGACCCACAGACTCATGCAGAGACCCACAGACTCAGAGACCCACAGACTCAGAGACCCACAGACTCATGTAGAGACCCACAGACTCAGAGACCCACAGACTCAGAGACCCACAGACTCACATAGAGACCCACAGACTCACATAGAGACCCACAGACTCACATAGAGACCCACAGACTCACATAGAGACCCACAGACTCACGCAGAGGCCCACAGACTCACGTAGAGACCCACGGACTCATGTAGAGACCCACAGACTCAGAGACCCACAGACTCACGTAGAGACCCACAGACTCATGCAGAGACCCACAGACTCAGAGACCCACAGACTCAGAGACCCACAGACTCAGAGACCCACAGACTCATGTAGAGACCCACAGACTCAGAGACCCACAGACTCAGAGACCCACAGACTCACATAGAGACCTACAGACTCACATAGAGACCCACAGACTCACATAGAGACCCACAGACTCACATAGAGACCCACAGACTCATGTAGAGACCCACAGACTCAGAGGCCCACAGACTCATGTAGAGACCCACAGACTCAGAGACCCACAGACTCACATAGAGACCCACAGACTCGCATAGAGACCCACAGACTCATGTAGAGACCCACAGACTCAGAGGCCCACAGACTCACATAGAGACCCACAGACTCATGTAGAGACCCACAGACTCATGTAGAGACCCACAGACTCAGAGGCCCACAGACTCACATAGAGACCCACAGACTCGCATAGACTGAGTTATTCTCGACCGAAAATCTGCATGCCTTGTGTATTTTGTGTCGGTGTCTCCTGATTCTCCACCCTCTCCTCCTCCTCCTCCCCCACAGCTCGCCCTCTCAACTCCTCCTCCTCGTCCTCTTCCCCTTCTCCACCTGCCGGGCTTTTCCCACGGAGCGAACCCGACCGTGGACCGGTTCCAGGGGGATCGCCGTGGCAACGAACGAGTGCTTGGAGCGAGTGAGCGGAGAGAGAGGGTGGGGGGGGGTCGGTGGTGGTGGGTTACCTTACGAGCTGCGGAGGGAATAATCGACGTCTTGCCGAAAGGCCCCGAGGGGAAGGTAAAGCTGAAGAGCGTACGAGGTGAGGGTCGACCTCGGGGAGGAGTGAACGAGCGGAGGAGCGGAGGGACAGCGAGGTGCACGGGCGAAGGAGCCGACGAACGAGCGAAATAAAAACCGTGGAGTTTGCAAGCGAAGGAAGGAGCAGCAGGCCGCGGAGCGAGCGCTTGAACCGACCCGTCGAGAGACCTGCGGACGACCCAACGAGCAAACGCGTGACCCCGACGACCGATCGAAGGAGCGATCGAATTCACAGCCGGACCAACGCAGGCCCACCGGACCAAGCGACCCCCTCCCAACACCCACGGGCCCCACCGAAACCCTTCAGCGGACGGGCAGACCGGCCGGCCGGCGGGTCCGGAGCGTCAAACGGTGGCCCCGTCATGGCGAGACGAGGGGGCGGCCGGCTCAGCGTTCCGCCGCTGCTGCTGCTGCTGCTGCTGGTCACGTGGTCCTGCCTGGTGGCACCGCTCCTGGCGCAGCAGCGCGGGGGCTCACGGGACGCTGCGGGAGCAGCAGCAGCAGCAGCAGGCGGCGGTGGCGGCGGTGGTAGTGATGGCGGCGACGGCGGCAGCAGCGGCCGGAACCGCGACGACGCCGATCGGAGCCGAGAGTCAGCAGCAAGCAACCGGGTCCGGCGCAGAGGGAATCAGGACATGCTGAGAGGGTGAGTGAGAGGGTGAGCGAGAGGGTGAGGGTGAGCGAGAGCGAGAGGGTGAGCGAGAGGGTGAGCGAGAGGGTGAGCAAGCGCGAGAGCGAGAGCGAGCGCGAGCCGGCGTGACGGAGCGGGCGCCCGCGGCCGGTCCGAGGCCTGCGCTCTCTCTCTCTCTGTCTCTCTTTCTCTTCCCCGCGGCATCATCGTCGTCGCTTCCACGTTGACGGGTCTTCGCCGACTTGTCGCGAGCGACGCACACGAATGTGAAGATTGCGTCGCGCGGAAACGCCGGCCCGCCAGCCGGGGACGTCGCGACCGCGATTGCGACATCGCCGGCGCCACTCGGATTCGTGGGTTGTCCCCTTAGAGCCGAAAGCGCATGCGGTGGATCACCCGCAGTGTCCCTGAATCCTGCGCAGATTCTGGGGTTTATTTTTACGCGAACGCCTCCCTTGCCCCCCCCCCCCCCGCGCGCCATGCGAGAGTTTGGACGTTTCAGCGCCGCGGGATATGGCGCTGAACACGAACCCCGGGGTGACGTGGTGAGTACCGTGTAGGTCACGTGGTGACTGCGCGTGTAGGTCACGTGGTGAGTACACGTGTGGGTCACGTGCAACACACGTGGTGTGTAGAGCTGGAGCCGGGCGGCATTTTTGTTACATCACGTGTTACATCACGTGTTACATCACGTGACCGTGGAGGTGTGGCGGTTGCTTGGGGAGGCATTCGTCCAGCAGTGATGATGGTGATGGTGGTGGTGATGATGGTGGTGATGGTGGTGGTGGTGGTGATGATGGTGGTGGTGATGATGATGGTGGTGGTGGTGGTGATGATGATGGTGGTGGTGGTGATGATGATGGTGGTGGTGATGATGATGGTGGTGGTGGTGGTGGTGATGATGATGATGGTGGTGGTGATGATGATGGTGGTGGTGGTGGTGGTGATGATGATGGTGGTGATGATGGTGGTGGTGATGATGGTGGTGATGGTGGTGGTGGTGGTGATGATGGTGGTGGTGGTGGTGATGATGGTGGTGGTGATGATGATGGTGATGGTGGTGATGATGGTGGTGATGGTGGTGATGATGGTGGTGGGGATGATGGTGGTGGTGATGATGGTGGTGGTGATTATGATGGTGGTGGTGGTGGTGGTGGTGATGATGGTGGTGGTGATGATGATGGTGATGGTGGTGGTGATGGTGGTGGGGATGATGGTGGTGGTGGTGGTGGTGATGATGGTGGTGGTGATGATGATGATGGTGGTGATGATGGTGGTGGGGATGATGATGGTGGTGGTGGTGATGGTGGTGGTGATATGAGGGCCCATTCCTCCTGTTGTCGTACGGCTGCTCAATGTCGACGCAGAGCAAACGACGACGAATTCACATCGAGGTGGTCAAGCCCAGAACAATCGCGTCCGGAGCAAGCGGAGTAGCGGCGGAGCATCGTCATCGTCGTCATCGTCATCATTGTCGTCGTCGTAATCATCGTCGTCCAGTCATCATCATTGTCGTCGTCGTCGTCGTCATCATCAACGTCATCAACGTCATCATCGTCGTCGTCGTCATCATCAACGTCGTCATCGTCATCATCACCGTCATCATCGTCGTCATCATTGACGTCATCATCATCATCGCCATCATCATCATCGTCGTCATCGTCATCATCATCGTCGCCGCGATGCCTCCTCCTCGTATTCGTATTTCGTGGCACCGCGTCGCTAGCGCGTTGCGCTCCGGCCTGCCCTGGACGAGCCGCACTCGTGCACCGCCGCTTCTCAAGATTCTTGTCGTCTTTCATTCCTCCACTGGTGCATCGCCAGCTGCCCGCGTCTGCTGCTGCTGCTGCTGCTGCCACTGCTGCTGCTGCGGCTGCTGCTGCTGCTGCCACTGCTGCTGCTGCTGCCACTGCTGCTGCTGCCGCTGCTGCTGCTGCTGCTGCCGCTGCTGCTGCCACTGCTGCTGCTGCCGCTGCTGCTGCTGCTGCTGCGGCTGCTGCTGCCACTGCTGCTGCTGCCACTGCTGCTGCTGCCACTGCCGCTGCTGCCGCTGCCACTGCTGCTGCCACTGCTGCTGCTGCTGCTGCTGCCGCTGCTGCTGCTGCTGCTGCCGCTGCTGCTGCCACTGCTGCTGCTGCTGCTGCGGCTGCTGCTGCCGCTGCTGCTGCTGCTACTGCCGCTGCTGCTGCGGCTGCTGCTGCTGCCACTGCTGCTGCTGCTGCGGCTGCTGCTGCCACTGCTGCTGCCGCTGCTGCTGCTGCCACTGCTGCTACTGCTGCCGCTGCTGCTGCCACTGCTGCTGCCGCGGCTGCTGCTGCTGCCGCTGCTGCTGCTGCTGCCGCTGCTGCTGCCACTGCTGCTGCTGCTGCTGCTGCTGCTGGTGCCGCTGCTGCCGCTGCTGCTGCTGCCGTGGCTCGCGCACGCGGCTCAGGGTGGGCCACGAGCATCTCCCGTGGAACGTCAAAACCCCCCAGGGGGGTCTCGATTTAAAGCTTTCGTGGCTGCAGATTCATCTTCTTGGTTCTTTCGGTAAAGTCACGTAGGTAGAAAATAAAAAATAATAATAAAATAAAATAAAAATGGAAAATTTGGTTATTTTAATTTTATTATTATTTTAGTTATTTTCATTTTTAAATAAAAATGCATTTTTTCAATAAAAATATCTAAATTTAGTTAAATTTCGATTTAAAGCTTTCGTGACTGCAGAGATTCATCTTCTTGGTTCTTTCGGTAAAGTCATGCTGAATCATTCAGACGCTGTCTTTCCGACAGACCTGTTCTTCACCTGAGGACGGCTGCTTGCGTTGTGGCCGAAACGTCGTGAGAATTGTATTATTTTATTATGTTTTATTTTTATTTTTTTATTATTTCCCTTCTACGTGACTTTACCGAAAGAACCAAGAAGATGAATCCCTGCAGTCACGAAAGCTTTAAATATGAATGTAACTAAATTTAGATATTTTCATTTTTATGAAAAAAAACATTTTTATTTAAAAATGAAAATAACTAAATTATAATAAAATAAAAATGAAAATAACTAAATTTTCAATTTTTATTTTATTATTATTTTCTACCTACGTGACTTTACCGAAAGAACCAAGAAGATGAACCCCAGCAGGTCGTCTTGCGTTGGCTCCTTTGACAAAGTAGCCCCCGTTCTGGGACCGCAGCTCTCCTTGAAGCGATTCTCAGAGGTAACTCCGTGGTGTCCACTTCTGTGGGACGTTGTCCATGACGGGGGTTTGTCGGGGGCCGTTGCGCCCATTGGCCCTGCGGTGATTTGTGGACGGATTCATCGGGTGTCTCGCAGAGGTCGCAAACGGGTTTTGATTCCTTACCCGTACCCGGCCGCACCAGGGTCGCAAACAGGTACCCTACCCGATACCCGGCTACCCGTACCCAGCCGGGTATCGTGTAGGGTACGGGTACCCGATTGCGACCTCTGGGATGAAGCCATGTTGCAGGCGCGGGTGGGTTGATTCTAGGAACTTGAATTGTGAGAAGAGACAAGACGTTGGGAAATGAGTGACAAACGGTGACTCACCAGTGACTCACGGCCTACCCGTACCCGTACCTGGCCGTACCAGGGTCGCAAATGGGTACCCGTATCCGGCCGGGTACGGGTACCCGTTCCCTACCCGTACCCGTACCCTACCCGAAATGAGTGACAAACGATGTAAAGCTTTCGTGACTGCAGGGATTCATCTTCTTGGTTCTTTCGGTAAAGTCACGTAGAAGGGAAATAATAAAATAATTAAACATTTTACATAATAAAATAATTCTCACTTGAGAATTATTAGAGAATTATTTTATTATGTTTTATTTTTATTATTTTATTATTTCCCTTCTACGTTACTTTACCGAAAGAACCAAGAAGAGTGACAAACAGTTACTCACCAGTGACTCACGGTCTACCCGTACCCGGCCGCACCAGGGTTGCAAACGGCTACCCGTACCCGACCGGGTACGGGTAGCCGGGTATCGGGTAGGGTACGGGTATCGGGTACCTAGTTGCGACCTCTGGTGTCTCGTGGAGACGATGGCATCATCCTGCACGTACCTGGTGCGGTGTGTAAACATCGCCACTGGGGAGACAAAGGCGGCCGGGCGTGGTGTTGGCCACCCACCCCCTCGTGTGCCGTGCCGTCCTTCATAGGTGCTCGCTAACAGCACTTGCCCCTACAGTCTGTTTAGGCTATACGTGGGATCTTTGTCTTTGTGTGAGTGTGTGGGGAGCGGAGGTGCAGCGGTTAGCGCTACGCTGCGCTACGGGTTTGATTCCCGCTCACGTCCAAAACCGGTGACGATTATCTGAACCGGTCCTGGGCCTCCCCTAGGTCGACTCAGCCTCAAATGAGTACCTGGTGCAGGGTGTGTAAACATCGCCACTGGGGAGACAAAGGCGGTCGGGCGTGGTGCTGGCCACCCACCCCCTCGTGTGCCGTTCCGGCCTTCATAGGTGCTCGCTAACAGCACTTGCCCCTACAGTCTGTTAAGGCTACACGGGGGATCTTTATCTTTGTGTGACTGTGTGTGTGTGTATCGTTAACGTTTGAACTGTCGCCTGGCGTTGTGGGTATACAGCTATCGTGCTGTGACGGTTCCACCTGAAGACGGAAGTTTGTGTTGCCTCCGAAACGTCGTGATTTTTATTTTATTTTTATTTTATTTTTATTAATTTTAATTTTTTTAACCTACGTGACTTTACCGAAAAAAACCTAAGAATACAGATTCAGAAGACTTACTTTTTCTTCTTCTTTAACATACCGACACGACACTTTGCAAATTCAAAACAATAAAGTCGCCGCTGCCGCCCCTGGCACGTGGCGAGCCCCGAAGGAGACTCACGAGAGGAAGTGGGGGAGGGGGGCTGGGGGGGGCTGGGGGGGGGCTGGGGGGGGCTGGGGGGGGGCTGGGGGGGAGGGGCTAGGGGGGGGCTAGGGGGGGGGCAGACTGCCCCGAGCGTGAGTCAAGGGCTGCAAATTTACGACTTGGCCTCTGCCCTCAATCCCCCCTCCCTCCCTCCCACCCTCCCGTCATCCCCCCCCTCCTCCCTCCCACCCTCCCGTCATCCCCCCCCTCCCGTCATCCCCCCCTCCTCCCTCCGCCCTCCCTACCCCCTCCTTCCCTCTCCCTCCCTCCCCCTTCCCTACCCCCTCCCTCCCCGCCCCCTCCCTACCCCCCCCCCCTCTCTCCATCCTCCCTACCCCCTCCTTCCCTCTCCCTCCCTCCCCCATCCGCCTCCCTCTCTCCCCCTCCCTCCCCTCTCTCCCTCCCCCTGCCTCCCCCTGCCTCCCCTCCCTCCCTCCCCTTCCTCTCCCCCCCCCCTCCCTGTTCTCCCTCCCCCTGCCTCTCCCTCCCTCCCCCTCCCCCCCTTCCCCACCTCCCCCCTCCCTCCCTCCCTCCCCCCTCCCCCCTCCCCCCCTTCCCCACCTCCCCCCTCCCTCCCTCCCCCCTCCCCCCTCCCCCTCCCCCCCTTCCCCACCTCCCCCCTCCCTCCCTCCCCCCTCCCCCCTCCCCCTCCCCCCCTTCCCCACCTCCCCCCTCCCTCCCTCCCCCCTCCCCCCTCCCCCTCCCCCCCTTCACCACCTCCCCCCTCCCTGCCTCCCCCATCGCCTTTTTGATCATCGCTTCCTCTCTCCTGCCTCTGTTATTCATCTCTTGCCGCCACGCACAGTTTCTCTCACTCTCTCATTCACTCATTCATCTCTCATTCACTCTCTCATTCACTCTCTCACCCATTCACTCATTCTCTCACTCACTCATTCTCTCTCTCACACACTCATTCACTCTCTCACTCACTCATTCCCTCACTCACTCATTCACTCACTCATTCACTCATTCACTCTCTCATTCACTAATTCACTCTCTCACTCACTCATTCACTCATTCTCTCACACACTCATTCACTCTCTCACTCACTCATTCCCTCTCTCACTCACTCATTCACTCTCTCACGCACTCATTCTCTCTCACTCACTCACTCATTCTCTCTCACACACTCATTCACTCTCTCACTCACTCATTCCCTCACTCACTCATTCACTCATTCACTCTCATTCACTAATTCACTCTCTCACTCACTCATTCACTCATTCTCTCACACACTCATTCACTCTCTAACTCACTCATTCCCTCTCTCACTCACTCATTCACTCTCTCACTCACTCATTCTCTCTCTATCACACTCATTCACTCTCTCACTCACTCATTCCCTCTCACTCACTCATTTACTCACTCATTCACTCTCTCATTCACTCATTCTCTCTCTCACTCACTCACTCTCTTATTCACTCATTCACTCTCTCACTTACTCATTCACTTTCTCATTCACTTATTCTCTTACTCATTCACTCTCTCACTCACTCATTCACTCTCTCACTCATTCCTCTCCTGCGTCCCTCCTTCACCTCTACTACCGTCACCCGCTTTTTATTCATTCGCCTCTCCTGCTTCCCTCATTCACTCATTCTCCGTGCCTCTTGCCTGCCCTCCCTTCCCCTCTCATTATCTCCTCCTGACTCGCTCACTCTTTCGTGCATTCATTCCTTCCGTGCGTGTGAAGTGTAATTGCGGGCCAGATAGGAAATCACCACACCCCTCACTCTCCCTCCCTCCCTCACTCTCTCGCTCGCTTTTTTTTTACGACCAGAGGAAACTGTTTCCACTCTCTCTCTTGAAGCGCTCGCTCGTCACCGTGGCGTGCGCGATGACCACCACCACCACCACAACCACCACCACCACAACCACCACAACCACAACCACCACCACCACCACAACCACCACCACCACTACCACCACCACCACCACAACCACCACAACTACCACCACCACCACCACAACCACCACCACAACCACCACCACCGCGTGACTTTTCTTTCGTGTTGTGCGCGGGGCTTTTAGCGCCACAGCGCGTCGATTTGTAGCGTTTATTTTCATTTGTGTTGCTGGTGACTTTGTGTGTTTCATATCGAAATCGCCTCCAGTGCCTTTGCTGCTGGCGGCAATAAAAGTTGTTTAAAAGTCAAAAGTCTCTCACTTCCTCCCACTCTCTCTCTTCTCTTCTCTCCACGTTCTCATACCTTGTCAACCCAAACGGTTAACCCCGTATTGTTGTACAGGGGACTTGAGTTTTTTGTACACACAGTCGTTTCAATACCAGTAACAACAACAACAACAGCAACATGATTGTCTATTTGTTTGTGTGTTCTCCCTTGTGATGGGACTTTGTAGGATTGAAAATTGAGATTTGTAAGGCCACGGAGTGACCTATCGGGTCTCAACTGGTCTGTAACAAGTAAACCCGTAAAAACAAAGTTTTTCACTATAAATCCTTTATATGTGTGGCGGCTAGAGTCTTCTCGTCCTCTGGCTTGAGATGGCTGCCACCTATGAGTCAGATGATTGTCTGCCAGTATTAAGCAATTGGTAATTAAATATTTAATTTGTTTTCCCTAAACAGTGTAAAATTTTGGAAAAAAATTTTCACGAAAATTAATTGTCACACACAACGAGTCTGTGGGGAAAATGTCAGCTCGATTGGATCAGGGGAAGTGGGTTAAAAAACGAGCGAAAGATTTGCACGGTCCTAAGCAAGCAAGCGAACTTAATATAAAGGATTTAAAAATATATTCGCCTGTGGAGGACACGGGGATCGATCCCGCGACCTTTGGCATGGGAAGCGAGGGCGCTACCAACTGCGCTACTCCGCCACGGCCTGTGGAGGGGTTACGCTCTGGGCTCCTACAATGTGACGTTCAGCCAAAGCCATGAATGAGTTGTATTTGAATAAATGTAAAATATTTTTTTTTTGCCTAAAAAGTGTAAATATTTCTTTAAAAATTTTAACGAACATTAATTGTCTCGCACAACGAGTCTGTGTGGAAAATGTCAGCTCGATTGGATCACGGGAAGTGGGTTAAAAAACGAGCGAAAGATTTGCACGGTCCTAAGCAAGCAAGCAAGCACGCAAGCAAGCAAGCAAGCGAACTTAATATAAAGGATTTAAAAAGCTAGGAGGCACTGATAAGGGGTTGACAGGTTTGCTTTCTCATTCTCCCTCTCTCTCTGTGACTCTATCTGTCTGTCTCTTTTTCTACGATCAGTGGAAACAAGAAGATGCTCGGTGTAGTCGGCACTTTGCTTCGTTCATCATCCTTTCGTGTAGTGCCACGTGGGTAGTGACGTGCAGTACCACGTGGGTAGTGACGTGCAGTACCACGTGGGTAGTGACGTGCGTACCACGTGGGTAGTGACGAGCAGTACCACGTGGGTAGTGACGTGCGTACCACGTGGGTAGTGACGTGCAGTGCCACGTGAGGTGTGACGCGCACGCGTGACGCTGTAATTCTCGATGCGACTTGGTAACGGATCCGGCTCGAGCGCGTTTGCTGCTGGCAGCAATGAACGTGATTACAACTCTCAACTCTCTCTGCATCGCTCGCTCCCTCTCGTTCTCCCTCGCCCGCTCTTCTCTCGTCCCCTCTCTCTCTGTCTCACGCTTTCTCTCGTGGACTGCACCCTCGTGGTGTTCACCTTCTGAAGCGCTCGCTCGTCACCGTGGCGTGCGCGATGACCACCACCACCACGTGGCTTTTATTTCGTGTTGTGCGCGGTGCTTTTAGCGCCACAGCGCGTCGATTTGTAGCGTTTATTTTCTTTTGTTTGCTGGTGACTTTGTGTGTTTCATATCGAAATCGCCTCCAGTGCTTTTGCTGCTGGCGGCAATAAAAGTTGTTTAAAAGTAAAAAAAGTCACTTACTCTCTCTCACCGCCTATCTCTCACCTCCCCCTCTCTTGCCTGCTCTCTCTTTTTTTTTAACGATCAGATGAAACAAGAAGATGCTCGGTGTAGTCGGCAACTTTGCTTCGTTCATCATTTAGTTTTGTTTATTCAATGCTTTGCTTTATGTAAATCCCCCCCCCCCTTTTTAATTTTAGATTTCACAACAGATTTCACGCTCTCTCTCTCTCCCCCCATCTCCCTCTCCACGCTCACTCTCTCTCATTCTTTCTCTCCTACTTTCACGCTCTCTCTCTCTCTCTCCTCTGCTCACACCCTCTCATTATCTCTCCCTCCCTCTCCCACCCCCCCCTCTCCCCGTCTCGACATGTGGCACACACATCCCCGGGGTTGATGTTGATGGCCGCCGCACCGCAGCGAGGGCCCCGGCCGCTGCTGTTTTCACTTTGAAGCTTCACCCCGCCAAGCCTCGCAAACCTACAAGGGGGGGGAGCCCCCCACCCCCTCCTCCTGCTCCTCCTCGCGTTAAACGGCACCCCCCCCCCCCGCGCTCCCCCACCCCAATCCCCCTTCACCCCCCCCCCTGCCCCCCCCACCCCCTTCACCCCCCCTGCCCCCCCCTACCCCTTTCACCCCCCCTGACCCCCCCTACCCCTTTCACCCCCCCTGCCCCCCCACCCCCAAACCCCCTTCACCCCCCCCACACGCACACAGACCGCCTCTCGCCCACCCCCCCCCCCCCAAATGAAATAATAATATTGATGATGATGCTGATGCTGCTGATGCTGATGCTGCTTATGATGCTGATGATGCTGATGCTGCTGATCTGATGATGCTGATTATGATGATGCTGATTATGATGATGCTGATGCTGCTGATGCTGATGATGCTGATGATGATGATCTGGCCGCACTATTTTGCCGGGTCCACTCCCGCTGCTGGAACGGCCGCCGCTGGTGCCACGGGGTCTGGCCGCGCTCGGAGAATCTCGCGGTCCGTGCCGAGATTGGGGAACGCGCCGGGTGGAACGCGAAAGCCAAAAACTTGCTTTAATAGTACCAGGCGGGGTGTCTCGCAAATCCCATCTCTCTCTCTCCAGGCCAACACAGCTGGGCAAACGAAGGGGGCCCGGTCACACCCCCCCCCACCGCCCACACACACCAATAAAACAAAGATCCCCCGTGTAGCCTTAACAGACTGTAGGGGCAAGTGCTGTTAGCGAGGAGCTATGAAGGCCGGAACAGCACACGAGGGGGTGGGTGGCCAGCACCACGCCCGACCGCCTTTGTCTCCCCAGTGGCGATGTTTGCACACCGCACCAGGTACTCATTTGAGGCTGAGTCGACCTAGGGGAGGCCCGGGACCGGTTCAGATAATCGTCACTGGTGTTGGCCATGAGCGGGAATCGAACCTGGGTCGCCAGGTTCATAGCGCAGCGCGCTAACCACTGCACCACCGCTCCCCCTCACACCACCACACACCACCACACTCAAGTAGTGGCCACATCATAATAGTGTAGTGTAGCGTGTAGTGTAGTGTACAGTAGTGTATAGTAGTGTACCGTAGTGTACAGTAGTGTAGTGTACAGTGGTGTAATGTATTGTAGTGTATAGTAGTGTATAGTAGTGTAGTGTATAGTAGTGTGTAGTGTATAGTAGTGTGTAGTGTATAGTAGTGTGTAGTGTATAGTAGTGTGTAGTGTATAGTAGTGTGTAGTGCATAGTAGTGTGTAGTGTATAGTAGTGTGTAGTGTATAGTAGTGTGTAGTGTATAGTAGTGTGTAGTGTATAGTAGTGTGTAGTGTATAGTAGTGTGTAGTGCATAGTAGTGTGTAGTGCATAGTAGTGTGTAGTGCATAGTAGTGTGTAGTGTATAGTAGTGTGTAGTGTATAGTAGTGTGTAGTGCATAGTAGTGTGTAGTGCATAGTAGTGTGTAGTGTATAGTAGTGTGTAGTGTATAGTAGTGTGTAGTGTATAGTAGTGTGTAGTGTATAGTAGTGTGTAGTGTATAGTAGTGTGTAGTGTATAGTAGTGTGTAGTGTATAGTAGTGTGTAGTGTATAGTAGTGTGTAGTGTATAGTAGTGTGTAGTGTATAGTAGTGTGTAGTGTATAGTAGTGTGTAGTGTATAGTAGTGTGTAGTGTATAGTAGTGTGTAGTGCATAGTAGTGTGTAGTGCATAGTAGTGTGTAGTGTATAGTAGTGTGTAGTGTATAGTAGTGTGTAGTGCATAGTAGTGTGTAGTGTATAGTAGTGTGTAGTGTATAGTAGTGTATAGTAGTGTATAGTAGTGTGTAGTGTATAGTAGTGTGTAGTGTATAGTAGTGTGTAGTGTATAGTAGTGTGTAGTGTATAGTAGTGTGTAGTGTATAGTAGTGTGTAGTGCATAGTAGTGTGTAGTGCATAGTAGTGTGTAGTGTATAGTAGTGTGTAGTGTATAGTAGTGTGTAGTGCATAGTAGTGTGTAGTGTATAGTAGTGTAGTGTATAGTAGTGTAGTTTATAGTAGTGTAGTGTATAGTAGTGTATAGTAGTGTGTAGTGCATAGTAGTGTGTAGTGCATAGTAGTGTGTAGTGTATAGTAGTGTATAGTAGTGTGTAGTGCATAGTAGTGTGTAGTGTATAGTAGTGTGTAGTGTATAGTAGTGTAGTGTATAGTAGTGTAGTTTATAGTAGTGTAGTGTATAGTAGTGTATAGTAGTGTGTAGTGCATAGTAGTGTGTAGTGCATAGTAGTGTGTAGTGCATAGTAGTGTGTAGTGTATAGTAGTGTAGTGTATAGTAGTGTAGTGTATAGTAGTGTAGTGTATAGTAGTGTATAGTAGTGTGTAGTGCATAGTAGTGTAGTGCATAGTAGTGTGTAGTGCATAGTAGTGTGTAGTGTATAGTAGTGTAGTGTATAGTAGTGTAGTGTATAGTAGTGTATTGTAGTGTAGTGTATAGTAGTGTATTGTAGTGTATAGTAGTGTATTGTAGTGTATAGTAGTGTGTAGTGCATAGTAGTGTGTAGTGTATAGTAGTGTGTAGTGTATAGTAGTGTAGTGTATAGTAGTGTAGTGTATAGTAGTGTAGTGTATAGTAGTGTAGTGTATAGTAGTGTAGTGTATAGTATAGTAGTGTAGTGTATAGTAGTGTAGTGTATAGTAGTGTACAGTAGTCTTTAGTAGTGTTGTGTATCGTAGTGTATAGTAGTATATAGTGTAGTGTAGAGTAGTGTATAGTGTAGTCTAGTGTATAGTGTAGTGTATAGTGTAATGTATAGTGTAGTGTATAGTAGTGTAGTGTATAGTGTAGTGTACAGTGTAGTGTATAGTGTAGTGTATAGTGTAGAGTGTAGTGTGTAGTGTAGTGTATAGTGTAGTGTATAGTGTAGTGTATAGTGTAGTGTATAGTAGTGTATAGTGTAGTGTATAGTGTAGTGTGTAGTGTAGTGTATAGTGTAGTGTATAGTGTAGTGTAGTAGTGTATAGTGTAGTGTATAGTGTAGTGTATAGTGTAGTGTAGTAGTGTATAGTGTAGTGTATAGTGTAGTGTATAGTGTAGTGTATAGTGTAGTGTATAGTGTCGTGTATAGTGTAGTGTATAGTGTAGTGTATAGTGTAGTGTATAGTGTAGTGTATAGTGTAGTGTATAGTGTAGTGTATAGGCTGTCGCGACAAGCGAAACGCCACGGTACATCGTGTAGATGTCGTTGTGGGTTTACGCCCCAACACACCGGCGTGTGCTGAACCACTAAACGAATTGGCCACACTACACTACACTATACACAACACTATACACTACTACACACTACACTACACTATACACAACACTATACACTACTACACACTACACTACACACTAGTGCTGAACCACTAAACGAATTGGCCACACTACACTACACTATACACAACACTATACACTACTACACACTACACTACACTATACACAACACTATACACTACTACACACTACACTACACACTAGTGCTGAACCACTAAACGAATTGGCCGCGTTCTGTTCACTAATTGGCTGTGTCGGGTGGTGGCGGGTTTAACGACACACACATTTACGCACTTTGAATGTCCCTGCAGTCGTTGTCAACGCTACAAGGGCGTTCCAATGGTGTCGGTTCCCATCACTGCCTGCATCACGATCTCTCCCCACCCTCTGTGCAACCTTTGAATCGTGGACGATGTTGGCCGCGAAATCCTGCGCGTTCAACTCGGACCTCTTCCTCCGACGCCCGCCACGCTCTTTGGCATCCAGCTTCGGCGCAAGCAAATACCCCGTCTCTATCGCAGCAGCGGCAGCAGCAGCGGCAGCAAACATCTCCACCCCCTCGCGAAATTCACCTTGGGCAGGACCCTCCTGGGAGGCGAGTCTTGAGCACTCGAGACTCGCCTCACATTCCCTGCGAAGACGCGCGTCACGGCTGGGGGGCGGTGGGTGGGGGTCGCGATCGATGCAAACCGCGGCCACGTGGGCAGCCATCGCTCATCGACGGATTTGGCGATGGCCGCGAAAGTGATTCGTAGCGGCGACCCACGCACACCGGCATCCGGTGGCGAGAAGCTCTGGCTCGCTTGCATTGCGTGAATCGCCTCGACGACGACGATGATGAAGAGGATGATGATGATGATGTTCTTAATTTTTTCTTCTTGGCTCTTTCGGTAAAGTCGCGTAGAATGGAAATAAAAAAATAAAACATGATAAAATATTTCTCACTATTATTTTATTTTGCTTTATTTTTACTATTTCATTATTTATAATTCTCACTATTATTTAATAATGTTGAATTTTTATTATTTTATTATTTATAATTCTCACTATTATTTTAGTATGTTTTATTTTTACTATTTTATTATTTATAATTCTCACTATTATTTTATAACGTTTTATTTTTATTATTTTATTATTTCCATTCTACGTGACTTTACCGAAAGAACCAAGAAGACGAATCCCTGCAGTCACGAAAGCTTTAAATCAAAGGATGATGATGATGATGTGGAGACATCAAACTCTCGCTCGCTCGCTCTCCCTCGCCGTCACCTCCTTCCCTCCCTCGTTCCCGCGCTCGCTTGCCCAGTTCTGGGAATCGCTTTCCGTACTCGAGACGGACGACGATGCCTGCTGCTGTTTATTTGGAGTTTGCGGTGTTTCTCTCTCTCTCTGTTATCTTCATCACGGTGGCTGGGAGATGTTAACTATCTTGCACGGTGTGCAGCCGGTCGTGGGTTTGATCCCCATCCTAATGACAGTTGTAGTGTATTCTTTGGGTCTTTTGGTAAAGTCGCGTAGATAGGTTCAAAGAAAATAAAAATAAAAACTACGACGTTTCGATCGCAACACAAGCGGTCGAAACGTCGTCGTAATTTTTCTTATTTTCTTTGAACCTACCTACGTGACTTTACCGAAAGACCCAAAGAATATGAATTAATGCAGTCACGAAAGCTTTAAATCAAGATGTATCTGTTGTATATTTAGAGTCTGCAGTGTCTCCCTCTGTCATCATCATCATCATCACGGTGGCTAGGAGATGTTAACTCCCTTGCCTGGTATGCAGGAGGTCGTGGGTTCGATCCCCACCCTAACGACAGCTGCTGTATATTTAGAGTTTGCAGTGTCTCTCTCTGTCATCATTATCATCACGGCGGCCAGGAGATGTTAACTCCCTCGCCTGGTATGCAGGAGGTCGTGGGTTCGATCCCCAACTTAACGACAGCTGCTGTATATTTAGAGTTTGCAGTGTCTCTCTATGTCATCATCATCATCATCACGGCGGCTATGAGATGTTAACTCCCTCGCCTGGTATGCAGGAGGTCGTGGGTTCGATCCCGACCCTGACGACGCCTGCTGCTGCTGCTGCTGTATATTTGGCGTTTGCGTGTCTCTCTCTCCCCGGCTCCTCCGGGATTTAACCTCATCTTTTAGTTTGTGGAACCGGGTGGTGTGGTGGTGGTCGTGGTGATGGGCTCACTGATGAGCTGCGTGTTGTGGAAGCCAAGCGGTGTGGTGGGGGGTGTGGGGGGGGGCTTTGGGGGTGTGGGGGGGGGTCGTTGGGGGGTGTGGGGGGAGATCATACAAACTCCACTCGCTTACCCACCCACTCGCCCACTCATCCACTCCACCCACCTACCCATTCGCCCACTCATCCATTCACTCCACCCACCTACCCACTCGCAACTCACCCACTCACTCCACCCACCTACCCACTCGCAACTCACCCACTCACTCCACCCACCTACCCACTCGCCACTCACTCACCCACCCACTCCACCCACCTACCCACTCGCCACTCTCTCACCCACCCACCCACACCACCCACCTACCCACTCGCCACTCACCCACTCACTACACCCACCTACCCACTCGCCATTCACCCACTCCACCCACCTACCCACTCGCCACTCACCCACTCACTCCACCCACCTACACACTCGCCATTCACCCACCCACTCCACCCACATACACACTCGCTCATCCACCCTTTCACCCACTCACTCCACCCACCTACCCACTCGCCACTCACCCACCCACTCCACCCACCTACCCACTCACCACTCACCCACTCACTCCACTCGCCACTCACTCACCCACTCCACCCACCTACCTACCCACTCGCCACTCACCCACTCACTCCACTCGCCACTCACCCACCCACTCCACACACCTACCCACTCGCCACTCACCCACCCACTCCACCCACCTACCCACTCGCCACTCACTCACCCACCCACTCCACACACCTACCCACTCGCCACTCACTAACCCACCCACTCCACCCACCTACCCACTCGCCACTCACTCACTCACCCACCCACTCCACCCACCTACCCACTCGCCACTCACCCACCCACTCCACCCACCTACACACTCGCCACTCACCCACTCACTCCACCCACCTACACACTCGCCACTCACTCACCCACCCACCCACCCACACCACCCACCTACCCACTCGCCACTCACTCACCCACCCACTCCACACACCTACCCACTCGCCACTCACCCACCCACTCCACCCACCTACCCACTCGCCACTCACTCACCCACCCACTCCACACACCTACCCACTCGCCACTCACTCACCCACCCACTCCACACACCTACCCACTCGCCACTCACTCACCCACCCACACCACACACCTACCCACTCGCCACTCACCCACCCACTCCACCCACCTACCCACTCGCCACTCACTCACCCACCCACACCACACACCTACCCACTCGCCACTCACCCACCCACTCCACCCACCTACCCACTCGCCACTCACTCACCCACCCACTCCACACACCTACCCACTCGCCACTCACTCACCCACCCACTCCACACACCTACCCACTCGCCACTCACCCACCCACTCCACCCACCTACCCACTCGCCACTCACTCACCCACCCACTCCACACACCTACCCACTCGCCACTCACCCACTCACTCCACCCACCTACACACTCGCCACTCACTCACCCACCCACTCCACACACCTACCCACTCGCCACTCACTCACCCACCCACTCCACACACCTACCCACTCGCCACTCACTCACCCACCCACTCCACACACCTACCCACTCGCCACTCACTCACCCACCCACTCCACACACCTACCCACTCGCCACTCACTCACCCACACCACCCACCTACCCACTCGCCACTCACTCACCCACCCACTCCACCCACCTACCCACTCGCCACTCACTCACCCACCCACTCCACACACCTACCCACTCGCCACTCACCCACCCACTCCACCCACCTACCCACTCGCCACTCACCCACCCACTCCACCCACCTACCCACTCGCCACTCACCCACCCACTCCACCCACCTACCCACTCGCCACTCACTCACCCACCCACCCACCCACTCCACACACCTACCCACTCGCCACTCACTCACTCACCCACCCACTCCACACACCTACCCACTCGCCACTCACTAACCCACCCACTCCACACACCTACCCACTCGCCACTCACTCACCCACCCACTCCACACACCTACCCACTCGCCACTCACTCACCCACCCACTCCACACACCTACCCACTCGCCACTCACCCACCCACTCCACCCACCTACACACTCGCCACTCACCCACCCACTCCACCCACCTACCCACTCGCCACTCACTCACCCACCCACCCACTCCACACACCTACCCACTCGCCACTCACCCACCCACTCCACACACCTACACACTCGCCACTCACTCACCCACTCCACACACCTACCCACTCGCCACTCACCCACCCACTCCACCCACCTACCCACTCGCCACTCACCCACCCACTCCACACACCTACCCACTCGCCACTCACCCACCCACTCCACACACCTACCCACTCGCCACTCACTCACCCACCCACTCCACACACCTACCCACTCGCCACTCACTCACCCACCCACTCCACACACCTACCCACTCGCCACTCACCCACCCACTCCACACACCTACCCACTCGCCACTCACCCACCCACTCCACCCACCTACCCACTCGCCACTCACTCACCCACCCACTCCACACACCTACCCACTCGCCACTCACCCACCCACTCCACACACCTACCCACTCGCCACTCACAGCAGCAGCAGCAGCGGCAGCAGTAGTAGCAGGAGACGCGGCCGCCCTCTCACGAGGCCCCCCAGTAAGAAAAATGCCTCCCGGTCCACGACGTTTTTTTGTTTCTTACCGTTCTGGGCGGAGAGGGATAGATGTGGCCGCACCGACACGGCGCGGCCACGGGCTTACCCCACTCGTTGTGACTGGAGGCCACCCACTCCACCCACATACACACTCGCTCATCCACCCTTTCACCCACTCACTCCACCCACCTACCCACTCACTCACCCACCCACTCCACCCACCTACCCACTCACCACTCACCCACTCACTCCACTCGCCACTCACTCACCCACTCCACCCACCTACCTACCCACTCGCCACTCACTAACCCACCCATTCCACCCACCTACCCACTCGCCACTCACTCACCCACCCACTCCACCCACCTACCCACTCGCCACTCACCCACTCACTCCACCCACCTACACACTCGGGCGGGTACGGGTAGCCGGGTATTGGGTAGGGTACGGGTATCCGGTACCCGGTTGCGACCTCTGGTGCAAGCGGAGGACGGTCTGCGAACAAACCGCACGGACGGCGAGGAAACCGCACGGACGGCGGACGAACGACAAACCGCGAAGGAACGGCGACGCACAGGCAGCAGATGGACGCGTCGAACTAAAAACAGAACCGCAAGCGGCAGTTTGCGGTTTGTTTTTGAGGTCCATAGAAAGAAAAAAATGTTGATAATAAAATAAAATAAATTATTTTATAAATTATTTTATTTTTATTATTTTTCTTCGACGTGCCTTTACCGAAGGAACCAACGAATATGAAAACCACAAATAGCAAACAAATGAGAAACAACAAACTGCGAACAAACAACACACACCAAACTGGAAACAAACCGCTAACAACAATTCTAGATTTGAACCCGTACGGCAAACACCAACGACAACAAACATCAAAAGCGAAAAACAAAAACCACAAAACCACAAACGAGAGACGCGAGGCCTCCTCCACGCGGCACCGGGGACTCCTCTAGCGGAGCGACTTGTTAACGATCCCACAACGATTTAAAGCTTTCGTGACTGCAGGGATTCATCTTCTTGGTTCTTTCGGTAAAGTCACGTAGAAGGGAAGTATTATTTTATTACTTCCCTTCTAGTATTATTATTTTTATTACTTCCCTTCTACGTGACTTTACCGAAAGAACCAAGAAGATGAATCCCACAACGGATGGCTCCACCTGGACACTAAATAGTTTGCTAGCGGTGCTAAATTGTCGTCCCGCGCTCCTCCCAAGTGGCCCCAACGTTCTTGCAGAAAACCCCACGCGGACAAAGATCCCCCGTGTAGCCTTCCACGTTGTGGGGGGCAAGGGCTGCTCGCGATCAGCCGCTTGCCCACGAAGGCAGGCACGGTTGGCACGCGAGAGGGTTTGGTGGCCAGCGAACGCTCGCTTTAGGCCGAGTCGACCCAGGGGAGGCCCAGGAAGCGACCCCAATGTGCATGCGCCGTGCGTTGAACTTCTTTCGCGCCGTGCGTAGCCGACCGTACTCATTGGAGCTGCGTGCGGAGGGCAAACAGCGTTGTAACGAAATGAGTGTTTTCGATCTGGACGATGATTTCAAAGTGTCATGGCTCCGGCGGCTTCCAAGTTTTCGGCGGGAAGAGCGTTCCAGACGCCCGCGGAAGCTCGACTACGACGTCTTTGTTCGATGGCCCAGCCGCATAAACGAAATAAAAAAAATAGATTAACTCTTTGGTTCTGTCGGTAAAGTCACGCGGGTAGAAATAAAATTTAAATGAAACAAATCACGACGTTTCGATCGCAACGCAAGCAACCTTCATCAGGTGGAACAACCACCGCGAGAACAAACTGCTAAAGTAGGCCTCTATGAATATGGCAAGCCGCTGCAAGGGTTTGCTGAACTTTGATTTACCCACACACACCGCCACTCGCAACCGAGACCACCGCCCCAGAGCCCTGTCCCACCGTGTCCCACCACTCATCCCTCATTACACCCACACACACCGCCACTCGCAACCGAGACCACCGCCCCAGAGCCCTGTCCCACCGTGTCCCACCACTCATCCCTCATTACACCCACACACACCGCCACTCGCAACCGAGACCACCGCCCCAGAGCCCTGTCCCACCGTGTCCCACCACTCATCCTTCATTACACCCACACACACCGCCACTCGCAACCGAGACCACCGCCCCACCGTGTCCCACCACTCATCCTTCATTACACCCACACACACCGCCACTCGCAACCGAGACCACCACCCCAGAGCCCTGCCCCACCGTGTCCCACCACTCATCCCTCATTACACCCACACACACCGCCACTCGCAACCGAGACCACTGCCCCACCGTGTCCCACCACTCATCCCTCATTACACCCACACACACCGCCACTCGCAACCGAGACCACCACCCCAGAGCACTGCCCCACCGTGTCCCACCACTCATCCCTCATTACACCCACACACACCGCCACTCGCAACCGAGACCACTGCCCCACCGTGTCCCACCACTCATCCCTCATTACACCCACACACACCGCCACTCGCAACCGAGACCACCACCCCAGAGCACTGCCCCACCGTGTCCCACCACTCATCCCTCATTACACCCACACACACCGCCACTCGCAACCGAGACCACTGCCCCACCGTGTCCCACCACTCATCCCTCATTACACCCACACACACCGCCACTCGCAACCGAGACCACCACCCCAGAGCCCTGCCCCACCGTGTCCCACCACTCATCCCTCATTACACCCACACACACCGCCACTCGCAACCGAGACCACTGCCCCACCGTGTCCCACCACTCATCCCTCATTACGCCCGTGCGCCGTCACGCGAACTCGGCTGGCTGCTTGCTGTGGGCGATGCCCTCGGGGCAGCCGACAAATCTCTGGGTTCACTCAGAGCAGCGGCAGCGGCAGCAGCAGCAGCGGCGGCGGCGGCGGCAAGAACAGAAAGCAAATAGAAAAAAAAACTGCTCAGGTTTTTTTACGGGGGGCCTTGGGGGGGGGGGGACCTCACCCAGGTGTTTCCAACATCGTAGCCGGAAGACGGAGGGGGGAGGAGGAGGGGGAGGAGGGGGAGGAGGAGGGGGAGGAGAGGGGGAGGAGGGGGGAGGGAGGAGGAGGGGAGAGTTGGGAGGGGAAGACGGAGGGGGGAGGAGGGGGAGGGAGGAGGGAGAGGATGGAGGGGGATGGAGGGGGGAGGAGGGGGGAGTTGGGAGGGGGAAGTTGGGAGGGGGGAAGGGAGGAGGGGGGGAAGGGAGGAGGGGGGGAAGGGAGGAGGGGGGGAAGGGAGGAGGGGGGGGGCTTCTACGTGGCCCCGACTCTGGCTGGGAGCCAGGAGCTGTTAGCGCATAAATCAGTTGACGGGGAGGAGGAGGCGGTAGGGAGGAGGGATGATGGGTGGGAGGAGGAGGGAGGGAGGGAAGGAAGAGGGAGGAAGTGAGGGTGGGAGTAGGAGGAGGAAGGGAGGGAGGAGGAGAAGGGAGGGAGGTGGGAGTGAGAGAGGGAGGTCGGAGGAAGGGAGGGATTAGGAGAAGGGGGAAGGGGAGATAGGAGGAGGGAGGTGGGAGTGAGGGAGGGAGGGAGTGAGATAGGAGGAGGAGGGGGAGGGAGGGGGAGGGAGGAGGGGGGGAAGTGAGAATGAAAAAACCATTAAAGAAGAATGTGGTTGGGCACGGGGCGTGTGCGCGTTGCTGCTGCTGCGTCTGCACCCTCCGACCTCGGCTGCGGTCGGAGGATTTTGGATGAAAGAGATGGGGCGGTGTAGGCGCGTGCCTGTGTGTATGTGTGCCTGTGTGTGTGTCTGAGTGTGTGTGTGTGTGCCTGTGTGTGTGTGTCTGTGTGTGTGTGTGCCTGTGTGTGTGTAGGCGCGTGCCTGTGTGTGTGTGTGCCTGTGTGTGTGTGCCTGTGTGTGTGTGTGTGTAGGCGCGTGTCTGTGTGTGTGTGTGCCTGTGTGTGTGCCTGTGTGTGTGCCTGTGTGTGTGTGTAGGCGCGTGTCTGTGTGTGTGTGTGCCTGTGTGTGTGTGTAGGCGCGTGTCTGTGTGTGTGTGTGCCTGTGTGTGTGTGTCTCTGTGTGTGCCTGTGTGTGTAGGCGCGTGCCTGTGTGTGTGTGCCTGTGTGTGTGTGCCTGTGTGTGTGTGTGTGTGCCTGTGTGTGTGTGTGTGCCTGTGTGTGTGTAGGCGCGTGTGTGTGTGTGCCTGTGTGTGTGTTAGTGTGTGTGGGTGTGTGTGGGGAGCGGTGGTGTAGTGGTTAGCGCGCTGCGCTACGAACCTGGCGACCCGGGTTCGCATCCCGCTCACGGCCAACACCAGTGACGATTATTTGAACCGATCCTGGGTCTCCTCTAGGTCGACTCAGCCTCAAATTAGTACCTGGTGCGGTGTGTAAACATCGCCACTGGGGAGACAAAGGCGGCCGGGCGTGGTGCTGGCCACCCACCCCCTCGTGTGCCGTGCCGGCCTTCATAGGTGCTACTCGCTAACAGCACTTGCCCCAACAGTCCGTTGAGGCTACACGGTTTGGAGGGGGAATTTTAGCTTTGCGTGTCGCAGCTTCCTCCGAGATCTCTTCAGAGGTAGCTCTGTGGAGTCCGCTTCCGCGGAGTCCGTGACTCACCCCCCCCCCACACCCCCCACACCCCCCCCCTCACCCCCCACTCCCCCCTCTAGGAGGCCGTCTGTCAGAGAGGCAAAACAAGAGCTTGAGAGCTCTTCGGATTTCTCCTCGATGAATAAAAGATCGGAAATCGGGAGGTCCCTCACGTTGCACCCGGGCCGCCCGTCGTTCCTTGTCTTGTATAGATTTATATTTGTATATAAAGATGTGTCTATATATAGATGTATATAGATGTGTGTGTATAGATGTGTATACAGATGTGTGTGTATATAGATGTGTATATAGATGTGTATATCGATGTGTATACAGATGTGTATATAGATGTGCATGGAAATATAGCAACAATCGTAACATTGTGAATGAGATGATCGTGGATGAGATAAAGAGTGGGGCTGTTGAAAGTTGTGGTGTAGGACAGGCGGGAGTGGGGTAGTGATGGGGGTGGTGATAGTGATGGGGGTGGTTATGGGGGTAGTGATGGTGATGGGCGTGGTGATGGGGGTAGTGATGGTGATGGGCGTGGTGATGGGGGTGGTGATGGGGGTAGTGATGGGGGTGGTGATGGGGGCGGTGATGGTGGTGATGGGCGTGGTGATGGGGGTAGTGATGGTGATGGGCGTGGTGATGGGGGTGGTGATGGGGGTAGTGATGGGGGTGGTGATGGGGGCGGTGATGGTGGTGATGGGCGTGGTGATGGGGGTAGTGATGGTGATGGGCGTGGTGATGGGGGTGGTGATGGGGGTAGTGATGGGGGTGGTGATGGGGGCGGTGATGGTGGTGATGGGCGTGGTGATGGGGGTAGTGATGGTGATGGGCGTGGTGATGGGGGTGGTGATGGGGGTAGTGATGGGGGTGGTGATGGGGGCGGTGATGGTGGTGATGGGCGTGGTGATGGGGGTAGTGATGGGGGTGGTGATGGGGGCGGTGATGGGGGCGGTGATGGGGGTGGTGATGGGGGTAGTGATAGTGATGGGGGTAGTGATGGGGGTAGTGATAGTGATGGGGGTAGTGATAGTGATGGGGGTAGTGATAGTGATGGGGGTAGTGATGGTGATGGGGGTAGTGATGGGGGTAGTGATGGAGGTAGTGATGGAGGTAGTGATAGTGATGGGGATAGTGATGGGGGTAGCGATGTGGGTAGCGATGGGGGTAGCGATAGTGATGGGGGTAGTGATGGGGGTAGTGATGGGGGTAGTGATGGGGGTAGTGATGGGGGTAGTGATGGGGATGGGGGTAGTGATAGTGATGGGGGTAGTGATAGTGATGGGGGTAGTGATGGGAGTAGTGATGGGGGTAGTGATGGGGGTAGTGATGGGGGTAGCGATGTGGGTAGCGATGGGGGTAGCGATAGTGATGGGGGTAGTGATGGGGGTAGCGATGTGGGTAGCGATGGGGGTAGCGATAGTGATGGGGTAGTGATGGGGGTAGTGATGGGGGTAGTGATGGGGGTAGCGGTAGTGATGGGGGTAGTGATAGTGATGGGGGTAGTGATAGTGATGGGGGTAGTGATAGTGATGGGGGTAGTGATGGGGGTAGTGATGGGGGTAGTGATAGTGATGGGGGTAGTGATAGTGATGGGGGTAGTGATAGTGATGGGGGTAGTGATAGTGATGGGGGTAGTGATGGGAGTAGTGATGGGGGTAGTGATGGGGGTAGCAGTAGTGATGGGGGGTAGTGATAGTGATGGGGGTAGTGATAGTGATGGGGGGTAGTGATAGTGATGGGGGTAGTGATGGGGGTAGTGATGGGGGTAGTGATGGGGGTAGCAGTAGTGATGGGGGGTAGTGGTAGTGATGGGAGTAGTGATGGGGGTAGTGATGGGGGTAGTGATGGGGGTAGTGATAGTGATGGGGGGTAGTGATGGGGGTAGTGATGGGGGTAGTGATAGTGATGGGGGGTAGTGATAGTGATGGGGGGTAGTGATAGTGATGGGGGTAGTGATGGGGGTAGTGATAGTGATGGGAGTAGTGATGGGGGTAGTGATGGGGGTAGTGATGGGGGTTGGCTTCGGCCTGGTTGGCAAACTCGCCCCGTGGTGGCCTCTGCTTCTGAGTAAGTCATTCACAAGGCAAAAGCAAAGCTCCCCGTGCAGCCCCAGCACACGCCATTGGGGCAAGTGCTGTTGGCAAGTAGCAGCACGCCCACACACGAGATGGGGTGTGTGGCCAGCACCACGCCCAGCCTCCTTTGCCTCACCCCCACTTCGCCACCGTTGATGTTTACACGGAGTGGCCAGGTGGTCATTTGAGGCTGAGTCGACCTAGGGGAGGCCCAGGCCCGGTTCAGATAATCGTTACTGGCGTTGGTGGCCGTGAGCGGGAATCGAACTCGGGTCGCCGGGTTCGTGGCGCAGCGTAGCGCTAACCGCTGCACCACCGCTCCGCACACGACAACAACCGCCATTCGCCATTAAGTGGCGGTGACGTCACCACGACGCTTGTGCCAGGCCATGTGCACGTTGAGGCCACGTGAAGTGTCGAACGCCCGCTGGCAGGAGGTCACGGGGCAGACCCAGGTGCCACGGGTCGACTGACTGAGATGACCGAGATGACTGGCTGATGCATCACCTGTGCCCCCTATTGTGCCAACTTGCTGTGCTTTAGACACCCGGCACTCCGCTCTTTGTTGTGAGCGTCGCTCCTCCGCCCTCTCTTGTTGCTGGAGGGCGACTGCCTCCAACTGCCCAGTAGCAGCGTCCTTCACGAGCCTCCTGCACAGAGGCCGATCTTGACACCGCTGGTACCAGTCATCGGCAAGTCCACTCAGCTCCACATCATCCTGTACCGCATCAGCTCCATCTCTTCTCTAGACCGTGTGGTGCCCGTTTAGCCTCCTCGATCTGGTGGAACAAAAGCTGTTTAGGCATGCGGTGGCTGGGCATGCGGGCTACATGACCCAGCCAACGCAGCCTTGCCTGCCGGAGGTGCTCACCGATAGGACTTTGTCCACATCTTTCAAGGATTTGTGAGCCCCTCACACAATCCAGCCTGGTTAAACCCAGGATGGATCGTAGGCAGGCCAGCCTAAATGTTTCTAACCGGCGAAGATGTTCCATTACGTGGGTCCACGTTTCGCAAGCGGAGAGAAGGGAGGGAATGACTGTGGCCGAGAAGACCTGAAGCTGCGTGCAGAGTGACAGACCAGGTAGCTTCCACACAGCGTTACGCAACCGATGAAAAGATAATGCCGTTCGTCTGATTCGGAGTGAGATCTCTGCTGTCAAACCGGAGCCGGTCATGAGCACACTGGCCAGGTATGGGAAACTCTCCACTCTCTCCACAATTGCCCTATCACCAATTGGGAGTTGTGGGGGTGGAGTCTTCGATAGTACAAAATACCCAGGCAGGTGCTTAGTTTTGGTGGGGCTGATGGTAAGGCCCCACCTCTTAGTGGCACGCTCCAGGTTCAGCAGCAACGCCTCCAACTCCTTCTCTGAGTGAGCGGCAATTACCAGATCATCGGCATACATTACGTAGTTGAGCAATAGGGAGCCATCCCTTGACCGCACCCGGGCATCGATCAGCCGCCCATTGTATCTGTACCGGATGTAAATTCCTCCAGTACAGCTATTGAAGGCTTCACGAACTACGTGGTAGAAATAGATGTTAAATAATGTGGAAGCCAGAGGACATCCCTGTCGCACCCCAAGGTGAACAGGGAATGGCCCCGACTCATGGCCACGTAGTTTTCCCCGGGCCCGCTCACCATTATGAAGGTCCTTAATGAGCGTGAGCAGATGGTCAGGGACTCCGAAAGCACGGTCTTGTTGGAATTCCCTACACCTCTGCTGTAGCAGACAGACAGAAAATATGGCATCTGTGCAGAACAGCCCTTTGCTGAAACCGCATTGGGGCTCCGCAAGCCTCTTCTCAGCGTGCCTAGCAAGGCGATGTTGAATAATCCTTGCCAGGACCTTTCCCAGCACACTGAGGAGTGAGATGCCCCTGTAGTTGTTACAGTCTGTGCGGTCCCCCTTTTAAAAGAGGGGGGCCACCAGGGCATCCTTCCAATCCTGCAGAACCTGTCCAGACGCACACACACACACACTTACACACACACACTCATACATACACTCACACACACTCACACACACTCACACGCCCACGGCCCTTTTGACACAATGCAGGTTTGGTTTGGCGGCAAAAAAAGCTGCTTTCATTTAAACGAACGCGACACAGGTGCCGTGTACAAAGACAAAGGTCCAGTGTAACCCACGCTGGCGGGTCGGGCAAGTGAGACGGGCGCTCAAGGCTATTTAGCTGCCGCGAAAAAAAATGTCCACGTGGTAAGACACTTCGTTGGTAAAAATAAAAATAGAGTTTAGTTCAGAGATGTTAACTCCCTCGCCTGGTCTACAGGAGGTCGTGGGTTCGATCCCGACCCCAACGCCTGCTGTGTATTTGGAGTTTGCGTGTCTCTCTGTCCCTGTGGTCGCGTGGATTCTTCTCCGTGTCCTCCGGTTTTACCTCCGCATTTGGAATCAACGTCACGCATTCAAATCGTTGCACCTGATGAGTTAATGAGTTAATGATGACGTCACCCTGCTGCTGCTCTATATAAGAACGGGAGACACAGCAGAGCCTCACCATTCTGGCGAATTGCCCGATGATGCTGGATGCAATTACCAGCGAAACGTCGTGCTACTCAAATTGTAAATGTTGTGGTTTCACGCTTCAATACACCGGTGGGCTAAAGCAGTGAACTATTTGTCTCTTGTCAACGTGACACTTTTTTACTGATTGTCCGTGTCGGGTGGTGGAGGGTTACGACACATTTATAAATAACGCGATCTAAACCCAAAAACGTTGATTATGAATAGTATTTGGCTGCCATAAACGTCCGCGTTGAGCTATCCATCTGTGATATCCAGATATCTTCCCAAAGAAAAAGAGCCATGCCGTAGCTCAGTGGCGCCTTACCTGGTTAGAAAAGAAAACAAAATTCTTTGGCTCTTTCGGTAAAGTCACCTAGATAGATTCAAAGAAAATAACAAAAAAAACCACGACGTTTCGATGGCAACACATGCGGTCGTCATTCCCGATGAAGCTTTTGTGTTGCGATCAAAACGTCGTAGTTTTTGTTTTGTTATTTCTTCTTGTTTTCTTTGAACCTACGCACGTGACTTCACCGAAAGACCCAACGAATATGAATTCCTGCAGTCACGAAAGCTTTCCGTCAAGATTTAAGACGACAATAGTTTCGTCGACTAAGTGCTGTTAGCGAGTAGCACCTTAGAATGTAGACGCAGCTCAAGCTCCGAGGAGCTTGATTCAGGATTTGGCTCCGATTTTCGCCGTGGCCAGAGGGAGTCGAACTGGGTGTGGTCCTGGGTCCGCATCGCGGAGTGCCGACCGCGTGGGCACCCCACGTGACCACACCACGTGACCACCCCACGTGACCACACCACGTGTGCACACAAAGAAAAATATTCCCTGTACAGCCTTTAACAGGCTGATTGGGGCAAGTGCGCATTCCACAAGTAGTGACTAATCCCGTATCTGCATTTTACATAAATATACTAAATTCCTCTTGATATGCAAATTTCTTTGTCAAGGCGCCCTTCCTCCTCTAAACCCAGCTTAAATATACGCTGCCAAGCGTGGTGGTGTTCATTCAGACGCTGTCTTTCCGACAGACCTGTTCTTCACCTGAGGACGGCTGCTTGCGTTGTGGCCGAAACGTCGTGAGAATTGTATTTTATTATGTTATATATTTTGTATTTAATTATTTTCCTTCTACGTGACTTTACCGAAAGAACCAAGAAGATGGGGCAAGTGCTGTTAGCGAGCAGAAGCGGCGGCGTCTGAATGCCGGCACGCCACACGAGGTTTAGTGGTGTGGCCAAGGCCACGCCCGGCCGCCTTTGTCTCCCCTGTGGCGATGATTTTACACACCGCACGAGGTATTCATTTGAGGCTGAGTCGACCTAGGGGAGGCACAGGACCGGTTGAGGTGATCCTTACTGGTGGTGACCGTGACCAAATAGACACACACAGACACACACACACAGACACACACAGTCACAAACAGACACACGCAGACACGCACACAGACACACACAGACACACACACAGTCACACACACACAGTCACACACACACAGACACACGCAGACACGCACACAGACACACACCCAAACACACACACAGACACACACACACAGACACACACAGTCACAAACAAACACACACAGTCACAAACAGACACAATCGCAGACACGCACACAGACACACACCCAAACACACTCCCAAACACACACACAGACACACACAGTCACAAACACACACAGTCACAAACAGACACAATCGCAGACACGCACACAGACACACACCCAAACACACTCCCAAACACACACCCAAACACACACCCAAACACACACACCCAAACACACACACGCATAAACAGACACACACACGCACGAATGCAAACAAACAAACGAATTGTGAAGGAGACAATTTGCCGTGGTGAGTGAGAGCGTGCGAGGAGTGCGCGCGCGAACTCTCGGCATCGATCCTCCTCCTCGCGAGGTTTGATGATTCACGTCCCCCCCCCCCCCTCAAGCCTTCAGGCTGTAGTTCCTCTCCTAAAAAGGTGCTGACGGGAAGAACAAACAAACATCGGAACACGCGGCCCCTCCGTTGTCCGGTGATGGGCAGGCACGATCGCTCCACTGCTGGATGATGGTCTCACACCCCCCACCCCTCCCCCTCTCCCCCTCCACCCCCCCACCCACCCACCAAAGTGAACCATTGACTCGCACAGAGAACTATAAACTCACGCAGAGTTTTCGATTTGAAGCTTTCGTGACTGCAAGGCAGAGGTCGCAACCGGGTACGGGTAGCCGTTTGCGACCCTGGTGCGGCCGAGTATGGGTACGGGTAGGCCGTGAGTCACTGGTGAGTCACCGTTTGTCACTCATTTTGGGTAGGGTACGAGTAGGGAACGGGTACCCGTACCCGGCCGGCCGGGTACGGGTACCAATTTGCGACCCTGGTGCGGCCGGGTACGGGTAAGGAATCAAAACCCGTTTGCGACCTCTGCTGCAAGGATTCATACTCTGAGGTTTTTTTCGGTAAAGTCACGTGGGTAAAAATAAAAATAAATAATAAAAAGTATAGAAATAATATTAGAAAACATTTTATAAATCTCTGATTTTATTTCTATAATTTCTATCATTTTTATTATTAATTTTCATGTTTACCTACGTGACTTTACCGAAAGAAAACCTAAGAGTACTCACACAGAGACCCATCAACTCATAATCGGGGGACGTACGCTCACGTAGAGACCCATTAACTGCGATGTGGAACCATAGACCCGCACAGAGACCCAGACACTCACATAGAGACCAACAGTCACACGCACATTACTTACAGAGACCAATAGACTAGCATAGAGGTCCGTAGACTCACGTAGAGACCCATAGACCCATACAGAGACCCATAGACTCACACATAGACCCATAGACTCATACCAAGACCCATAGACTCTCACAGAGACCCAAAGACTCACACTGAGACCCACAGACTCACACAGAGACCCATAGACTCTCACAGAGACCCATAGACTCACACAGAGACCCATAGACTCATACCAAGACCCATAGACTCACACTAAGACCCACAGACTCACACGGAGACCCATAGGCTCACACTGAGACCCATAGACTCACACAGAGACCCATAGACTCACACAGAGACCCATATACTCACACAGAGACCCATAGACTCACACAGAAACCCATAGACTCACACAGAGACCCACAGACTCACACAGAGACCCATAGACTCACACAGAGACTCATAGACTCACACAGAGAACCATAGACTCACACAGAAGCCCATAAACTCACCCAGAGACCCATAGACTCACACAGAGACCAACAGACTCACACAGAGACCCATAGACTCACACAGAGACCCATAGACTCACACAGAGACCTATAGACTCACACAGAGACCCGTAGACTCACACAGAGACCTATAGACTCACACAGAGACCCGTAGACTCACACAGAGACCCACAGACTCACACAGAGACCCATAGACTCACACAGAGACCCATACCCTCACACAGAGAGTCATTATCTAAACACAGAGCCACATGAAGCGACTCACACGGGGTCTGACTGCCTCTCTCTCTCTCTCTCTAATGGGAACACGTCCACCAGCGTTTACACCACGTGGGATCGAGGTTGTCCATTCGCGGCACGCGCAAAGACACGCACCACATGGACAAAGACACAAAGACACGCAAAGACACGCACCGCTTGGACAAAGACACAAAGACACAAAGAGAAACACCTCCCGGCCACCGTGGTCCAACAAGAGATGAAACCGAGCCGTCGGCAAAGCCACGACGGATTCACGGCTCCACATTTGCGTCGTCCGATCCCTCGTTCAGCAATCTTCCACCCCCCCCCGACCCCACCATTTCTCCATCGTGGACAAATCGCCGGAGATAATTTGGAGCTTTCGTGACTGCAGGAATTACTATTTGGTTCTTTCGGTAAAGTGACGTATAAAGATGAAATAATAAATTAAATACGAGCATACGACGTTTCGATTGCAACACAAGCAATCATCATCAGGTATAAATGAAATAGAAACACAAATCTAGTATACTTGATTTGTGCCTTTTGGCGTCATCTGGTCCAACACCATGTGAGACTAGGCTCTAAGGAAAGCTGTCTCGGGTGTGGACCAATCAACTTCAAGGACAGTGCACATTATCAGAGTTATGTTTTTTGTTTGCATTATGACTGCAGGTATTGTGGTCTATGCAAACATGACTCCTCGTAAAAAAGGTGTCAATTTTGTTGCCAGATAAAAGGGTAAAAAAACAATTATCAACGTAGCTAAAGCTAAAGCTACGTATCATACATGCATTGAACGTATCGTAACGTATCATATTGTGCTGTACCCACCAAGATTCTGTCCGTCGTCTGCATACTTGAACGACGTTAGGTTGCTGATGGCAATTTTGTCGTATCGATTATCGCCATCGTAAGATCGAAATATCGTAAGTCGGACGATCGTAACTCGGGGACTACCACCGTAACTCGGGTACTACCAGCGTAACTCGGGGACTACCCGCGTAACTCGGGGACTGCCTACGTAACTCGGGTACAACTGTCGTAACTCGGGGACTATCTGTGTAACTCGGGTATTATCATCGTAACTCGGGGACTACCTGTATATATATATTTTCACGATTACTTTTCTTCCCCGCCACGGCAGAGGCCAGCCGATGTCATTGTGGATGCGGGTCTGGGTGGAATGTGTAGACGAGCCAGATTGTGTTAACGCACGTTTGAGAACCAGGGGACTTCACGAGCCATGTGGAAAGTCGGGAGTTGACACCTCGTCACCCCGTCATCAACAACATCACCTCATCAACGACGTCACCTCATCAACATCACCTCCTCATCAACGTCACCCCCTCATCAACAATATCACCTCAACATCACCTCCTCATCAACGTCACCTCCTCATCAACGACGTCACCTCGACGTCACCTCTACATCACCTCATCATCAACGCCACCTCATCAACATCACCTCCTCATCAACGTCACCCCGTCATCAACAACATCACCTCTACGTCACCTCATCAACATCACCTCAACATCACCTCATCAATATCACCTCATCAACGCCACCCCCTCATCAACAACATCACCTCAACATTACGTCCTCATCAATGTCACCCCCTCATCAACATCACCTCCTCATCAACGCCACCTCCTCCTCCTCCTCCTGGCCACCGCCCACTCGAGTTCCATTGACCCCGTTCCTTCTCCGACCTGCACGATTGGCAACGTACGGTGCGAAAAAAGTTCAACACACACACGTAATGCTGTGGCCATCGGTGGCTAGGAGATGTTAACTACCTCGCCTGGTACACAGGACGTCGTGGGTTCGATCCTGACCCTGACGCCTGCTGCTATATATTTGGAGTTTGCGTGTCTCTCTCTCTCTCATCATCATCATCACGGTGGCTGTGAGATGTTAACTACCTCGCCTGGTACACAGGACGTCGTGGGTTCGATCCCGACCCTGACGCCTGCTGCTGTATATTTGGAGTTTGCGTCTCTTTCTCTCTCGCCATGGTCGCATGGATTTTCTTTGGGGTCCTCCGGATTTCCCCTCCACATCCAGAATCAACATCACGCGTTGAGAGAGTATCTGGCTGCCGTGAATGTCCACTGGATGATGATGATAATGATGATAAACCCACTTTGTTGAGTGATCATTTAGAAACATGCATTTGGAGTATCTGGTTGCTGTGAATTTCCACTGGATGATGATAATGATGATAATGATGATAAGCCCATTTTGTTGAGTGATCATTTAGAAACATGCATTTGGAGTATCTGGTTGCTGTGAATTTCCACTGGATGATGGTGATGGTGATAAGAACACTTTGTTGAGTAATCATTTAGAAACATGCATTTGGAGTATCTGGTTGCTGTGAATTTCCACTGGATGATGGTGATGATAATGATGATAAGCCCATTTTGTTGAGTGATCATTTAGAAACATGCATTTGGAGTATCTGGTTGCTGTGAATTTCCACTGGATGATGGTGATGGTGATAAGAACACTTTGTTGAGTAATCATTTAGAAACATGCATTTGGAGTATCTGGTTGCTGTGAATTTCCACTGGATGATGATGATGGTGATAAAAACACTTTGTTGAGTGATCATTTAGAAACATGCATTTGGAGTATCTGGCTGCCGTGAATGTCCACTGGATGATGATGATGATAATGATAATAAACCCATTTTGTTGAGTGATCATTTAGAAACATGCATTTGGAGTATTTTGCTGCTGTGAATTTCCACTGGATGATGATGATGATAAGAACACTTTGTTGAGCGACCATTTAGAAACATGCATTTGGAGTATCTGGCTGCTATGGCTGTCCACGTGGTGATGATGATGATGATGTTAAAGCCACATTCCGTAGAGCCGTCGTTTGCGTTACGGCCAAGGTCGCTTCTTAAAAAACACAACAATAAAAACGCACCATTGGAACCTCATTTGCCAGTAGAAAAATATGATAATTGTTTTTTTACCCTTTTATCTGGCAACAAAACTGACACCTTTTTTATTTTATTTTTACAAGGAGTCATGTTTGCATAGACCACAACACCTTTTGGCGTCATCTGGTCCAACACCATGTGACTAGGCTCTAAGGACTAGGCTCTAAGGAAAGCTGTCTCGGGTGTGGACCAATCAACTTCAAGGATAGTGCATACATTATCAGAGTCGTGTTTTTTGTTTGCATTGCGACTGCAGGTATTGTGGTTTATGCAAACATGACTCCTTGTAAAAAAAGATGTCAGTTTTGTTGCCAGATAGAAGGGTAAAAAAACAATTATCATATGTTTTACTGGCAAATGAGGTTCCAATAGTGTACATGCTTAACCCCGAGCTTTCATACTCTGATGGAGCATTGTCTTTGAGTTGTGCGCCTTTTGGCGTCGTCTGGTCCAACACCATGTGAGACTAGGCTCTAAGGAAAGCTGTCTCAGGTGTGGACCAATCAACTTCAAGGACACTGCATACATTATCAGAGTTATGTTTTTTGTTTGCATTACGACCGCAGGTATTGTGGTCTATGGAAACATGACTCCTTGTAAAAAAATAAGGTGTCAGTTTTGTTGCCAGATAAAAGGGTAAAAAACACAATTACAATAAAAACGCACTTTTAACAAAACAAACTCCACGAAGGCCACGCGAGCCTCCCACAAGGCCGTGCGGGATGGTGCGTGGCACAGTTTGGCGCCAGCTAGCGTCGGGTGTGGGCGGAGGGGCGGGGGGGGCGTCAGAGGTCGCAAACGGGTTTTGATTCCTTACCCGTACCCGGCCGCACCAGGGTCGGAAACGGGTACCCGTACCCTACCCGTACCCTACCCGTACCCGGCCGGGTACGGGTAGGGTACGGGTATCGGTTACCTGATTGCGACCTCTGGTTGATTCTAGGAACTTGAATTGTGAGAAGAGACAAGACGTTGGGAAATGAGTGACACACGGTGACTCACCAGTGACTCACGGCCTACCCGTCCCCGTACCCGGCCGCACCAGGGTCGCAAACGGGTACCCGTGCCCGTTATTCACCAGTGACTCACGGCGTACCCGTACCCGGCCGGGTACGGGTAGCCGGGTATCGGGTAGGGTACGGGTATCGGGTACCCGGTTGCGACCTCTGGCGGGGGGGGGGGGCGGTCGTGTCGCCAACGGGGGACGCGGGGGACGGATTGAGGGGGAAATCTTCCCCCATCGCTGGGACTCGAACTGGAGCCGCTCTGGGTCGCGAGTCCGACGCACCGGTGGCTTCCCGTCGTGCGGTGCGCGTGACCCCTGCGTGCGCGTGCGTGACCCCTGCGTGCGCGTGCGTGACCCCTGCGTGCACGTGCGTGACCCCTGCGTGCGCGTGCGTGACCCCTGCGTGCACGTGCGTGACCCCTGCGTGCGCGTGCGTGACCCCTGCGTGCACGTGCGTGACCCCTGCGTGCACGTGCAAAGACAAGACACAGATCCCCCGTGTAGCCTTAGCAGACTTTTGGGGCAAGTGCTGTTAGCGAGCAGCAGCACCCTGTGAAGGCCGGCACGGCACACGGGCCGCCTTTGTCTCCCCCCCCCCCCAAAGTGGCGATGTTTACACACGGCACCAGGTACTAATTTGAGGCTGAGTCGACCTAGGGGAGGCCCAAGGCCGGTTCAGATAATCGTCACCGATGGTGGTGGTGGCGGGGAATCGAACTCGGCTCGACCGGGTTCGTAGCGCCGCGCGCTAACCGCTGCGCCACCGCTCCCCACCACCAGTTCGTGTGTGTGTGTGCGTGTGTGCGCGTGTGTGTGTGTGTGCGCGTGTGTGTGTGTGTGCGTGTGTGTGTGTGCGCGTGTGTGTGTGTGCGTGTGTGTGTGCGCGTGCGCGTGTGTGTGTGTGCGTGTGCGCGTGTGTGTGCGCGTGTGTGTGTGCGCGCGTGTGCGTGTGCGCGTGTGTGTGTGTGCGTGTGTGTGTGCGCGCGTGTGCGTGTGCGCGCGTGTATGCGTGTGTGTGTGCGCGTGTGTATGTGTGTGTGTGCGTGTGTGTGTGTGCGTGTGTGTGTGTGTGCGCGCGTGTGTGCGCGCGTGTGTGCGTGTGTGTGCGCGCGTGTGTATGTGTGTGTGTGCGTGTGTGTGTGTGCGCGCGTGTGCGTGTGCGCGCGTGTGTGTGTGTGTGCGCGTGTGTGTGCGTGTGTGTGTGTGTGTGTGCGTGTGTGTGTGTGCGCGCGTGTGCGTGTGCGCGTGTGTGTGTGTGTGTGCGCGTGTGTGTGCGTGTGTATGTGTGTGTGTGCGTGTGTGTGTGTGCGCGCGTGTGCGTGTGCGCGCGTGTGTGTGTGTGTGCGCGTGTGTGTGCGTGTGTATGTGTGTGTGTGCGTGTGTGTGTGTGCGCGCGTGTGCGTGTGCGCGCGTGTGTGTGTGTGTGCGCGTGTGTGTGCGTGTGTGTGTGCGCGTGTGTGCGCGCGCGTGCACGTGCGCACAAGCGCGCTCCCTTAAGCCGTCGTTCATCACGTCGAGTGGAATGTGTGGTCAGTGTAGCCGGGCTTTCTGTCGCCGCCCTGGCAGTGTCCTGGGCTCTGTGTGGCCACGTTTGTGCCCGTTACGAGAAAGGCGATTCCATGGAAATCTAAAGATATCTCTCTCTTTGTATTCTGGGGGGGGGAGGGGGGGGGCACGTGAATCTTCAAGGGGCCTGGCTGGAAACGAAGAAACCCTTTGTCTCCGAGCATCCGGCGGTCGACGAGATGACGTACTCCCAGAAGGCCGTGCGGTGCTGGAAGGGACGTGGATCCAATAATGAAGTGTACGCTCATTCTTGATTGGAAGCTTTCGTGACTGCAGGAATCCATATGGAGTCTTTGGTTCGTTCGGTAAAGTCCACGTGGGTAGAAATAAAATAGCAGATCGCGACGATTTCGATCGCAACAACGAGCGACCGTCTTCGGGTTCTCCCCAGTGGCGGTGTTTACACATCGTACCAGGTACTCATTTGAGGCTGAGTCGACCTGGTGGAGGTCCAGGACCGGTTCAGATAATCGTCACTGGGTGTTGGCCGTGAGCGAAAATCGAACCCGAGTCGCCAGGTTCGTCGCGCAGCGAAGCGCTAACCGCTACACCACTCACAACAACAACAACCGCCATTCGCCACTAAGTGGCGGTGACGTCACCACGACGCTTGTGCCAGGCCATGTGCACCTTGAGGCCACGTGAAGTGTCGAACGCCCGCTGGCACGAGGTCACGGGGCAGACCCAGATGCCAAGGGTCGACTGACTGAGATGACTGGCTGATGCACCACCTGTGCCCCCTACTGTTCCAAATTGCTGTGCTTTAGCCACCCAACGCTCCGCTCGTTGTTGTGAGCGTCGCTCCTCCGCCCTCCGTTGTTGTTGGAGGGCGACTGCCTCCAACTGCCCAGTAGCATCCTTCACTAGCCTCCTCCACCGCTGGTACCAGTCATCGGCAAGTCCACTCAGCTCCACGTCCTCCTGTACCACATCACTCCATCTCTTTTCTAGCCCGTGCCGCGTCCATTTAGCCCCCTCGATCCGGCCGAACAGAAGCTGTTTAGGCATGCGGTGGCTGGGCATGCGGGCTACATGGCCCAGCCAACGCAGCGTTGGCTTTGACCCTGAGACACACACTAACACACACACCCTGCATCACCCTGCAGTACCCGGGTGGCGTTCACGGCGTGGAATGCACAAAAACCGCGCCCGCCGTTGCCGCTCAACGACAAACGCGGCCCTTGAGAAGAAATGTGACAAAAAAAATAACATTTATGAATAAATAAAATTTTAAGTAAAAATGTTTTCAAATACATTTACATGCCGTACCTCCGCCGTCATCACGCGCACGGCCAGATGCTTGAGCGAGGTCAAATCCATCGTCATCGACCAATCATCATCCCTCCCTCCGGGGGTCGATAAAATCGGTAACGGTGGGTTGTCTTGTGGATAGACTCGGCCCCGCCATGGCAACGTAGAGTTCCCACCACTCATTCACGCACATTCTGGCCCATTCACACAATCACTCATTGACTCGTTCGCTCACTCGCCCACTCGCTCATTCACTCACTCGCTCGGTCATTCACTCACTCACTCACTCGCTCGCTCACTCACTCGCTCGCTCGCTCATTCACTCACTCACTCACTCAAGTAAATGAGAAGTATCCTGGTCTCTAGAGCTGTCACCGTGGCGAAATAAAATGCACCTGGAACTTGAGTTCACTCAACTCATCTCACTCAATCGTTTACCCAGCCACTCACTCACTCTCATTCGCTCACTCACGCAGTCGCTCATTCACCCAGTCGCTCATTCGCCCAGTCGCTCATTCACCCACTCTTGTAACTCTACCCGGGTCCCCACGCGGAACGGTGGGCGGTGGTGGGTGGGTGGGTGCTGTGAAGATGTCTCTTCTGAATCTGTGCGGCAAGCGCTTCTCAGAGGGCCGCGTTGCGCCGGCAGCCGTCTTCGTTCGGCCGCTGGCCAAAGCTGGCCGTAGCAGGCCGACGCGTGCCACGTGGTGGGGTGGGGGTGGGGGGGGGTGCCACGTGGTGGGGTGGGGGGGGGGCACGTGGTGGGGTGGGGGGGGGCGCTCCTCCGCCGTGACGGATCGTCGGGGTTCGGAACCCGCGTTGGAGCGATCGCCGGAATCTCTTGGTCGGTCGGTAGGTGGGTCAGTGGGTCAGTGGGTGGGTGGGTCGGTAGGTGGGTCAGTGGGTGGGTGGCTGGGTCAGTGGGTGGGTCAGTGGGTGGGTGGCTGGGTCGGTAGGTGGGTCAGTGGGTGGGTGGCTGGGTCGGTAGGTGGGTCAGTGGGTGGGTGGATGGGTTGGTAGGTGGGTCAGTGGGTGGGTGGCTGGGTCGGTAGGTGGGTCAGTAGGTGGGTGGGTCGGTATGTGGGTCAGTGGGTGGGTGGGTGGGTAGGTGGGTCAGTGGGTGGGTGGGTCGGTAGGTGGGTCAATGGGTGGGTGGGTAGGTGGGTGGGTCAGTGGGTGGGTGGGTCGGTAGGTGGGTCAGTGGGTGGGTGGGTCGGTAGGTGGGTCAGTGGGTGGGTGGCTGGGTCAGTGGGTGGGTCAGTGGGTGGGTGGCTGGGTCGGTAGGTGGGTCAGTGGGTGGGTGGCTGGGTCGGTAGGTGGGTCAGTGGGTGGGTGGCTGGGTCGGTAGGTGGGTCAGTAGGTGGGTGGGTCGGTATGTGGGTCAGTGGGTGGGTGGGTGGGTAGGTGGGTCAGTGGGTGGGTGGGTCGGTAGGTGGGTCAATGGGTGGGTGGGTAGGTGGGTGGGTCAGTGGGTGGGTGGGTCGGTAGGTGGGTCAGTGGGTGGGTGGGTCGGTAGGTGGGTCAGTGGGTGGGTGGCTGCGTCGGTAGGTGGGTCAGTGGGTGGGTGGGTGGGTGGGTCGGTAGGTGGGTCAGTGGGTGGGTGGCTGGGTCGGTAGGTGGGTCAGTGGGTGGCTGCGTCGGTAGGTGGGTCAGTGGGTGGGTGGGTGGGTCGGTAGGTTGGTCAGTGGGTGGGTGGCTGGGTCGGTAGGTGGGTCAGTGGGTGGCTGCGTCGGTAGGTGGGTCAGTGGGTGGTTGCGTGGATCGGTAGGTGGGTCAGTGGGTGGTTGCGTGGATCGGTAGGTGGGTGGGTCGGTCGGCTGGTGTCGCGTCATCACTGCCCCGCACCTACCATTAGCGACGTCGGCTACGTACGTTGCCAAAGAAGTTCAACGTACACACACACACAGACACACACACACACACACAGACACACACACAGACACACACACAGACACACAGACACACACACGCGTCGCGCGTCGCCATTAATCAGAAATATCGCTTTCGTTGTCGCCCGCAGCCCCAACGTGTGCGGGTCTCGGTTCAACTCCTACTGCTGCCCGGGCTGGAAGACCCTCGCGGGAGGGAACCAGTGCATCGTGCGTAAGTTCTGCGGGCCGACGCGGCCCACCATCACCCCCCGTCCCCCCCACTCATCGTCGTAACCACCCGCGAGACGGAGAGACGTTTGCACCGCGGTGGCTGAGAGATGTTAACTACCTCGCCTGGTACACAGGAGGTCGTGTGTTCGATCCCGACCCTGACGATGCCTGCTGCTGTATATTTGGATTCTGCGTCTCCCTCTCATCATCGTCATCATCATCACGGGTGGCTAGGAAATGTTAACTACCTCGCCTGGTACACAGGAGGTCGTGTGTTCGATCCCGACCCTGATGCTTGCTGTATATTTGGAGTTTGCGGGGTATCTCTCATCATCATCAAGGTGGCTAGGAGATGTTAACTACCTCGCCTGGTACACAGGAGGTCGTGTGTTCGATCCCGACCCTGACGATGCCTGCTGCTGTATATTTGGATTCTGCGTCTCCCTCTCATCATCGTCATCATCATCACGGGTGGCTAGGAAATGTTAACTACCTCGCCTGGTACACAGGAGGTGGTGGGTTCGAATCCCAAACCTGACGATGTCTGCTGCATATTTGGAGTTTGCAGTGTCTCTCTCATCATCATCAAGGTGGCTTGGAGATGTTGACTACCTCGCCTGGTACACAGGAAGTGGTGTGTTCGATCCCGACCCTGACGATCCCTGCTGCTGCATATTTGGAGTCTGCGTGTCTCTCTCTCTCTCTCTCCCCGTGGTCGCGTGGATTTTTCTCCGGATCCTCCGGTCTTTCCCTCCACGTTTAGAATCAACGTCACCGCATTGAGAGCATTTGGCCGATTTGTATTTCCACCCGACGATGATGACGACGATGATGATGATGAGCCTGCTGAGCTCTCGTTATGTGGCCGGGTCACTTCTGAGAAAAACAGCCGTGTCAGCTCAGCGGTGGGGGGGGGTCTCCCTTACCTGGCAAAATAGAAAAGCGCCTTTTTTTTAAAAACGTGGTTTGAATCGTGGGTGGATCGCCCGAGCGGCGAGAATTACGATCTCGCTCCACGCGAAGTTTATTCTGCGGGAGATGACAGGAATTCTTCCGCGGGCGTCGTTTCCAGCGACGGGCTTTGCGATCGTGATTAAGAGCCCCACGTTTGAAGTCAACTTTGAACATTCTCTTTGGTAGGTAGAAAAAGTAAATACTAAATCACGACGTTTCGATCACAACACACAAGCATTCGTCGTCAGGCAGAAAGACACAGCAGCAGAACTGCTAAGATCAAGATCAACTTTGAACATTTAGAAGAAGATGATGATGATGATGAAAAGAAATCGTTTTGCACGTTTGTAGGCGCGCACGTGTTATCATTCCCCCCCACCACCACCCCAACCCAAACTGGTCTGGCGATGCTCGGTTCAGAAACCAGAGCAGCTCCGTGCGGCCTACGGATCGAGTTGAGCGGAGAGGAAGTGATTCAATGTGTGTGTGCACACAAGCAAAGGTAGAGGTGCAAGGCCCTTGCCCTTGGCTCAGCGCGGCCACCGCTCACGGAAGGAACTTCACTCGAGGGAGATTTGGAGGCAAGCCAAAGCGGAGATGTCTTGGGGGAAAGATGGGGCAGTACCCACACTTTACCCCACTGATTATTATAATTATAATTTTTTCAGACTTTTTTTTAATATTTGGGCTACGTAGCTGGTTTTTTTTTATCCAGAAGAGACGCTGCCGTCACACATGATAGCTGCACGTGTAGTGCTTTATCGTCACGGGGACATTCATCGCAGGCAAATACTCTAAACCAGGGGTGGGGAACTCTTTTATCTGCCAAGGGACCATTTGGATATGTATAACATCATTCGCGGGCCATGCAAAATTGTCAGCTTAAAAATTAGCCCGTTGTTATATTTGGTCAAACATTTGATTAACTCACCCCTAATGCGATGGGCTGGAACTGCTTCTTATTCTTAGGTTTTTTTTCGGTAAAGTCACGTAGGTAAAACATCAAAATTAATGAAAATAAAATAAAACAAAAATCACGACGTTTCGGAGGCAACACAAGTCTCCGTCATCAGGTGGGACCGTCACAGCCGAATTAGCTGCATCAAATCTAGAATGAATGGAACTGCTTCTCTTTGGTGAGGCGTGTGATGATGTGAGCTGGTGTTGATGATGATGTGAGCTGGTGTTGATGATGATGTTAGCTGGTGTTGATGATGTTAGCTGGTGTTGATGATGATGTGAGCTGGTGTTGATGATGATGTGAGCTGGTGTTGATGATGTTAGCTGGTGTTGATGATGATGTGAGCTGGTGTTGATGATGATGTTAGCTGGTGTTGATGATGATGTTAGCTGGTGTTGATGATGTGAGCTGGTGTTGATGATGATGTTAGCTGGTGTTGATGATGATGTGAGCTGGTGTTGATGATGATGTTAGCTAGTGTTGATGATGATGTGAGCTGGTGTTGATGATGATGTTAGCTGGTGTTGATGATGATGTTAGCTGGTGTTGATGATGTGAGCTGGTGTTGATGATGATGTGAGCTGGTGTTGATGATGATGTGAGCTGGTGTTGATGATGATGTTAGCTGGTGTTGATGATGTGAGCTGGTGTTGATGATGATGTGAGCTGGTGTTGATGATGATGTTAGCTGGTGTTGATGATGTGAGCTGGTGTTGATGATGATGTTAGCTGGTGTTGATGATGATGTTAGCTGGTGTTGATGATGTGAGCTGGTGTTGATGATGATGTGAGCTGGTGTTGATGATGATGTGAGCTGGTGTTGATGATGTTAGCTGGTGTTGATGATGATGTGAGCTGGTGTTGATGATGATGTTAGCTGGTGTTGATGATGATGTGAGCTGGTGTTGATGATGATGTTAGCTGGTGTTGATGATGATGTGAGCTGGTGTTGATGATGTTGTGAGCTGGTGTTGATGATGTTGTTAGCTGGTGTTGATGATGATGTGAGCTGGTGTTGATGATGATGTTAGCTGGTGTTGATGATGTTGTGAGCTGGTGTTGATGATGTTGTGAGCTGGTGTTGATGATGATGTGAGCTGGTGTTGATGATGTTGTTAGCTGGTGTTGATGATGATGTGAGCTGGTGTTGATGATGTTGTGAGCTGGTGTTGATGATGTTGTTAGCTGGTGTTGATGATGATGTGAGCTGGTGTTGATGATGATGTTAGCTGGTGTTGATGATGATGTGAGCTGGTGTTGATGATGATGTTAGCTGGTGTTGATGATGATGTTAGCTGGTGTTGATGATGATGTTAGCTGGTGTTGATGATGTTAGCTGGTGTTGATGATGATGTTAGCTGGTATTGATGATGATGTTAGCTGGTGTTGATGATGATGTTAGCTGGTGTTGATGATGATGTGAGCTGGTGTTGATGATGTTGTTAGCTGGTGTTGATGATGATGTGAGCTGGTGTTGATGATGATGTGAGCTGGTGTTGATGATGTTGTTAGCTGGTGTTGATGATGATGTTAGCTGGTGTTGATGATGATGTTAGCTGGTGTTGATGATGATGTGAGCTGGTGTTGATGATGTTGTTAGCTGGTGTTGATGATGATGTGAGCTGGTGTTGATGATGATGTGAGCTGGTGTTGATGATGATGTTAGCTGGTGTTGATGATGATGTGAGCTGGTGTTGATGATGATGTTAGCTGGTGTTGATGATGATGTTAGCTGGTGTTGATGATGATGTTAGCTGGTGTTGATGATGTTAGCTGGTGTTGATGATGATGTTAGCTGGTATTGATGATGATGTTAGCTGGTGTTGATGATGATGTTAGCTGGTGTTGATGATGATGTTAGCTGGTGTTGATGATGATGTTAGCTGGTGTTGATGATGATGTTAGCTGGTGTTGATGATGATGTTAGCTGGTGTTGATGATGATGTTAGCTGGTGTTGATGATGATGTTAGCTGGTGTTGATGATGATGTTAGCTGGTGTTGATGATGATGTTAGCTGGTGTTGATGATGATGTTAGCTGGTGTTGATGATGTTGTGAGCTGGTGTTGATGATGATGTGAGCTGGTGTTGATGATGATGTGAGCTGGTGTTGATGATGTTAGCTGGTGTTGATGATGATGTGAGCTGGTGTTGATGATGATGTGAGCTGGTGTTGATGATGATGTTAGCTGGTGTTGATGATGATGTGAGCTGGTATTGATGATGATGTTAGCTGGTATTGATGATGTTGTTAGCTGGTGATGATGATGATGTTAGCTGGTGTTGATGATGATGTTAGCTGGTATTGATGATGATGTTAGCTGGTGATGATGATGATGTTAGCTGGTGTTGATGATGATGTTAGCTGGTATTGATGATGATGTTAGCTGGTGTTGATGATGTTGTTAGCTGGTGTTGATGATGATGTTAGCTGGTGATGATGATGATGTTAGCTGGTGTTGATGATGATGTTAGCTGGTATTGATGATGATGTTAGCTGGTGTTGATGATGATGTTAGCTGGTGTTGATGATGATGTTAGCTGGTGTTGATGATGTTAGCTGGTGTTGATGATGTTGTTAGCTGGTGTTGATGATGATGTTAGCTGGTGTTGATGATGTTGTTAGCTGGTGTTGATGATGTTGTTAGCTGGTGTTGATGATGATGTTAGCTGGTGTTGATGATGATGTTAGCTGGTGTTGATGATGTTGTTAGCTGGTGTTGATGATGATGTTAGCTGGTGTTGATGATGATGTTAGCTGGTGTTGATGATGTTGTTAGCTGGTGTTGATGATGTTGTTAGCTGGTGTTGATGATGATGTTAGCTGGTGTTGATGATGATGTTAGCTGGTGTTGATGATGATGTTAGCTGGTATTGATGATGTTGTTAGCTGGTGATGATGATGATGTTAGCTGGTGTTGATGATGATGTTAGCTGGTATTGATGATGATGTTAGCTGGTGATGATGATGATGTTAGCTGGTGTTGATGATGATGTTAGCTGGTGTTGATGATGATGTTAGCTGGTGTTGATGATGATGTTAGCTGGTGATGATGATGATGTTAGCTGGTGTTGATGATGATGTGAGCTGGTGTTGATGATGATGTGAGCTGGTGTTGATGATGATGTTAGCTGGTGATGATGATGATGTTAGCTGGTGTTGATGATGATGTTAGCTGGTGTTGATGATGATGTTAGCTGGTGATGATGATGATGTTAGCTGGTGTTGATGATGATGTTAGCTGGTGATGATGATGATGTTAGCTGGTGTTGATGATGATGTTAGCTGGTGATGATGATGATGTTAGCTGGTGTTGATGATGATGTTAGCTGGTGTTGATGATGATGTTAGCTGGTGTTGATGATGATGTGAGCTGGTGTTGATGATGATGTTAGCTGGTGTTGATGATGATGTTAGCTGGTGATGATGATGATGTTAGCTGGTGTTGATGATGATGTTAGCTGGTGTTGATGATGATGTTAGCTGGTGATGATGATGATGTTAGCTGGTGTTGATGATGATGTTAGCTGGTGATGATGATGATGTTAGCTGGTGTTGATGATGATGTGAGCTGGTGTTGATGATGATGTGAGCTGGTGTTGATGATGATGTGAGCTGGTGATGATGATGATGTGAGCTGGTGTTGATGATGATGTGAGCTGGTGTTGATGATGTTGTGAGCTGGTGCTGATGATGATGTGAGCTGGTGTTGATGATGTGAGCTGGTGTTGATGATGATGTTAGCTGGTGTTGATGATGATGTGAGCTGGTGTTGATGATGATGTGAGCTGGTGCTGATGATGATGTGAGCTGGTGTTGATGATGTGAGCTGGTGTTGATGATGATGTTAGCTGGTGTTGATGATGATGTGAGCTGGTGTTGATGATGATGTTAGCTGGTGTTGATGATGATGTTAGCTGGTGTTGATGATGATGTTAGCTGGTGTTGATGATGATGTTAGCTGGTGTTGATGATGATGTGAGCTGGTGTTGATGATGATGTTAGCTGGTGTTGATGATGATGTTAGCTGGTGTTGATGATGATGTTAGCTGGTATTGATGATGATGTTAGCTGGTGTTGATGATGATGTTAGCTGGTGTTGATGATGATGTGAGCTGGTGTTGATGATGATGTGAGCTGGTGTTGATGATGATGTGAGCTGGTGTTGATGATGATGTTAGCTGGTGTTGATGATGATGTTAGCTGGTGTTGATGATGATGTTAGCTGGTGTTGATGATGATGTTAGCTGGTGTTGATGATGATGTTAGCTGGTGTTGATGATGATGTTAGCTGGTGTTGATGATGATGTTAGCTGGTGTTGATGATGATGTTAGCTGGTGTTGATGATGATGTTAGCTGGTGTTGATGATGATGTTAGCTGGTATTGATGATGATGTTAGCTGGTGTTGATGATGATGTTAGCTGGTGTTGATGATGATGTTAGCTGGTGTTGATGATGATGTGAGCTGGTGTTGATGATGATGTTAGCTGGTGTTGATGATGATGTGAGCTGGTATTGATGATGATGTGAGCTGGTGTTGATGATGATGTGAGCTGGTGTTGATGATGATGTTAGCTGGTGTTGATGATGTTAGCTGGTATTGATGATGATGTGAGCTGGTGTTGATGATGATGTGAGCTGGTGTTGATGATGATGTGAGCTGGTGTTGATGATGTGAGCTGGTGTTGATGATGATGTTAGCTGGTGTTGATGATGATGTTAGCTGGTGTTGATGATGATGTTAGCTGGTGTTGATGATGATGTTAGCTGGTGTTGATGATGATGTTAGCTGGTGTTGATGATGTTAGCTGGTGTTGATGATGATGTTAGCTGGTGTTGATGATGTTAGCTGGTGTTGATGATGATGTGAGCTGGTGTTGATGATGATGTGAGCTGGTGTTGATGATGTTGTGAGCTGGTATTGATGATGATGTGAGCTGGTGTTGATGATGTTAGCTGGTGTTGATGATGATGTTAGCTGGTGTTGATGATGTTAGCTGGTGTTGATGATGATGTGAGCTGGTGTTGATGATGATGTGAGCTGGTGTTGATGATGATGTGAGCTGGTGTTGATGATGTTGTGAGCTGGTGTTGATGATGATGTTAGCTGGTGTTGATGATGTTAGCTGGTGTTGATGATGATGTTAGCTGGTGTTGATGATGTTAGCTGGTGTTGATGATGATGTGAGCTGGTGTTGATGATGATGTGAGCTGGTGTTGATGATGATGTGAGCTGGTGTTGATGATGTGAGCTGGTGTTGATGATGTTGTGAGCTGGTATTGATGATGATGTTAGCTGGTGTTGATGATGTTGTGAGCTGGTATTGATGATGATGTGAGCTGGTGTTGATGATGTTGTGAGCTGGTGTTGATGATGTTGTGAGCTGGTATTGATGATGATGTTAGCTGGTGTTGATGATGTTGTGAGCTGGTATTGATGATGATGTTAGCTGGTGTTGATGATGTTGTGAGCTGGTGTTGATGATGATGTTAGCTGGTATTGATGATGATGTTAGCTGGTGTTGATGATGATGTTAGCTGGTATTGATGATGATGTTAGCTGGTGTTGATGATGTTGTGAGCTGGTGTTGATGATGATGTTAGCTGGTGTTGATGATGTTGTTAGCTGCTGTTGATGATGATGTTAGCTGGTGTTGATGATGATGTGAGCTGGTGTTGATGATGATGTTAGCTGGTGTTGATGATGATGTGAGCTGGTGTTGATGATGTTGTTAGCTGGTGTTGATGATGATGTTAGCTGGTGTTGATGATGATGTTAGCTGGTATTGATGATGTTAGCTGGTGTTGATGATGATGTGAGCTGGTGTTGATGATGATGTGAGCTGGTGTTGATGATGTTGTGAGCTGGTGTTGATGATGTTGTGAGCTGGTATTGATGATGATGTGAGCTGGTATTGATGATGATGTTAGCTGGTGTTGATGATGATGTTAGCTGGTATTGATGATGTTAGCTGGTGTTGATGATGATGTGAGCTGGTGTTGATGATGATGTTAGCTGGTGTTGATGATGTTGTGAGCTGGTGTTGATGATGATGTGAGCTGGTGTTGATGATGTTGTGAGCTGGTGTTGATGATGATGTTAGCTGGTATTGATGATGTTAGCTGGTGTTGATGATGATGTGAGCTGGTGTTGATGATGATGTGAGCTGGTGTTGATGATGTTGTGAGCTGGTGTTGATGATGTTGTGAGCTGGTGTTGATGATGTTGTGAGCTGGTGTTGATGATGATGTGAGCTGGTGTTGATGATGTTGTGAGCTGGTGTTGATGATGATGTGAGCTGGTGTTGATGATGTTGTGAGCTGGTGTTGATGATGATGTGAGCTGGTGTTGATGATGTTGTGAGCTGGTGTTGATGATGATGTGAGCTGGTGTTGATGATGTTGTGAGCTGGTGTTGATGATGATGTGAGCTGGTGTTGATGATGTTGTGAGCTGGTGTTGATGATGATGTGAGCTGGTGTTGATGATGTTGTGAGCTGGTGATGATGATGATGTTAGCTGGTGTTGATGATGATGTTAGCTGGTGTTGATGATGATGTTAGCTGGTATTGATGATGATGTTAGCTGGTATTGATGATGATGTTAGCTGGTGTTGATGATGTTGTGAGCTGGTGTTGATGATGATGTTAGCTGGTGTTGATGATGTTGTGAGCTGGTGTTGATGATGATGTTAGCTGGTGTTGATGATGTTAGCTGGTGTTGATGATGATGTTAGCTGGTGTTGATGATGTTGTGAGCTGGTGTTGATGATGATGTTAGCTGGTGTTGATGTTGTTAGCTGGTGTTGATGATGATGTTAGCTGGTGTTGATGATGTTAGCTGGTGTTGATGATGATGTTAGCTGGTGTTGATGATGATGTTAGCTGGTGTTGATGATGTTAGCTGGTGTTGATGATGATGTTAGCTGGTGTTGATGATGTTGTTAGCTGGTGTTGATGATGTTGTTAGCTGGTGTTGATGATGTTGTGAGCTGGTATTGATGATGATGTTAGCTGGTGTTGATGATGTTGTGAGCTGGTATTGATGATGTTGTTAGCTGGTGTTGATGATGTTGTGAGCTGGTATTGATGATGATGTTAGCTGGTGTTGATGATGTTGTGAGCTGGTATTGATGATGTTGTTAGCTGGTGTTGATGATGATGTTAGCTGGTGTTGATGATGATGTTAGCTGGTGTTGATGATGTTGTGAGCTGGTATTGATGATGATGTTAGCTGGTATTGATGATGATGTTAGCTGGTGTTGATGATGTTGTGAGCTGGTATTGATGATGATGTGAGCTGGTGTTGATGATGATGTTAGCTGGTGTTGATGATGTTGTGAGCTGGTGTTGATGATGATGTTAGCTGGTGTTGATGATGTTGTGAGCTGGTATTGATGATGATGTTAGCTGGTGTTGATGATGATGTGAGCTGGTATTGATGATGATGTTAGCTGGTGTTGATGATGATGTGAGCTGGTGTTGATGATGTTGTGAGCTGGTGTTGATGATGTTGTGAGCTGGTATTGATGATGATGTTAGCTGGTGTTGATGATGATGTTAGCTGGTGTTGATGATGTTGTTAGCTGGTGTTGATGATGTTGTGAGCTGGTATTGATGATGATGTTAGCTGGTGTTGATGATGATGTGAGCTGGTGTTGATGATGTTGTTAGCTGGTGTTGATGATGTTGTGAGCTGGTGTTGATGATGATGTGAGCTGGTGTTGATGATGATGTTAGCTGGTGTTGATGATGTTGTGAGCTGGTGTTGATGATGATGTGAGCTGGTATTGATGATGATGTTAGCTGGTGTTGATGATGATGTGAGCTGGTGTTGATGATGATGTTAGCTGGTGTTGATGATGATGTTAGCTGGTGTTGATGATGATGTGAGCTGGTGTTGATGATGATGTTAGCTGGTGTTGATGATGATGTGAGCTGGTGTTGATGATGATGTTAGCTGGTATTGATGATGATGTTAGCTGGTGTTGATGATGATGTGAGCTGGTGTTGATGATGATGTTAGCTGGTGTTGATGATGTTGTGAGCTGGTGTTGATGATGATGTGAGCTGGTATTGATGATGATGTTAGCTGGTGTTGATGATGATGTGAGCTGGTGTTGATGATGATGTTAGCTGGTGTTGATGATGATGTTAGCTGGTGTTGATGATGATGTTAGCTGGTGTTGATGATGATGTTAGCTGGTGTTGATGATGATGTGAGCTGGTGTTGATGATGTTGTGAGCTGGTGTTGATGATGTTGTGAGCTGGTGTTGATGATGATGTTAGCTGGTGTTGATGATGATGTTAGCTGGTGTTGATGATGATGTTAGCTGGTGTTGATGATGATGTTAGCTGGTGTTGATGATGATGTGAGCTGGTGTTGATGATGATGTGAGCTGGTGTTGATGATGATGTTAGCTGGTGTTGATGATGTTGTGAGCTGGTGTTGATGATGATGTTAGCTGGTGTTGATGATGATGTTAGCTGGTGTTGATGATGTTGTGAGCTGGTGTTGATGATGATGTGAGCTGGTGTTGATGATGATGTGAGCTGGTGTTGATGATGTTGTGAGCTGGTGTTGATGATGATGTGAGCTGGTGTTGATGATGATGTGAGCTGGTGTTGATGATGATGTTAGCTGGTGTTGATGATGTTGTGAGCTGGTGTTGATGATGATGTTAGCTGGTGTTGATGATGATGTTAGCTGGTGTTGATGATGATGTGAGCTGGTGTTGATGATGATGTGAGCTGGTGTTGATGATGATGTTAGCTGGTGTTGATGATGATGTTAGCTGGTGTTGATGATGTTGTGAGCTGGTGTTGATGATGATGTTAGCTGGTGTTGATGATGATGTTAGCTGGTGTTGATGATGTTGTGAGCTGGTGTTGATGATGATGTGAGCTGGTGTTGATGATGATGTGAGCTGGTGTTGATGATGTTGTGAGCTGGTGTTGATGATGATGTGAGCTGGTGTTGATGATGATGTGAGCTGGTGTTGATGATGTTGTGAGCTGGTGTTGATGATGTTGTGAGCTGGTGTTGATGATGATGTGAGCTGGTGTTGATGATGATGTGAGCTGGTGTTGATGATGTTGTGAGCTGGTGTTGATGATGATGTGAGCTGGTGTTGATGATGATGTGAGCTGGTGTTGATGATGATGTTAGCTGGTGTTGATGATGTTGTGAGCTGGTGTTGATGATGATGTTAGCTGGTGTTGATGATGATGTTAGCTGGTGTTGATGATGATGTGAGCTGGTGTTGATGATGATGTGAGCTGGTGTTGATGATGATGTTAGCTGGTGTTGATGATGATGTTAGCTGGTGTTGATGATGTTGTGAGCTGGTGTTGATGATGATGTTAGCTGGTGTTGATGATGATGTTAGCTGGTATTGATGATGTTAGCTGGTGTTGATGATGATGTGAGCTGGTGTTGATGATGATGTGAGCTGGTGTTGATGATGTTGTGAGCTGGTGTTGATGATGTTGTGAGCTGGTGTTGATGATGATGTGAGCTGGTGTTGATGATGATGTGAGCTGGTGTTGATGATGTTGTGAGCTGGTGTTGATGATGATGTGAGCTGGTGTTGATGATGATGTGAGCTGGTGTTGATGATGTTGTGAGCTGGTGTTGATGATGTTGTGAGCTGGTGTTGATGATGATGTTAGCTGGTGTTGATGATGATGTGAGCTGGTGTTGATGATGTTGTGAGCTGGTGTTGATGATGATGTGAGCTGGTGTTGATGATGATGTGAGCTGGTGTTGATGATGTTGTGAGCTGGTGTTGATGATGATGTGAGCTGGTGTTGATGATGATGTTAGCTGGTGTTGATGATGATGTTAGCTGGTGTTGATGATGATGTTAGCTGGTGTTGATGATGTTAGCTGGTGTTGATGATGATGTGAGCTGGTGTTGATGATGATGTTAGCTGGTGTTGATGATGATGTTAGCTGGTGTTGATGATGATGTGAGCTGGTGTTGATGATGTTAGCTGGTGTTGATGATGATGTGAGCTGGTGTTGATGATGATGTTAGCTGGTGTTGATGATGTTAGCTGGTGTTGATGATGATGTGAGCTGGTGTTGATGATGTCAGCTGGTGTTGATGATGATGTGAGCTGGTGTTGATGATGATGTGAGCTGGTGTTGATGATGTTAGCTGGTGTTGATGATGATGTGAGCTGGTGTTGATGATGATGTTAGCTGGTGTTGATGATGATGTGAGCTGGTGTTGATGATGATGTTAGCTGGTGTTGATGATGTTAGCTGGTGTTGATGATGATGTTAGCTGGTGTTGATGATGATGTTAGCTGGTGTTGATGATGTGAGCTGGTGTTGATGATGTTAGCTGGTGTTGATGATGATGTTAGCTGGTGTTGATGATGATGTGAGCTGGTGTTGATGATGATGTTAGCTGGTGTTGATGATGTTAGCTGGTGTTGATGATGATGTTAGCTGGTGTTGATGATGATGTTAGCTGGTGTTGATGATGTTAGCTGGTGTTGATGATGTTAGCTGGTGTTGATGATGATGTTAGCTGGTGTTGATGATGATGTTAGCTGGTGTTGATGATGATGTTAGCTGGTGTTGATGATGATGTGAGCTGGTGTTGATGATGATGTGAGCTGGTGTTGATGATGATGTGAGCTGGTGTTGATGATGATGTTAGCTGGTGTTGATGATGTTAGCTGGTGTTGATGATGATGTTAGCTGGTGTTGATGATGATGTTAGCTGGTGTTGATGATGTGAGCTGGTGTTGATGATGATGTTAGCTGGTGTTGATGATGATGTTAGCTGGTGTTGATGATGTTAGCTGGTGTTGATGATGATGTTAGCTGGTGTTGATGATGATGTGAGCTGGTGTTGATGATGTGAGCTGGTGTTGATGATGATGTTAGCTGGTGTTGATGATGTGAGCTGGTGTTGATGATGTTAGCTGCTGTTGATGATGATGTTAGCTGGTTTTGATGATGTGAGCTGGTGTTGATGATGTGAGCTGGTGTTGATGATGATGTGAGCTGGTGTTGATGATGATGTTAGCTGGTGTTGATGATGATGTGAGCTGGTGTTGATGATGTTAGCTGGTGTTGATGATGTTAGCTGGTGTTGATGATGATGTTAGCTGGTGTTGATGATGATGTTAGCTGGTGTTGATGATGATGTGAGCTGGTGTTGATGATGATGTTAGCTGGTGTTGATGATGTTAGCTGGTGTTGATGATGATGTTAGCTGGTGTTGATGATGATGTTAGCTGGTGTTGATGATGATGTTAGCTGGTGTTGATGATGTTAGCTGGTGTTGATGATGTTGTTAGCTGGTGTTGATGATGATGTTAGCTGGTGTTGATGATGATGTTAGCTGGTGTTGATGATGATGTGAGCTGGTGTTGATGATGATGTTAGCTGGTGTTGATGATGATGTTAGCTGGTGTTGATGATGATGTTAGCTGGTGTTGATGATGATGTGAGCTGGTGTTGATGATGATGTTAGCTGGTGTTGATGATGATGTTAGCTGGTGTTGATGATGATGTTAGCTGGTGTTGATGATGATGTTAGCTGCTGTTGATGATGATGTTAGCTGGTGTTGATGATGATGTGAGCTGGTATTGATGATGATGTTAGCTGGTGTTGATGATGATGTGAGCTGGTGTTGATGATGATGTTAGCTGGTGTTGATGATGATGTGAGCTGGTGTTGATGATGATGTGAGCTGGTGTTGATGATGATGTGAGCTGGTGTTGATGATGATGTGAGCTGGTGTTGATGATGATGTTAGCTGGTGTTGGTGATGATGTTAGCTGGTGTTGATGATGATGTGAGCTGGTGTTGATGATGATGTGAGCTGGTGTTGATGATGATGTTAGCTGGTGTTGATGATGTTAGCTGGTGTTGATGATGATGTGAGCTGGTGTTGATGATGATGTGAGCTGGTGTTGATGATGATGTGAGCTGGTGTTGATGATGATGTGAGCTGGTGTTGATGATGATGTTAGCTGGTGTTGATGATGATGTGAGCTGGTGTTGATGATGATGTGAGCTGGTGTTGACGATGCTGCTGCTGCTACTCGCAACTGCTTTTCCAGGTTTGCTCCGAGATTTGTTGAATTCCGAGTCCCGCCTGCGGTTGCCTTGGCAGGGCCACGCCAAATGATGTTGCGGGCCTCATACGGCCCGCGGGCCGGACGTTCCCCACCCCTGGTCTAGACGCACGTTCATAAATGCTCACTCCATGAAGGGAGCTTCTCACAATCACGTGGAGATTGATAGCAGTCAAATACTCTAAAAGCGTGGTGATGTTGATTCTAAATGTGGAGTTGGAAAAGCAGAGGACCCGGAGAGAAATCCACACGACCACTGGGAGAGAGAGACACGCAAACTCCAAATATACAGCAGCAGCAGGCGTCAGGATCGGGATCGAACCCACGACCTCCTGTGCACCAGGCGAGGTAGTTAACATCTCCTAGCCACCGTGATGATGAGAGACACGCAAACTCCAAATATACAGCAGCAGGCGTCAGGATCGGGATCGAACCCACGACCTCCTGTGCACCAGGCGAGGTAGTTAACATCTCCTAGCCACCGTGATGATGAGAGACACGCAAACTCCAAATATACAGCAGCAGGCGTCAGGATCGGGATCGAACCCACGACCTCCTGTGCACCAGGCGAGGTAGTTAACATCTCCTAGCCACCGTGATGATGAGAGACACGCAAACTCCAAATATACAGCAGCAGGCGTCAGGATCGGGATCGAACCCACGACCTCCTGTGCACCAGGCGAGGTAGTTAACATCTCCTAGCCACCGTGGCAGCAGCGGCGGCGGTCGTGGGGGCGAGGGAGGGGAGAAGGCCGCCTCCCTCACTGAGCACGAATCTCACAAAGAGATGACCCCCAACCTCAAGTAGTTTTATATTCAAAGAACCTATCTACGTGACTTTACCGAAAGCCCCAAGGAATATGAATTGCTGCAGTCACGAACGCTTTAAGTCAAGATCTCACATATTTTTGTTCTCCTCACCCGCCTCGCTCCGTCTGTGACGTCACACACACCCCCCCCTACCCCCTCCCCCTAGCCCAGTGAGATCAGAGGGCAGGCCAACGACAGACAACCTGCCACGTGACACGCGCTCCCCCACGTGACACGCGCCCCCGCACGTGACACGCGCCCCCGCACGTGACACGCGCCCCCGCACGTGGCACGCGCTCCCCACGTGACGACACGCACTCCCGCACGTGACATGCGCCGCCCACGTGACACGCGCTCCCCACGTGACGACACGCGCCCCCGCACGTGACACGCGCCCCCGCACGTGACACGCGCCCCCGCACGTGACACGCGCTCCCCACGTGACACGCGCCCCCCACGTGACACGCGCTCCCCACGTGACACGCGCCCCCGCACGTGACACGCGCCCCCCACGTGACACGCGCCCCCCGCACGTGACACGCGCCCCCGCACGTGACACGCGCCCCCCGCACGTGACACGCGCCCCCCACGTGACACGCGCCCCCCACGTGACACGCGCCCCCGCACGTGACACGCGCCCCCGCACGTGACACGCGCCCCCCACGTGACGACACGCGCCCCCCGCACGTGACACGCGCCCCCGCACGTGACACGCGCCCCCGCACGTGACACGCGCCCCCCGCACGTGACACGCGCTCCCCCACGTGACACGCGCCCCCGCACGTGACACGCGCCCCCCACGTGACACGCGCCCCCGCACGTGACACGCGCCCCCGCACGTGACACGCGCTCCCCACGTGACACGCGCCCCCGCACGTGACACGCGCCCCCCACGTGACACGCGCCCCCGCACGTGACACGCGCCCCCGCACGTGACACGCGCTCCCCACGTGACACGCGCCCCCGCACGTGACACGCGCTCCCCACGTGACACGCGCCCCCCGCACGTGACACGCGCCCCCGCACGTGACACGCGCCCCCGCACGTGACACGCGCCCCCCACGTGACACGCGCCCCCGCACGTGACACGCGCCCCCCACGTGACACGCGCCCCCCGCACGTGACACGCGCCCCCCACGTGACACGCGCTCCCCACGTGACACGCGCCCCCGCACGTGACACGCGCTCCCCACGTGACACGCGCCCCCCCACGTGACACGCGCCCCCCGCACGTGACACGCGCCCCCGCACGTGACACGCGCTCCCCACGTGACACGCGCCCCCGCACGTGACACGCGCCCCCGCACGTGACACGCGCCCCCGCACGTGACACGCGCCCCCCGCACGTGACACGCGCTCCCCACGTGACACGCGCCCCCCACGTGACACGCGCCCCCGCACGTGACACGCGCCCCCGCACGTGACACGCGCCCCCGCACGTGACACGCGCCCCCGCACGTGACACGCGCTCCCCACGTGACACGCGCCCCCGCACGTGACACGCGCCCCCGCACGTGACACGCGCTCCCCACGTGACACGCGCCCCCGCACGTGACACGCGCCCCCGCACGTGACACGCGCCCCCGCACGTGACACGCGCCCCCCACGTGACACGCGCCCCCGCACGTGACACGCGCCCCCCACGTGACACGCGCCCCCGCACGTGACACGCGCCCCCCACGTGACACGCGCTCCCCACGTGACACGCGCCCCCGCACGTGACACGCGCCCCCGCACGTGACACGCGCTCCCCACGTGACACGCGCCCCCCACGTGACACGCGCCCCCGCACGTGACACGCGCTCCCCACGTGACACGCGCCCCCGCACGTGACACGCGCCCCCCACGTGACACGCGCCCCCGCACGTGACACGCGCCCCCCACGTGACACGCGCCCCCCGCACGTGACACGCGCCCCCGCACGTGACACGCGCCCCCGCACGTGACACGCGCCCCCCACGTGACACGCGCCCCCGCACGTGACACGCGCCCCCCACGTGACACGCGCCCCCGCACGTGACACGCGCCCCCGCACGTGACACGCGCCCCCCACGTGACGACACGCGCCCCCCGCACGTGACACGCACCCCCCACGTGACACGCGCCCCCGCACGTGACACGCGCCCCCCCACGTGACACGCGCTCCCCACGTGACGACACGCGCCCCCCCGCACGTGACACGCACCCCCCACGTGACACGCGCCCCCGCACGTGACACGCGCCCCCCCACGTGACACGCGCCCCCCGCACGTGACACGCGCCCCCCACGTGACACGCGCTCCCCCACGTG